>NC_081571.1:44342877-44390605 GCF_022355385.1 Mustela nigripes | reverse complement strand
GTTGCTCCGCTGCTTGCCGGGAGCTGGCCCCTCCCCCCGGGGTCTATCTTCCCGTCGCTTTGGATTCACTTCTCCGCCGGTCCTACCTTTCAGAAAGTGGTTGTTTTTCTGTTTCCAGAATTGCTGTTCTTTTTCTCTTTGATCTGCCGATGGATTTTCAGGTGTTTGCAATCTTTAGATAAGCTATCTAGCTGATCTCCGGCTAGCTGAAGTAGTCTCAGCCTGCTACTTCTCCGCCGTCTTGACTCCTCCTCAGTTAGATATTTAATCATATTTTCTTAGGACTTCGTTAATGGTTATGACTTACATTTAGTTATAATTAGAGGTAAATTTACTCATCTAAGGCAGGAGAGCTTAGAAATACTGTAAAGTATAATAAAATATGAAATGATTATACATAAATATTATATTTTATGTTTATTAAAATAAAATTATGCATTCAATCTGGACAGGTGCTCCTAGGCTAATATTGACCCCTTTTTGTACTTAGCAGACTTTGTTCTGTGTCAGAGATGCCTTCTCTGACAAATACTGTCCATGCTCTATTTTAACACATGTTCACATAATCTTTCAGGATAGGTATTGGTGCATTTTACCCATATTTCTTGTTGAGATGCATTTATTCACAATGATGTTTCTTGATCAGCAAATTTCAGTTAATCACCAACTGATGGAGAGTTTCATGGTTATGCACCATTATATGAACTAACCAGAAAGATAACAAATAAAATCATTTATCATCTTAAGGAAGCACTCCACTTTCTATGGAAATCACAACCCTCATTGTATATTTCTTAGTTTATTTATCTCAGAAACCATATCAATTTTTAAAAACTGGTTTAAGTGCTTCTTTTAGTGACTATAAGTTATTTGGACTCTATCGTCACATGTGAATTTGAGAAAGTGCAGATTTATCAAGTGAGCATCTAAACTCTTTTGGGACGGGAAATCAGAGAGTGAGATATGGGTTCAATAAAATGAAAACCTGCCTAGCAGTTTGCAGGAAATAAGTAGAATCAAAATTTAGATCTTAGTCTAAAAAAACAAATGAATACATAGACCAAGTTTCATGTAGAATTAAGCATTTTTAAATTGCTTTATCAAGGGATGCTTGGGTGTCTCAGTTGGTGAATCATCTGCCTTTGGCTGAGGTCATGATTGCAGGGTCCTGGGATTGAGCCCCATGTCAGAGCCCCATGATGGGCTCCTGGCTCAGTAAGGAGTCTGCTTCCCTCTTTCCCACACCCTCTGCTTTGTTTTCTCTCTTTCTTTCTCAGATAAATAAATAAAATCTTTAAAAAAAATAAAATAAATTTCTTCATCAATATATAAATTCAATAGTTTATCCACAGTTTTGTATGGATAAATAAATATATATGTAGTGAAGAAATAAGTGAACAATTGATTAATTTATTGCACACTTATGAATTTATTCAAGAAGTTAATTTTTTTTAAAGATTTTATTTTTATTTATTTGACAGACATGATCACAAGTAGGCGGAGAGGCAGGCAGAAAGAGAGGAGGAAGCAGGCTCCCTGGCTGAGCAGAGAGCCTGATGTGGGGTTCGATCCCAGGACCCCAGGATCATGACCTGAGCCGAAGGCAGAGGCTTTAACCCACTGAGCCACCCAGGCGTCCCGCAAGAAGTTAATTTTTAAAACACTTAGTAATAGGGTAACTAGTAATAATATCAGATATTTAATGTTGGAGTTGAGGCAGAAATCCAGGGCCTAATGCCTGTGGAAAACATTCATCAAGGTTACACCATAATATCAGAAACAAATGAAATACATTTTATGTTTGAAAATGTCACATTTTATTACTCAATTAAGGACTAGCTTTACACATGACATACATGGTAAAAAAACAAATAAAAAATATCTGTATTAACACCTTACACATGTTAACATTCTCAATTGAAAAATATTTTGCTATGTCTCTGTGAGAAAAACAGGACAGATATTGTCCCCTTTCTATAACATAAGAAATTGTAGGTCAAAGAGATTCCCAAGGTCACATGGGTAATGATTCACAAGACCAAAATAAGTAATTATTTATTTTGATTTCTACTCCAGTGACCCATTACCTGTGCTGTAATAAAAAAGTAACTGATGAAAAATGCATCATTTCTTTACAATTGCACAGCAGTAGAGCAAGAAGGAAGCTTAAATTCACATGAAATTTGAAAGTCAAGGGGAACTATCTCTGTAAAAAGAAAACTGCATCTCAGGTATCCATTCTTGGGTATATTCTAAATGCTTTCTACTACTGTATAATCATGTCTTGTAAAGGAAATAACGCTGCAGAAAAGCATTAAGACCTAAAAAACCAAACAGCGAGAATCACGGAGGCTGTGGTTAACATAAAATAGCTCATGTAAAGTATGAATTTGTTGGTACCCAGAGGCAAGGTCAGATCTACTGTAGTACACTTAAGTGAAGAAGTGCTCAGCTTGCAACTTGCATGCCAAGACTGCTTCTCTGTTGGATTCTCATTGGACCCCAAAGTTCCTGCTGATAGACTTGTCTGGAAGATGACCTCTGGTTATTATAGGATGTTGTTTTCAGAGCAGATAACAGTGTGCGATCATTTTAGGTTTTCTGCTATAGGGATGCATTAGATGAAAACGGCCATATACTGGCTCCTAATCAAAGCTCACAAACACTCTCATGAGGCTTGCTGTTTGGCACAATGTACAGACGTTAGAATACCTGAGGACAATTCAGTAGAGAACTGTGGTGAAATGAAAGGGTATTCTGAATCATTTTCTTCCCACTATTCATGATATAATACTTTTAACATCTTTAGGAAAATATATAGTATTCACATATTGTATAAATAACTCATTGAACATTTTCCATTTTGATATGTGCAAGCCCACTAGGAAACATTTTGTATTTATACCGAATAAGACTAGTGCCAGGATTTTCATGAGTTCTATTAACTTTAACCAAGGATTAGTTAAAAAGAAAAATGCAAATAGCAAAGTTTAAATATAAAAGTCCTAAACTGAAATAGGTTTGTTTAATTTATTGACAATGTGTTTGGGCACAAATATTTCTGTGGTATACTACTATACAAATTAATTTCAAAACTTACAGAATTAACAGTCTTTTGCCTACATTGCAGTGAAACAAGCTTAAAATAACACATTCATACTACTTGTTTTCACTCCACACGTATGGCTTTGGTAGGAGTTATATGGGTTAAAAATGGACCGTTGGCATTATGTTTAATCAAATGAGCTCAAATTCAAAATCAAAACGCGTTCAGAATTCTGCCACATTTCAAAAGCTCTACTCTAGTCTATTTACGAAATTAAGTTAGATCAAGGCACCCCTTTGCTCCACCACTTCGAGGTCACTCTGAGTAAAATGCCAAGGACTTGCAATGTCCTAGAGGTTCTGTGTGATGTGATTTCTACTATTCGCAGCCCACCTACACCTCTACTCATTTTTAAATGTAGCAGACAACCCCAAATCACCATAAGCACACGGACACCTAGAATATCCCAGGCTCCTTGCTTAATTTTCTGCAAGGTACTCGTTACCATTTAAAAGTTTGTGTATTGCCTGTTTTCTCTTACTAGAATATAAACTCCACGATAGAAGAGATTTTTGTCTATTTTATTCATTCTCAGAACTAAACTTCTAAAACTTCGTCTGACATGTGGTAGGTGTTTAACTATTTCTTGGTTGATTGGTTATGCTAATGCTTGTTTATGCTTGTCTATTAAGCAAAATGTGAATTTGAAGCCATGTCATAAATAAGGAGGTTTTTTAGTATTACTTTCTAAGGGTCAGCTACCTACCCAATTACTCTTTATTCCAAGTTCCTTGCCTTGCTAAGTTTCACTGCTGGGAAAAAATAAAAAGGAGTATTTTGAGCTGTATTTTGGTTTTTATGAGCTGTTTTGTCACAATATTTTATAGACTTACAAATATACATCTATGCAAGTATGCACTTAGCATGAAGAGACTAATAACTTCAAGGATGGTAAAAATATACTATTTAAAAATTAATTCATAAAAATTCAGAGCAATAAAAAAGATAACAAGAAACAACATTATTAAAATTCTAGCGATTCATTCTACCAAAATTTAATAGCCTATAAAACCTAGTGACATAAATGCTCAAATTTCTAAATGATATCCCAAACTTTTACTTTTAGTAATTTTATCCAACAATTTAGTTAAATATTATAATTATATTTTTCCAGATATTAGACACCAATTAAAATGTATCGATGAGGGGCACCTGGGTGGCTCAGTCATTAAGCATCTAACTTCAGCTCAGATCATGATCCCAGAGTCTTGGGATCAAGTCCCACATTGGACTCGCTGCTGGACAGGGAGCCTGCTTCTCCTTCTCCCACTACCCCTGCTTGTGTTCCCTCTCTCACTGTCTTTCTTTCTCTTTCTCTCTCTCTGTCAAAATATAAAAAAAAATCTTAAAAAAAAAAAACATTATACAAAATAAAGCACTGTTTATTTTGTATAAATGTGCTTTATTTGTATAAGGTTTCCCTTTCTACCTTGAACACTGGCTAACTTTTTAAAAAGAGTGTAAGGTTTCAGATGTACTGGAAAGAACCACTTTGGAGACCACTTCTGTTTGGCTGCATAAGACATACATCAGCTTAGTGCTTTACATATTCCAAAGCTAGAGATTGTCTGTGTAGAAGGTCTGTATTATAGAATGTGTGAGATTTGGATTGTTCTTTATCACATAAATCCTCAGTGGACATCATTTCAATTCTTTTGATGCACTCAGTCTCTGTTCCAACTTTTGGTAACTTCAAGAAACATTTACTGTATTTATGCGTTGTAACTGGAACAATACTCCAACCAAATTATAAACTTGAAGTAACAAATTTATATCAAATTTACAAAAACAGAATGTTTTAAGGTGCAGCATTAATATTAAATGTATAAATTCTATAGTTTTATTCAATCTGGCATGCGAATATTGTTCAATATAAATCATTTTTGGACCTGATATCAATTGATGGTAGCAAATATGAGGTATTTTTAGATGTAGTTCAATTCAGAAGATAGGAATTAGATTCATTAACCTATTGAAATATAATTACACAAGGTCAGTTTACCAACATTCACAAAACTACACACACTGGGAATGAGATCAAATAAAAAGTAATTCTTCTCTCATTTTTTCTACTTCTAAGCTATCACTAAAGATGAGCAACAGTATTGTGGAGTACTGTTTAATTTTACTTAATATTAAAAACATGTACATTATCTTTCTGAATTTTAATTATTTCTTGTTTAGTCTGTATATTAATATATTAATGATGCCAAGGAAAAGGCAGCTTGAAATTAACAAAGTACAATTACTGAAAGTGCTTTACTCTCCCAAGTTTAAATGTTCTGCTTGTCATTAAACTGCAACAGACATTTGTAGATTTTAGGAAGATATAGGAATTTCCCACTAAAGTAGGACAGTGTATAATGTCTTTGGAAAATTTAAAAACATTATCAAGTATTGGAAGAAAACACTTTTTAGCAAGACATCCAACTAACTTCCATTTCTTATCTTTCAAGCTGTGAAATATATCTTTTCTCTCTGTGGAATATTTTCATGGAAAAAACTGAATGCCTATAAGGGAAAAGGACGTTAAGCATGGAGTGTGTTTCCAGTGCCTTAGATCAGAGGAGTATGCGGGGAAGCTATGAGAGGTGATGGGCTCAGATCCATGGAATCTGGGTTCTCTTCCTTGTTTCACAAACGTAAGCAAGATATATCCAGTCTATCAGTTTCGTTTTTCTGTTCTGTAAAAAATCTGATAATAATACCTACCCTTCCTTCCTCTCACATGCTTATACAGATAAAAATAAAAATTAAGTCATACATATTAAAAGTATTTTATCAACTTTAAATTGCCTATGCAAATATAAGAGAATTAAAATTCCTAAACCATAGTTCACATAACTAGTATTTCTATAACAGCTTCGAATAAAAAAAGAGGATTAGATTTGCTAATGTGTTAGCCTCAAAGGAGTATTGATTCCTTTGAGGTTAATGCATTAATAACATAACAAGGTGAGTTCAAGATTTGCCTGAAGGGATTCTTTTTCCCCTGCTTCATTCTTTTGCCCTTCATTTCCTGTTGTTCTTCCCTGAAATTGAAAAGGTAAACAAACTCAAAAATTGGCTCTGTTTTCTGGTAAAACAAACAAACAATCAGAAAACAAAATAAAAGAGAGAAAAGAGTAATATTTCATGAGAAAGATTGCCACTACATAAAAACTATTAATGTAACTTTCTCTGTATTCCTATTCTGCCTTAATAAAGTCAAGAATCTTAAAGTGTCTCATAATTTCTAGGTCATTGGGTTATTTTTGTACAAATCACAGCTTAGACTGCTGCCGCCTATCCACTCCTTAGTTTTGTATTGTTTACTTTCTAAAAACACAAAATGGCTTACAATGTCAGGATCACCTGGACTGAAAGAGAATTATTCTTATTTGTGTCCAAAGATATCCCTAATCTAAAAGAAAAATAATCATATTAAGATTGCAGGGACAACTTTTGGAACTGATTATGTTTCTAGTAATATCTTCAGTAACTAATTATGTACCTAGTAATATCTTCAGTCACTCCCAACTAATTCTCTTGCTTGGATTTGGTTTACAGAATATGAATGTGTAAACATTTTCCTCCACAAGGTCTCTGCTAAATAACTGTATTTGGTTAATGTTTGTTCATGTATAATTATAATTATAAGAAGAGAGCCAAGGAAGATGAATTAGGAAAAGAATGATAAAAAGTAATCCTATTCCAATGACCTTAAAGATGATAAGGAATACTTTTCTTGAATTTAATTTACACTGTAAAAGCCCAGAGTTTAGCAATTCCTAGATTTATTTGAGGGGACTCATCTTGGAGGCTTTTGAACGTTGACTTTTTTTTTTTTTTTTTTAAGATTTTATTTATTGGGGCACCTGGGTGGCTCAGTGGGTTAAAGCCTCTGCCTTCAGCTCAGGTCATGATTCCAGGGTCCTGGGATCGAGCCCCACATCGGGCTCTCTGTTCGGCAGGAGCCTGATTCCCCCTCTTTCTCTCTGCCTGCCTCTCTGCCTCCTTGTGATCTCTATCTGTCAAATAAATAAATAAAATCTTAAAAAAAAAAAAAAAAGATTTTATTTATTTATTTGTCAGAAAGAGAGAGAGAGGTACAAGCCAGAAAAGGGGCAGGTAGAGGGAGAATCCGGATCCCTGCTGAGCAAGGAAACCAACGCAGGACTCCATCCCAGAACCCTGCTGTAAGGACCTGAGCCTAAGGCAGATGCTTCACTGACTGAGCTACCCAGGCATCCTAAGTGGTGACCACTATAATTTTTATTATTTTTATGTTTTTATTGAAGTATAGTTGACACACAATGTTACAATGGTTTCAGGTATACAACATAGTGATTCATTATCTGCACATTATGCAGTCCTTACCATAAGAATATCCATCATCTGTCAAGTACAGTATTATTACAATATCGACTGTATTCTCTGTGTTATACCTTGTCTTTATAACCTATTCATTCCATGACTGGAAGCCTCACTTGCCTTGAACCACTTTGCCTGTCCCCTTACCCACCTCCCCTCTTGAAAATTTTTAAATATGTTTAATGATAATCCTTAAGGATATTCATGAAGGATTTCCTAAAAGTGGACTGGAATGAAAGTGTCTATATTTTGAATACCTGAATTGTGGGTTTCTAACTCCTGGTCATCTTCCCTAATTAGAGTAATGCCAGCTGGCAGAAAAAAAAAATGCAATATATGTTACCACCATAACTTGGAGTTCTTTTTTTTTTTTAATTTTATTTATTTATGTATTTGTCAGAGAGTGAGAGATAGAGAGAGAGAGAGCACACAAGCAAGCAGGGTGGCAAGCAGAGGCAGAGAGAGAAGCAGGCTCTGCCTGAGCAAAAAGCCAGATGTGGGATTCAATCCCAGGACCCTGGGTTCACAACCTGAGCCAAAGGCAGTGGCTTAACCAACTGAGCCACCCATGCATCCCATAACTTGGAGTTCTGAGGGGAACATAAATATCCAAAAATCTGATTCTATCTTAGCATATCTGTCTTTCAGTTCACATCTACCCTAACTTTTATTTACATAAACTCATGCACATACCCACCTAGAATCATTATGTATAAGAAATGGAGGGAAATCTTTAAGTTAAAACCAGTCATTTTACAAATGAATCTCAAACACCAGAATGACCTATTTATTGTTTTCAGGGTCACACAAGCAATGTGAGTAGAATTAGTATAGGGTATTTTTCTGATTTATAAATTTTGGACCACTACTTAAGGAAATAAAGTAGAAGGTTAAGACATCATCAGGTATTTTATAAAGAAAAAAAAAAAAGCCACACACATTAAACTCTCTTCATCATCAAAGTCATTTCCCTTCTGTAATCAAGATGTGAGTCCACAGGCCTTTCTAAACCATTGGTGTAAATATTATTTCCTTCATGCCCAAAATAATGTGTGAAGGAAATATTTTCCCATAGGAGCTCCCAATCCTAAAGACAATACAAACAATTCTTTTGTTATTCAGTCTTTGTTGGCAATGGAAATGGAGACAAATACCCTTTTAAGCCAATAAAACATTAATCTCTTAGACACGTCTCCCTATGAAACTGGAAAAAAAATGTCTTAGATCAAAATATGTGTTGGCTTTAAGTCCTTGGTGATTTTGCCCCATTTTAAATCATTTTAATGCTGGAAATTTAAGAGATCACTTTTGGGTCCAGAACCATTTTGTGGATACATAGAATCTTGTTTTGCCATTTTAAGAATTCAGAGAGAAAAGGGAAGCGAAAAGACAATTATAGAATACAATAGAATAATAGAATAAAGTTGTCATTGAATGCTGTGAGAAATCAAATATGGTTGTTTTGTGATACACAATTAATCTTCTATCCAAATTCTATCCAAATTCTGTATAGAGGAAATCTTCACTATGGATAACCTGGCAAAAGAAAGATGTAAGTTGCAAAATTTAGAAAAGTTGAACACATTTTGGTGCTTTTCATAAATATTAATTATCACATCCAGAGGGGAAAAGATTGCCTTGAAATATAGAAAATAAACAGAAAATACACTTTTATATTTTATTCTGTACATTTCATGGACACTCCTTGCTTTCATTCAGACCAAGTAGAGAGATTAATAAAGTCTAAGATACCTAAACTTTTTCACCTTATGAATTACCTATACATTAAAATACTTCTATTTAATTATTATATTTTACCTTTTCTTCCAACTCTCAATTTCATGTATTTGTAATTAAAAATATTCTTTCATTAAAAAACATTGCATGTTAATAGCTTGAGGAAACTCTACCTAGATGTTTTCATCACTTAGTATATGAAAATTTGATGATACACTTATATAGCTCATGAATGACATTAGATGTGAAATTGGAGAAAATCGGAGGGGGAGACAAAGCATGAGAAACCGTGGACTCTGAGAAACAAACTCAGGGTTTTAGAGGGGAGAGGAATGGAGGGATGGGTGAGCCTGGTGGTGGGTATTAAGGAGGGCACATATTTCATGGAGCACTGGGTGTGGTGCATAAACAGTGAGTCTTGGAATACTGAGGAAATAGAACTAAATTAAAAAAATAATGATTAAAAAATAAAAATAAAAACCAGTGTTAATTTTCTATACAAGTAATCATCTTTTGGATGCATTTGTATTTCTTTCCATGAGGAGTTTATCTGTGGAAAGCATTGCTAGCCACTGAATATTTGTTCCTCCCCTCAACAAAATTCATAGGTTGAAACCTAATCCCTGATGAGATAGTATTTGAAGATGGGGCTTTGCACAGGTAATTAAGTCATGAGGGTGGAACACTAGTGGGTGGCTTAGTGTCCTTATAAAAAGACCTCGACATCACCTTTGCTCTTTCTACCATGTCAGTACTGAACAAGAAGTGGGCCCTCATCACAAACCTATCAATCATACTGGCACCGAGTTTGAACTTTCAACTTCCCAATTTGTGAAAATTACATTTTTGTCATTTATAAACCACTGAGTCTGTAGTAGTTCATTATAGCAGCCCAAACAGACTAAGGCAGGCATGCAGTACTATTTTCATAAAATTTTAGACAAGGTTCCCAAGAATGTAAGAGTATTAATTAACCTGGTTAATTCACTGGTTAGTACAACTTCCTCCACTCCCCATACTAATACAAAACTCCACACTGCTGAATTCTTTTCACCTTTCAGAAATCATTTTTTTACTAAAAGCCTCCAACACATTCATTACTTAGGTTTTTCTGAACACAGTGAGAGAAAATAGAGGTAATGAGTAAAAAGGAGAGTACCTCCTAATGCACTACAAAGGGCTCTATTCCATTTTGTCTATCAGCATGACTTACTTCCACATTTTTCCTTCAGCTCATTGAGCTAAATTTACTCATAACACATTTTGTAAGAAGCAAGCAAATAGTCCCTTGGTTTCCAGGAATGAGAAACACTTCTTTTAGTCCACCGAAATGGAAAATAATTCTTGAATGTGTCATGAAATTACAGATTCACCTATCTTGCATGACAGTAGGAACCTCATTATAACCCTCTCTTAAATTTTGAAGCAAGGATGCTTAAGACACTGCAGAATAATTTCCTGGGCATTGCCTCCCATTTGTTTTAGTGTAGATTAAAGAGAGGCAAATGATTGCACAGGAGCAGGAAATTGAAAAACCATACATTTTAGCCTATGAAAGGAAGAGAGAGAGTGAGGGAGAGGGAGAAACACAAGGCAATCTACAAAAATTTAGAAAGGAAAGTGCTGCTATTAGGTCCTTTCAGAAAAGGAGTAATGGGAAATAAACTTGGTAAACTCGCCCTTCAAGGAGTAAAGAATGACACCAATCCTACTGAACTCTGGAAGTGATTGAGCATAAAGATGGTGAGTTACTTAGGATGGACTTTTTAGTGAGGCATTATCATTTTGGACTTGATAAATTATTAAATCTTATCTTTTAAAATGGGGATAATAAGTTCACTTTCTTTGCCATTATTTCAGAAGACTGCTCAGCATCACCCTACACTCAATCCTTGCTTACCACATAGTGCAATGTTAAAGTAACAGATGGCCATATAGAATGCACTGAGTGCAGTCTACCAGATCAATGATCTTGGGTACAGTAATAAAAGTAAAGTAACAAGAAGGTTCAGTCTTGTTTGTATAAAGATGATAGATCTATCCGTCTCTATCAGAGGTACAAGTAATTTTACTTTGTTTTTCGTGGTGGTGCTAGCTTGTTAATTTGCCAGCTGCACACTTTCCCCTATTACTGCTAGTGATTAAAGGCTCACCTTCACAAGAAAACATCCTTGATATCAGACGAGAGTCCAAGGTTATGTAACAGAGCACAACTAAATGGACCACAGCAAATAGTGATGAGCAAAGTTTGTTTGTTTTTAATACTGTCACAAAATTTCCCAAGACTCAAAGGACCAGAATACATATTTATTGTTTGCCTAATGAATTTATAGGTTACTGGTTTTTGGACTTACATTGGAGAATCCAACTGGTTTTCTTTGTTCTTCTGTTTTCATTTTCCATAAGGAGAGTTTGCAGTCTTAACTGTTTCTGTAGATCAATGTTTATCTAAGTGTTTGTGTATTACCAGTGGCAGGGAATATTAATGTGAACTTGACATAAGAAATGGTTTATGGAGGATTTGAAAAAAAGTCAAGCAGGTGTTTTCAGTACAATATTCCCACAGCCTAATGAATACTAATATAAATTGTGTATAGAGAAGGAAAAATATTTATTTCAAGAAGTTAGTTGACCATGCACAAATTTTTTCTTCCATGGAACATATCTAGGAACCAGGATCTAGATTTCTTGTGACTAGACTTGTGACTATTTCTTGTAAAATTCTATTGTAGTGTTCTCTTTATAAAACTATTAAGTAAAAGATGTACAGCATTCCTTGCTATCCACTAACTATATAATCCTGGGTAAATAATATAAATATTCCAAGGCTCATTTTTTTACATATAGTTAAGACAAAAATTGTCTCTACTTCATATAGTTAGAAAATTAAAATATTTCACATGTGTGAAATGCTTAGCACAGGACCTGATACATAGTGAGCTACATGTAAGTTATTAAAGACTAATACATGGTCTTATATAAAGATATAACACATGAATGAATGAATGAATGAATGAACGAATAAAATGTGTAGGTCAGATGTCCGTTTCTTATGCTTAGGGACTGTGGGTCTAGACTTCAAATTCCTATAGGACAGAGTCCTTGCTGGTCATCTTGTTGTGACCCAAACCACACCTATTGTTTGGTTTATATTAAGAACTTCAAAGTGTTCACTAAAAGAAAAAAATAAAAGAAATTTTTAATTAAAAAATACGATATCTAAATTGAAAGTTCTGTATGACGTTGAGTCTATCTCATTGTAGCACTAAGAGAAGTGGCATTTTCCGGTACTATATCTGAAACTACAATAGATTATGTGAAACTTATAAATGGAATGAAAAATACAAAGCATAAAAAATTATCTAGTTTCCAGGTTTAAAAAAATCAATATATGGATTTGGCCCCTCTGAAATTCTAGTAATGAGGCTTTTATAATTTAAATTCTGTCTTCTAGTCAGAAAAAAAGTATTAGCAAATGTTCTTGATTATGTTAATGAGATTTTAACTGTATGAGTGTAGCTACTTCTTATAAGGTATCGAACATTTAACTATATTTCAAGCAAAGGAATAGAAAATTAGGAGAAAGGTTTACCTTACTTATAGTGATATGGTGGAAATATTTTCACTGAAAAATTGACTTCATTTTTATTAAGCATGTATATTAGAAATTTTAAAGATGACTTATACATGGAAAAATGTCCATAGTAAAAACTGGAAAGCTAGATGAAAAGTACTACCCACTGAGACTTTAAAAAGAGGTGAAAATACAAGATACAGTCATTTCTGTATCTGGTGCACTATTTTATGTAAGATTGTCTTTATCATTGAATATGGGCAATACTCATGTGAATCAAATAAAGGCCTTTAAAGTCCAGAATATTAAACGATTGAACCAGGGACCTGCAAATAATTTTTTAATAAAATATGCTGTTTATTATAGAACATTTATATATATATTTTTAATTTGCAGTATTTTACCCCTTTATGTTGTTAATTTTTTATATTTACTACTTTACATTGTTAATTTCTTATACTGTTATGGATGAGTGACTACAGAATTTACATTTTTATTAATTTTGCACATTCCACCTTGGTAATGACATAATTACAATTAGAAATTATTACCGCCTTAACAAATGTTTACAAATTTAATGTTTTCATCTGTGAGTTTTAGTGTTTAACCCCCTCAATGACACGAACGTCTTTCATTGGCCTCCTATTACTTCATTTGTATTGTGACATAACCATTTAATACACGCCATGCTTTTGAGGTTATAATACAATCAAATTTACTTTTTATTTAAAAAAAATAAAGAAGCCTTTTCTTTTTCAATATTTCTGTGGAGGGAGAGTGTAAGCCACAATTTGCCCTTGTGTCATGTCATATTTGACTTACCTGATTTAAAAACAGAATAAATAGTTCTTCTAACAGAAAAGCCAAAAGGCATGTCATTGTTGTGCAATAGGCGTCTGGATAAGTATACAAATAGCTGATTACAGAGGGTGTCGCTGCCATTACTCAAGCCCCACTGAGTCTAGTAATATGTATTGACCAAGGATAAATGTGTTTCCTCTCTGTGAGCCAAACTTTCAGCAGATTTTTTTATTGCTCCAGTGTCAAAAAGACAAAATTCATTTTGATTGGGCATAGGTAGCTGCCGGAGGTCTCTAATTTGTGAATGGCATTAATGCTAATTATACCCTAAGTCACCTGTAATAGTCATTTAGCTGTTTTTCTGCAGCATTGTGACATAGTCACCTTTCCAATTAAGTCTGAGGATCCACTGCACAGATGGACATATTTGTAGAAAGAACCAGAACACACTATGTTTCACTTTCTTGTGCAAAAGACAACTTTAATAGTCCTGTGTGAAAACTTCTGTTTCTCCAAGCTTGTTTTAATTCTAGAAATTGCTGCTATTAGGAAGGAAAGAAAAAGGAAAAACTAGATCTCCGCTAAAGATTCCTTTAAAGTAAGTAAAACTATATTTATGAGTAATATCATTGCATGTTCCCAGCTACCCTGTTTCTTTCTGCAAAAATTTTATAAAAGATACTTTTTGTGGGACATCTGGGTGGCTCAGTTGGTTAAGCCTCTGCCTTGAGTTCAGGTCATGATCCTAGCATCCTAGGATCAGGTCCTGGGATCCAGTCCTAGATGGGCGGGGCCTGCTTCTCCCTCTACCTGCCGCTCCCCTTGCTTGACCTCTCTCTCTGACTCTCTGACAAACTAATAAATAAAATCTTAAAAAAAAAAAAAGATACCTTTTGTAAAACACGTGACAATTTCTGCCTATTTGTATTAATTTCCCTATGAAAACTATACCACTTGTGAAATGCTTCTTCTTTTCTTGTATTTATTTACCTATTCACTTGCCACCAAATCTTTTCATTTTTATCTTCCTGCCAAACAATGTAAATAGTCACTCTTGATCCGAGTTTTGCTCTAATTTGAAAGCACTCCAGGGGACTCTAGGATGCAGAAAGAGTTAAAAAATAATATCCATTATGGAAGCTATAATATCTTTTTAATGTCATTAATCTCTCTTATTTTCACTTCATAGGTATGTAGGTACATTCATATGTACATTCATAACTACATTCATATGTACTTATATTTTATTTATATTTAATTCTCCATCTCTAATCTTATCTGGTTCTATATATTATTTCTATACAGGCACAATCACACTTCTATTTTCAAACAGAAAAGGAGTCAAACTGTAGATAATTCAGCACTTTTACTTTTCACTCCTTATATTGTGATCATTTTCCACACTAACGCTATTCATAAATGAAGGCAGATATAGATCATTTCATATATATTTCAGCTGCTGTGATGAAGTTTTCTATATATTAATCCATATGAATATCACAGCAAGCTTATTGGTAGGTCTGTTATTCTTATCTTATAGATGAGGAAACAGAAGAACAGAGATCTTAATTAGCCCATGATCTCTAGCTGAGATTGGATCGCAGGTAATCTTGCTCCAGAGAACTTGGTCTTAAATACTGCACTAGACATCCTTTCTTCCATAATGGATGTTATTTCTTTTTTTCCTTTTTTTTTTTTTTTAAAGATTTTATTTATTTATTTGACAGAGAGAGATCACAAGTAGGCAGAGAGAGAGAGAGGAGGAAGCAGGCTCCCCACCGAGCAGAAAGCCCAATGCCGGGCTCAATCCCAGGACCCTGGGATCTGACCTGAGCCAAGGGCAGAGGCTTTAACCCACTGAGCCACCCAGGCATCCCACGGGTGTTATTTCTTAACTCTTTCTGCATACTAGAGTCACCTTCATCCTTTTCATAGCTGTTTGTCACTAACCTAATACACCCATATCACAATAAATTTAAGATTCTCCTAGTGGATGGACCTTTAGGTTGTCTTCAATTTTCAATATTGTAAATAATACTGCAATAAGCATTTATGAACATACATTCTTCATGTCCCTGTGATTATTTTTGTAAGAAAGTTTTCTGGTAAACAGTTGGTTTAAAGAGTAGGCACATTTAAAATTTTTATCAACACTGAAAACTTTACTTTAAAAAAAATTCCCAAGACATGACTTTAATTTTTCATTGTTAAGCTGCTTGAAGATCTTTCTGAAAACTTAATTACTACCCAGAATTAACGGATGTGACTTGCTTTGTGTGATGGGCAAATTTGATATGCATGTCATCTAAATCTCAACCAAGACCATGAAAAATACGTGAAAGAAAAAAGATAGGATTAATGATCTTGCTCTGGGGCCTGAATATAAATATTCTCTTTACCCTAGTTTATTTATTCTTTTAATAAATATTGTTAATTGAGCTGAATAACATTTATTACCAGCTTATTGTATGCCTGACATCAAGCTTAAAATATAATTGCTGATAAGGAAATTTTATGAAATGCCCTTTATTATCCCCATTCTACAGAGCAGAAAATTAAGGCTCTGAAATATTAAATGTCCAAAGTTGAATACCTAGTATTTGCAAGTAGTGAGATATAAATTCCAGTCTGTCTGGTTTGAATGCCTCACTTTTAGCCTTCATACCATACCCTTTTTCTTATAGGTTTTCATGACAGTAAAAAACAGATTTACTTATGTTTTCTCAGAAACAGGAATCAGTTTTAAAAATGCACATAAACACAAGGAACTGACTGCAAAGAAGAGCAGCACATATAGGACTCAAGGGAAAATGGGACATGGTTTTAGAACTAGAGCTTATTCAGGATCACATCTCAGGCGTTCAGTAGATGGTGCTTATTGGCTTTGGGAGGGAATGGGGGGCAGCGATTATTGATTTTCTACTATTTTTGTAGGACTGCTTCTTAGCTTTGCAAACTGTTAGCTTTGGCTCCTTCATGGTTTCTACTGTTTCATGCATCTGTATGCTTATCTTTCTGGGCATGCTTTAACTTATTTTCTTATTACCAATGATATGTTTTGGGAGCACCAACTAAGAGTCACAGACAGATGAATAAAACATGCTTCATGGGTCATGATCCTGGGGTCCTGGGTTCGAGCCCCACATCAGGCTTTCTGCTCAGCGGGGAGTCTGCTTCCTCTTCTCTCCCTGCCTGCCTCTCTGCCTACTTGTGATCTCTGTCTGTCAAATGAATGAATGGAATCTTTAAAAAAACAAAAACAAACAAACAAAACATGCTTCATGGTCCTGAGTACTTTGCTTATATCTGTAATGGAGTTAATATAATTCCTCAAATTTCCCATGATGTTTCTCACCTCTTTTCATCTATATACGCTCTTCCTTATCTGAAATAGGGCTCCCATCTTTGATCTTGTGGTGAAACTCTCTTTAGTTTCAATGATACATGTCAAATATTACCTTGTCTAAAACTCTTCCCTAACATAATCCACAACCTTCAGACGCTCGGAATCAGGTGTCATTGAATATATATCTTCAGTATATTTATATTATAAATGAATATATATTTACCATCGTGTTTGTGTCTCTGTAATCACACATTGCACAATGTGAAATGACTTGTTTTCATTACAAGTATTAATTGTCATTATCATATATATATATATTTTTAATTTTTTATTTTTTATAAACATGTATTTTTATCCCCAGGGGTACAGGTCTGTGAATCACCAGGTTTACACACTCATATATTTTTTTAAAGATTTATTTATTTGGGAGAGAGAGCCGGGGGTATGGTGGAGGGAGAGGTGGATTGAGAATCCTCCACTCAACTCTTGCTCCTTGCAGAGCCCAATTCAGGGCTTAATCAGAGGACCGTAAGATCATGACCTAAGAGAAATCAAGATCAGCTCTTAGCCAACTGAGCTACCCAGGCACCCATATATATATTTCTTCCTCTTTGTAGTTCCTAAATATCATATGGTGATTGGAACCTATTTTTTATTTTTTACTTTTCTTCCAGGGAAGTTTTTCTAAGGACCTGTATGACATATGTTCACTTATTAGCTTAGTAATATTAAAATATTAAACTAATACCTTGATTTATTTAGGCAAGGAAAATACTGTATTTAGTGGAAGTCTTTATATATCATGATATTTATTTACTTATAAAATAAATAAAATACATATTTAGCTTTCTTTTACTTATTTATCTTTATATTGTCAATACAGCTGAATACGTCTCCAAATTCACTATTATCGAAAACTAAAATAATCATAATATGGCATTTTTTTTTTATATTTTATTTGTTTATTGGACGGAGAGCTAGAGTGAGAGCACAAGTAAGCAGAGTGGCAGGGAGAAGGGGAGAGAGCGAAGCAGGCTGTCTGCTGAGCAGGGAGCCCAATGCTGGGTTCAATCCCAAGACCCTGGAATTATGACCCTAGCCGAAGGCAGCGCTTAACCAACTGAGCCACCAGGATGCCCCAATATGGCATATTTTTAAAAATACATATTTAACTCATTTATTCAAGCAACTTGTTTCTCAAAATTTGGCCTAAAATTCTATTCTCTTTATTGTATAATTTTCCATTTCTGACCAATATTATTCCCCATTAACAACCACTTTTGATTAGTTTTTCATACAGATGTACACATTTTGCACGGACAAAATTATCACTTGACCTTAAACTTTTCTCCTCTTTAAAATTGAAAATATTTTTGTGTGTGCATATGTGTGTGCTTTAACATGATGTTGGTGTGAAGACTAGAAGATAAATAATTGGAAATTATGCATTCCTAAAAATTTGACACAAAAAACAAAAGTCCCTGACTTAGGGAGAAATCATTTTTTTTTCCCTGAGGCTATTTCAACTTCACTTAGTAAAATTGCCAATATATTTTTTCCTTAAACATATGCCTCCTCAAAAAAGTATATTTCATGTTTAGATAACAAAAATTAGCTATATAATTCAGATTGAAATGTAACAGATATTCTAGATATGAGTGAAATTAAAAACATGTTAATATATTGATGTTTAATTTTTCTAGTATTTTAAATTCAAGATATATTTAATTACAATACAAATTAAGAAAACAACACTGAAAAATTATCATAATATTTTCATAAGGGAAGGAATATTTTTATTGTTATTGTTTGAAGTCTTTAATGTAAGTATTTGTAGTATAATACAAATGTCCAAAATATGATACAAATTTTCCAAAAATGGATGCTTACTAGTCACCCAGGACGTATTAAACTTATACTGGTTTCTGAGCCCCATTTAGAGATTCAAATTCAATAGGTCTGAAATAGAAACCTGGAATAAGTAATTCTAAAATTTAAATATTGTAATTTTTCTGACTTAAATGGAACGCAAATGTTTGGGAACATTGTTCTTTCTACATGTGGGAGTTCATGAATAAATACTAAATCAGTCACTATATTTGAAGGGCAGAAGGAATGCTTAAAATTTGGGAAAGTGTTTATTCCATCATGAGTTGGAGTGATATATGTCACTGTGAAAAAGGCTGCAATCAGTTTCATTTTTTACTGTATACAGAGAGTATATGAATAATTGTATTCTAATGCATTCTATGTACATGGATATTTTAAAGTATTCATGTATACAAAATCTATATACACATATGCTCATTGAAGTCAAGATATGCATGTATGCTTATAGTTAAAATACATATAGCTCCCTGGAGGTATATTCTTAAAAATTATGTTTTTTTTTTAATACGTGTTTTTTAACTTACAAAAGTTACACTGTGTTACATGCTGTACTCTCAATATTTTATTTTGAAATCAGGTAATTATACTCTATATAAACCTAACTCAGTCCTTCTATCTGTTGCATAATGCCCATCAAACGGATACATAGTATGCTTATCATTTATGGATGAAAACTTACACTATATCCAACTCTTTGCTTTCATAAACAATCCTGTGATGGGTCATCTTAAAAATCTCTGGCAGTTTCTCTCTGGTAAATACCTGAGAAGGGGATTGCTGGTCCGTAGGTATTTGGATCCATCATTTTGGTAACTGGGGTTGTATTACTCTTCGAAGATTCTGTTACCTATCCACACTGCTGAAATAATTTCTGTGTACTCTTACTGACTCTTAATTATCCTACATTTAAATTTTTTTGCTAAACTAATTATTGTAAAGCAGTGCTTCGATGCTATTAGAATTCAAATTTCTATAAACATTTATGATTTTGTAATGTGACATTGACTAAAATGAAACCCATTCATTGACTGGACTCACACAAATGAAGCCCATACATTGATTACAAATTATAACTCTGACCTTATATTTTATTTATTCAACTAATCCTGAGCCATACTAAATGATGGCTAATATGTCTCCATATGTACCTTTTGCTATTTTTTTTCAAAATTATATCACCTTTATATTGACCTTTTTTACTTGATATAAATCTTAGAATCTAGCTAATCAAAAATTTGGTTGGAATTCTGATATTTAATTAATTTCTTTTTTTGACTGGGTTAGGAAAATTTGACACATTTACAGTATTTAGTAATCCTAAAACAATACATGTCTTTTAGTATCAAAATATTCTTTATATGCTATAATGGAGTGTTAAAGTATTCCCTATAAATATCCAATTTTAATACTTATATACATTTTAGTGTTACTGTTGCAAACACTGTGTTTCTTTTCTGTATATTGGTTATTTTTGGTATAAACGCTTGTGGCATTTTAGTATTGATGTTTTATTAGTCAAAGTTGCTGAAGTCTCTTATTGGTTTACTATTTGGTCTAATTGATTCTCTTGAGCTTTCCATTTAAAGCATTATAGTGTCTCCAAATAACCTTTTGACTGTACTTCCAAACGTTATACTACTTACATTGTTTTTTTTTCTTAATTTTTAGTGATAAGATCAGTATGTTTATTATATTTCTCAGTATACGGTATACATTTCTGGATATAGTAGTGATAATGAACAATTTTGTTTTGTTGCAAACATTCAGCAATACTTTTAAAATTGTTTCATTTTGTATGGCACTATGGTACTTTTTGATAAGTAACTTTTTTGGGGGGGGTTAATAAAATTACCTTCTATTTCATTCGAGTTTTTGACTCCAGAAACTTAACCATAGCCATTGGCTAGTTTCATTGCTCTTCTTTATTATGAACTTTCTAACAATTTATTGTTAGATTATTTCTAGTTTTCATAAATGTCCCCACACATCTCTGGTTCTCCTGGCCACCCCTGTTTTTAGCTGGAGCTCCCCACTCCCTAACTTTTCAATCAAGAATTACCCACTTTGCATTTCCAAAGGTTTATCATCAATTTATCATTGTTGTTGTTGTTTCTTAGAAAATACTCTACTTTTTCTTCTTATTCCTCCTCCTTTCTTTGGTTTGTTTCTAGATTGAACCTGAAAGTCTTGGTTAAGTCAACATATTGTCCTAAATTGCTCTTATATTTATAAAATCAAAGTTCAGAAGACTTAAATATCTCTTGATTAAGAGATGGCATATGGGGCACCTGGGTGGCTTTGTAACTTGAGTGGCTGTCTTTGGCTCAGGTCACGATCCCAGGGACCTGGGATCGAGTCTCGTGTCAGGCTCCCTGCTTGGTAGGGAGTCTGCTTCTCCCTCTCCCTCTGTCATTTGCTTTGTTCAAACCACTTTGTTAAGGAGTAAGAGTTATCAGTCAATTTCGTGGTCAGTCTTTATTAGAAACTTTGAAATAATTTACTTTTGAAATATCTTTCTTATTCAAAATAACCCAAGATCTCCCATTTCTTTCTTATGTTTGCCTATCAATGAGTAAGCCCTAGTTAGAGAACCATAGACTTTTTGAGATATCTATTCTTCTTGGAAGGTTACCTGGTACAAGATGCTTATATCTTTATTTTGTAATTGAGAGTGAGACCATTTTATATATTGTTCTTTGTTCAAAAGACATTCTGGGGCGCCTGGGTGGCTCAGTGGGTTGAGCCGCTGCCTTCGGCTCAGGTCATGATCTCGGGATCCTGGGATCGAGTCCCGCATCGGGCTCTCTGCTCAGCAGGGAGCCTGCTTCCCTCTCTCTCTCTCTGCCTGCCTCTCCGTCTACTTGTGATTTCTCTCTGTCAAATAAATAAATAAAATCTTTAAGGAAAAAAAAAAGAAAAAAAAAAAAAGACATTCTGGGAGCTTGTGTTCATAGCAATTAACTAAAATTTAATAACTCAGCCTAGTACATACTTACATCAATGACACCTAATTAATTTTCATTACTAGAATGATACCAACACAACATTTGAATAATAAACACAAAGCATGAGTTATTTTTGTGTATCTTTATATGCTTTATAAATAATTACACATAAGTTCTTAATGAGTATCAATGCAGTTCAGTTGTATTGAAACGAGCTGATGACTAAGTTCCAAGGCAGTTTAGTAATGTTGATTTCATAATTTGACTGATTAAATGTGGTAGATATACCTGTTGTCATAAGAAGTCTAAGGCAGCAGCATAACAATCTTTATTTTTTGATATATATAAAGTGAACCAACTCTGTAAGTAAGACACTATAATTTGGTGTCAACAACCTATTGGCTACTTTTCAAAAAGGAAATAAGATTAACTTAAATGTCAGTACCAAAAGTATAGTAATGGGAATCTTACAATATAAACTTAGCTCTTACGGTTGTTCCTCTTATAGCTGGTAAAAATTACTATAAGTAATTGCAGTATCCAACATTTTTTTCTGAGTTCAATCATATTTTCATTTGCCATGTAAAATTTAAATCAGATGTATCACTAATTAAATTCGGGATGTCTGGGTGTCTCAGTCAGTTAAGAATCTGCCTTCAGGGGTGCCTGGGTGGCTCGGTGGGTTAAGCTGCTGCTTTTGGCTCAGGTCATGATCTCAGGGTCCTGGGATCAAGTCCCACATCAGGATCTCTGCTCAGCAGGGAGCCTGCTTCCCTCTCTCTCTTTATGCTTACTTGTGAGCTCTCTCTGTCAAATAAATAAATAAAATCTTAAAAAAAAAAAAAAGGAATCTGCCTTCAGACTAGATCATGATCCTGGAGCCCCCAGATCCAGGCAGGCATTGAGCCTCAAACCAGGCTCCCTGCTCATCAGGGAACCTGCTTCTCCCTCTCCCTCTGTGGCTCCCCCTGCTTGTGTTCTCTCTCTCTCTCTCTCTCTCTGTAAATAAATAAATAAATAAATAAATAAATAAATAAAATCTTTTTTTTTTTAATTTTTTATTTTTGATAAACATATATTTTTATCCCCAGGGGTACAGGTCTGTGAATCACCAGGTTTACACACTTCACAGCACTCACCAAATCACATACCCTCCCCAATGTCCATAATCCCACCCCCTTCTCCCAAACCCCCTGCCCCCGGCAACCCTCAGTTTGTTTTGTGAGATTAAGAGTCACTTATGGTTTGTCTCCCTCCCAATGAGGAAGTGGTGATACAACATGGAGGCTTAAGTGGGTAGAAGAAGAATAAATAAAATCTTTTAAAAAATTAAGTACATTCAATCTTCCCAACGAAAAATAACATATTCATTGAAACAAATAAACTTGGAAGTAACTTTTATGAGAGAAATAATTTCCTCAACAGGCTGACATAGTACTTAAAGGTAATAACTAGAGGAGAGCATAGATTACTCAAGTTTGAAACTCACACTTTTCACAAAGATAGATTTTGCTATTCACAAGAGCATGATAAAATTGCATATATGTAGGATAAATTTGACAAAATGAACATTGCTTCAGCAATGCCTATCAGTTTGTGGAATGCTTTGAAGATGTGAAGAATAGTTTTATGTTACAATGGCTTAGGTAATCAGCATCCATCTGCAAAGTCATTTAATTAAGGATGTTGTTGTTTTCTGTAGCTTAACATGTTATTTATTAATGAAATATACATTCATGCATGCTCAGAAAGGTCAATTTAATGCTTAATAGGATATTTCTACATCTGCTATTTTCAGCCTTTTCATATTAATGAAACTTTATAGAAATACACAGTCAAATTTATCTTAAAATTTTTCACCAAACACCAGAATAAAACAACATTCTCTATTCCTATTTGGATTGCAGGGGAAGCTTTCATGGAAAATAACAATAGCTTGAAAAGAAAATGATGTTAGTGCTTGTAAACAAAATACAGGTAAATGTTGAGTTACCTATAAGCAGGTTCACCTTGAGCTTACTTTTATCTGGAATTATAACATCAAATCTCTGAAGGAAAGTTCCTGCATAAATTTGTCAATACCATATCAAGGGAAAGTAGAGCATTTTAAAATATAAGTTTTTAACATATGATTAAATAGATAATAACTAATACTTTGGAGACAATATTTAAATGGATATGCAAAGCAAATAACTGAATAAATATATATGTGGAGGTGTACATAAAATCTTAATAATTCCCTTTAGATACATGTAATTTTAGCTATCAGTAAATTTGACCTTTTGTTTAAAATCAGCACAGTAAGACATCATGCTAGAGAGTCATCTATTTCCATAATGGTAAGTCCCAATGAATGATGATACATTTAATTCACAGAAGCACTCTAATCAATGCTATAATCGAATGTAATTATAATGATCTTTCACATTAACCATTGTATCTTTGGTCCCTGGGTATTACTTCAAAAGTGCTCTCCTCTTTTACTAAGTCTTTCTGACAGAAATATATTGGTAATCCATGACTAAAGAAAATGCTATAGAAACTAAATTGATTAATATCAAATAAGGTCACAAGTAAGACATAAAAGAAAGTATTCATGCATTTAGTGTGAATTCTTGTAGGTAAGTAAACAAATTCACATATTACTATCCATTAAGATAAAGAAATGACTTTTATTCACTGAATACATTCAGTGAAATTTAAATAGCTAATTCAGACCTAATACATATGAGGCACTTGAGGATATCCAGTGTCAGTAATGAAACATTAGAAAAGTCTCTAGTACTTAACATCTTAGACTACAGTTGTAAAGTTAGAGGGAGAGAGGAATGTGCGTGAGTGAGAATTACCGGTAATGTTAAAGGGAATAAAAGCACAAAGGATTCACCATTTTCAAAAAATGTATGCGAGGCACCTGGCAGGCTCAGTCCGTAGAGCATACGACCCTTAATCTCAGGAGTGTGAGTTCAAGTCCCATGTAGGACATGGAGCCTACTTAGAAAATAAATAAATGTATTTGTTTAATCTCAGGAGTGTGAGTTCAAGTCCCATGTAGGACATGGAGCCTACTTAGAAAATAAATAAATGTATTTGTTTTGCAAGTTATTTATTTTTTTCTATGATTTAATTTTCCTAATGCAAAATGGCAATGACAATATTAGCTATCTGATAGTTGTGTGCTTGTATGACGACTGAGATAATATGTGTAAAGTGCTTAGAAATAGAATCTCACAATCTTTTCTAGGAAGGAATGTGGGAGAAATATATTATTCTTCTCAGGGTTTATAAATTTTGCTAAATGAAGTAACTTTAATATCAAGCTTTTCAGAATTAAAATAATTAAACCCATCAAGGAATGGAGGAATGTTGAAGCTGGAAATCTTTTTTCTAGAAAGAGTTCAACACATACCCGAAATACATGATTGATGTGTTCAGGAAATGTTCATAGAGAAAGGGTGCTATTGCTGAAGCCTACATTACTTCAGGGAAGGACATATTTATATATATAGCACAGTAGCATGGTAACTGAGTGACAAGATCTAAAAACTGGACTACTTTCCTGTTCTTGTATTTCATTTAAGTAGAATCATATATCTCATATATCATTAGCCTTTGGGACCTGGGATTTTGACTCAATGTTAACCTACTGATTATTAAGATTCCTGTGTGTTACTGTGCAAAGTGCAAGTGTTTTATTTATGCTTGCTGTCCGATATTCCATTATATGAATGAATATACCAAAATTTATGTATCACTAATAGAATTTTGGATTGTTTACCATATTTGACATTGTATGAATTTAATAGATCCTGTCAAACAGTTTTTTTTTTTTTTTTTCCAAAAACCAGTTATTTCAACAGTGGCCAATTTATACTGCCACCAAGCAATATGTGAGAGTTCAATAATTGTAAGTTATTTTAGTTTTAGACATTGTGATGGGTTTATGGTTATAGTAGACTTAGCATTATGTCTCTCAGATATCCTTCCAAAGAGGACCTGATGCCAGTAAGATAGTTGGCTAATAGCCACCTCTAGTTATATTATCTTTCTTGGGTTTTGAGCTACGATCTTGTGCTTTTCTAGTACTAGCAAGCCACCGACTGACTAAAGCATTGCTGTAAACCATTGCAACTACTCAGAAGTGCAATATTTCTCTGTAGACAACATTTGTGCTGGCTCTTTTCTTAGGTTGACTAAAACATTCTCAGGACTTCCCTGAAGAATGAGGTTCTTCCTTCCCTAACTTCCATGTTCCTCCCGCTTCTTTCACAGACCTTCACTGCAACCTTAAGTATTTTACTTTTTTCCTCTATCCTTGATCTTTTATAGGTATTAATCCTACTACATCTCATCATATCAACCTTCCTCCTGACATCTGTGTCTCAAAGGAGCCAATCAGTACAGTAGTGATATTTCACTTTGGCCATATTCATTTTCCTAATAAAAAAAAGTTGATCACTCTGTCTTATATATCTAATGGTTATATAAATATTTTCTTTTTACCATGCCAATTCAAGCATTTTGCTGACATTTCTATTGGGACACTTGACTTCTCTTATTGGGAATTTTTTAAAATATATTCTGGATAAGAGTAATTTTTCCAGTACAGTACTATAAATATATTTTACCCATTTGTGAATTACTGATTCACAATTTTGGTGTTTTCTGATTATCAGAATTTCGTAATTTTAAAAAAGATTTTATTTATTTATTTGACAGATAAATCACAAGGAGGCAGAGAGGCAGGCAGAGAGAGAGAGGGGGGGAAGTAGGCTCCCCACTGAGCAGAGAGCCTGATGTGAGGCTCGATTCCAGGACCCTGAGATCACGACCTGAGCCAAAGGCAGAGGCATCAACCCTCTGCGCCACCCAAGTGCCCCCAGAATTTTATAATTTTAGTAATAATATTCTTTTCACATATTTTCTTATGGATAGTGGGTGTTTTTATGTTTTTTGGTCCTTTTTGTTTTAACCACTTCTTCCTTCTTTACTAATACAGTATTTTAGTATTCTAATTCCATTTTATTTCCATATAAATTAACCACATAACAAAGTAAAGGGGATAAAAACATGACCATTGTATTTAGTAAGGAAGACTATCTGGAAAAAATCCAACATTCACTTATGAAGTTGGGTGAGCCTGGTGGTGGGTATTAAGGAGGGCACATATTGCATGGAGCACTGGGTGTGGTGCATAAACAATGAATTCTTTGAGAAGAAAAAAAAAAACCTTTATTCACATGTAATTCCACCTCTTTAGAAAGATGCTCTAAAAAAAAAAAGAAGAAAGTTGTAAGTTCCTTTTGATTGGGAGCTATCTTATCCAATTAATTTTGTTATTTGTTTTTGTCACTGTACTGTAACATAATACACGCAGAGTTTAATTCTAAAAAAAACAAAAACAACAACAACAAAAAAACTTCCAGCAACTGTAAATAGAAGAGATCTCAATGAAATACAGACAGAATATTTATATAAACCTTCAATAAACATATTATTTAAATGTTAAATTAACTGTCTCTGTCCTAAGTTTAAATTAAAACCAAGGATATGTACTATGAGACTTCCTACTAAACATTGAACTGACAATCCTAAGAAGTACCATAATAAAAGAAAAAAAAAGAATATGGTATTTGAAGAAAAAGAAGTAAAGCTATCATGATTTGCAAATTTCATGATTGTACCTATATATATAGAGAGAAAAATAGAATAGAAGCTATGAACCTATGAAGAGATGAATAGAGTTAGTAAATGAATCAAGTACATTGCTAGATAAAGGTGAATATATATATATATATATACATACACTAGTATATTTCTATATATTAGCAACAAACCATCAAAATTTGAAACTTAAAGTAATTCTAATTTGGTGTAAAATATAAAAATATAAAATAATAAACTATCCAAAAAATTTTTAAAATATGCTATATATCTACACTTAAAACTTCCAGACTTGTTAATGGGGTGCTTTAAAAAATTTAAAGACTCTCTTAATAGCATGAATGAATATGTTAACATTTGTATAGATAAAAGGCAGCACTATTTGTTATTTACAGCTCCAAATGAGAGAAGGCTACCAGGTAGGACCACACAGGGAATTGTACCTAGGAAGAGGGTAACAGCAATCTGGAACTGTGGGGACAGCTTACATATGTGAGGTGAAGTTGGTTAGCTAGGTTTTGCAGGCTCACTGTCAATTAGCTAATTTGCATGTCCCAGAGCAGAAGACTGTCCCTAATTATCTGATACCTGGCCCCACAGGTTATTGGGGAGGGTGTATATCAGAATTGTGAGATACCGATAAGGAAAATGGTGTGAACTTAATCAGCTGCTTAAGAAGAGGAAGTGGTTAGACTGTATAAGCTTTCAAAACTGAGTTGAGACATTTCAAAATGAACAAAATAAAACAAAAAAACCTATATTATTTGTGGTAAATGATGACAATTTTTAAAAAATTAATCCAATCTTGCATTTCTAAAATAATGTGCATTTTTCAAGATTTTTTATTTATAGTAAAATTATTTATTATTTTATTTTCTCATAATTGATGTTTTGATATGAGGGTATCAATATGCGGGTTACACAGATCTCACAAAATTACTGGGGAAACACTCCTACTCTTTGAAGTGTTTTATGTAATATGAGTGTTAAATTTTTTCTTAAATGCTTGAATGAGTTCACTTATGAAACCATTTGGGCTTGGAGTTTCCTTTGTGGGAAAGTATTCTCTGAAATGTACTAGTGAAATTATTGTTTCTTCTATTTATATTAATTTTATTCCATCTTATTATTTTAATTACTTGTGTTATTTATAAAGCCACTTCTTCTATAATTTTCTCTGTGTTCTCTGCAGTCCAGTGAGAGATTAATTTTTTTTTCACCTCAGATGTCCTTCTTGAGTAGTTTTTCCAATTTGTTTTGACCCTACCTGTCCATCAGTTTTTTAAAAAAGGCTTTTAATATATCTAAATGCTTCTTTTTCTCTCCTTTCTGACTAATGTTGAATGACAGATGACATTATGCCTCTTGATGTCTTTTGAAGAAACAGAACAAAGGTTTACTTTATGAACATCTAACTTCATGTTTACATGTTCATGTTACAGGTTGGGCTTCATTCTTTACATAACTCATTTTAAAATCTTATTGGCAATAATTAATATTTAAATGATACTTAAAATGTTAAGTATTGGTATTTCATTAAAAATGATAACTTCATTGTTATTCATCTAATAACATTAGTTATTATTATTTAATACATGTGAAAACTGGACAAAAGTTTTAATAATTGGCTCAAGAGACATACCTAATAAGTGGACACTAGCAAATGACAGCAAGCATTGAAACGAAGTCTGAATCAAACACTCTTGTGTTTATCTATGAAAGTATATTGAGTCACATGAATGATAACGCAATCTTTAATTGACTGCTTTTTGGAATTCTCTAAACCAATTGGTATGTTTTTAATCAATAGCATTGGACATTGTGCTTAATGCTTTTTCAAGCATAAATCTTCATTCATGGTTAGCTAGTGCTTTGTAAAGGGTAGAAGAAAATTATGCTTGTGTATATATGCTTGTGTATGCTTATGTATATAATTATGCTTGTGTCTGGTTTATTTAACAAAGGAGTGTAAGAGACTGAAAGAGATATTAGTATTGGCAAATAAAATAATAAAATAAAATAAAAAAAATCTTACATTGCCTCAAAATTCCTTTGAAATCCATCTCTTTTTTCTATTGAGAAGTGTACCTGGAGATGATTAGATGAGGCCTTAATAGAAACTGACATCGCTAGGCTACCACAATTATATTTTAACCGAGTCACAGAAACATCCAGTTCTAACACCCTGTCAATTTTGTTTGACTCAGGGTTAGTCAACAAATTGAGTAAGGAGAACCTGATTTCATTGTTTTGGATATTTTCACCATATAATTCACTAAAGGTCTAATTCCATTTTTCTAGCTACTTACATACATGTCAATGTGGCTATCTTAATTTACTCTAAACTCATAATAGCCAAATCTGGGGGACATTTTGACTTTGCTAAAACTACTTCTCATAAATATTCCTCACTCTTGACATTTTACTCACTAAATCTTTCCTTAAATGCCACTTATAATCTCATATTCTTAAAACAGCTAAAGATAAAAATTTCAAAAATGAAAATTACAGTCAGGTAGATTAATGGTACACTTTCTGTAGCAGGTATTTGTGAAATTTTAATAACAGAAAGAGATGAACATTCCCTCTAAAAGCTCATTCTAAAAATATTTATTAAACATTTATAAAATTTTTTAATAAAAATTAACTTGCCTTACATATTTTACATTGTAATAATTTTGGATAGTTCCTAGATAAACTAGGATAAAAATTGTAATCCTTTATATATTGTTTCACGCATTAACATTTGTTTACATAGAGTCCGAAGTTCTTTAATTTGGTATTATGTATAATGTTATTTTAAATAATGACAATCTAGTTTTTAGCAGGTACCTTCTATATATTTACCAAAATTTTAGCTGGGGATGTTAGAACATATTTTAGTCTTCATTAATAGTTCATATTCTTGCCACAAGAATATTTACATGTGAATATAAGAGAGTTGAATGACATAGGTCTTTTAGGGTTTTTTTTCATGATTTATTTATTTTATTTTATTTTTTAAAGATTTTATTTATTTGACACAGAAAGAGAGATCACAAGCAGGCAGAGAGGCAGGCAGAGTGAGAGGAGGAAGCAGGCTCCCTGCTGAGCATAGAGCCCAATGCAGGGCTTGATCCCAGGACCCTGAGATCATAACCTGAGCTAAAGGCAGAGGCTTTAACCTACTGAGCCACCCAGGTGCCCCTGATTTATTTATTTTAGAGAGAGAGAAAGAGCACACATGACTGAGAGGAGGGGCAGAGGGAGACAATCTTCAAGCAGACTCTGCTGAGAACTAAGAGCAGGGTTCTCAGAACCTATGAGATCATGACTTGAGTCAAAACTAAGAGTCAGCTGCCTAACTGACTGAGCCACTAGCCCCCCCACCCATACTTTGATTTTATGTGAAAATTTTCCCAAACATGTGTCTTCTCTAAGGCATTAAGACATCTTAAGTTCTGGCTCTATATCCCATTTTCTCTCTGATTGTCCTCACACTGTTCAGTTGTTTCAATTGAGCCATGTCTCCATATATTTTCGTCTTTTTCTGTTAGAAAAACCCAGCAGAATAGATGTCCACACAATGCTATGAATACTCATTTCAATCAAAGCTTAAGTAAAAAGTCTGTGTTGTTCCAAACTAAAAACAGTTTGAAGACATTTGCAGCTTCTAAATCTTTCTTATTATGTGGAGGCAGATTCTAATTTAGAAGGCAGTACCTCTCTTCCAGCTGATATATGTTGCTGCCCTTAGAAGTGCAATTAAGCTGCGTTAGTGGAGAGGTCACATCAGAAATCATAGAAATTAAACATTTATAACATTGGATCAAAAATGATTTGTGCATCACACCGATAATCCTCCATTTATACAATTACCCGGTCCTTAGATTGCTTGGGTCTGGAGACATAAAAACCATTAATAGAGCAAAAATAAGTATGAAATGAGCATTAGATGCAGTTTCTAATGAAAAATGTATTAGTCCATGCTAATGCAAGCAAATAGAAGTTAAAAAGATCGGGATAAGCACGATCAGCTGCGAGAGCATAATCATTCATGATGCTTCTAGCAGTAGAAAAATCAATGTTTCCAAAGGCTTGGGAATTTTAAAAAAGTGTGTGGAGTTCAGAAAGTATGTCCATACTTTACACTGGGGCAACACTTTCTGTTCTAGGCATTGCACTTTATTTTTTATTTATTTATTTATTTTTAAGTTTTTTTTTTTTTTTTTAAAGATTTTATTTATTTATCAGAGGCGGGGGGAGAGAGCGAGCACAGGCATACAGAATGGCAGGCAGAGGCAGAGGGAGAAGCAGGCTCCCTGCTGAGCAAGGAGCCTGATGTGGGACTCGATCCCAGGACGCTGGGATCATGACCTGAGCCGAAGGCAGCTGCTTAACCAACTGAGCCACCCAGGCGTCCCTAGGCATTGCACGTTAATAGAAATATTAATAAAATCATACTTCAAATAAATAATTCCATTTTCTTTCAAGTACCTACTATGTGACATCCTAGATGTTAGGTAGGCAACCAAGAATAAAACATAGTTCCTCTTTTATGAACTCAGAGTCTAGTTAAAGGAGGCAGACAAAAATGAATAAATTGCAATGTAAGATTTAAAATTATGAATAAATATGCATACAAAATCCTATAGCAAATAGGTGAAAGAATGTCAAATCTGAATACATGAAAGAAAGGATGTATCCAAACGAGGACTATATGGGGGTAAAGTGGCAAAATCTTCTTGAGAGATGAGGCAGCAGCTGTATCCCTGCTAATTCCTCCCTAGGGTGTCTCCTTGAAAGCAAAATAGTCTGGGTAAGAAAACCAAAGGTCTGATTTTACAATGCAAGATTGCAGGCTCTCTGACTCTTGGGATCACATATACCTAGCTCTGGAAATTAACCTTCTCATGATGTATACAGGAGACAATCACTAGATGCCTGTATTTGTTTCTCAAGGAGAGAAGGGATATTAAAATTTTCTTCCTTCCATTTTATTGTTTAAATTTGTGTACAATTCCATCCAGACTCGTAGTCACTTTTGTGGTAATTTAACATGTTATGCACATATTCTGTACGGATATGAACAGAACTTTTTTGGCAAGATTGTTTTATTTTACCAGCACAGACAGTTGTATATCAAGAATTTGGTAAGCAGAGTTCTGCACTGGAAAGAAGATTCCTAAATTCCCTTTTAATTGTAAGTTTTATTTTATGATTCAATTGTTTTCATTAAGGGCTAAATTAAACTGGATATACTAGGGTAATATATTAATCTAGTTACTATAAATGAGAGGATTAATTTTTTTTAGTTGATGCATTATGATAATCAAAACTATCCAAAGCCACAGAGCTCTGTTTCATCCAACATGAATTGATTATCATATATTGTATTCGTCAATATGAAATGCTACTTCAACTTCAGGGAATTCTTGATAAGGGGAATACAAATTGTAGATAACTGTATTGTTCTGAAAAAAACATGTGTATAAACATTAGAGCTTTCCATTTTTTTAAGATTTATTTATTTATATGAGGGGTGGGGAGGGGCAGAGGGAGAGAAAATCTTAAGCAGACTCTGTGCTGAGCCTGGAGCCTGATGCAGGGCTTCATCTAAGGACCCTAAGATTGTGACCTGAGCCAAAACCAAGAGACTAATGCTTAACCAACTATGCCACCCATGTGCCCTTTAAAGTTTTCCATTTTTAAAGATAACATTTTGAGTGACTATTTAGTCCCCAAGTCTTTTTGAAACACTCAAGTTAAAATCTTTGTTTTATTATGTCCACTAATGCTCAATAATTTTATTAGGATTCTTACCCAAACTCAATCAAGTCCCTGTGTTCAAAGACTGAATTTAAACAAGTTTTGACTCAAAACCAAAATTATCATGACTTTGCCCCCCCTGCTTTGGAGTGGTAAGAGGACTCTCTCAAAGCAACAATAAGAACAGTATTGTTTCACAGACATGTTTGGGTGATATACATACCTAAAGGCATGTATAAACTGTATTGATACACATAAATAAAAAAACAATTCACACAGTACAAAATTAAGTGATCCGAGTCCAATTAAATGAAAGTCTGTAAACCCAAATTTATTGCCAAGTTGTGGTTTATGTTGGCAGAGTAAGTCACATAAACCCTACTTGACACTGCTAAAAATTGGGGAAAAAGGTAAAAAGTGAAATTTTAAATATGTGTATCTGTATCTCTTTATCTATATATCTACTTCTATATCTATATTAATAGATCACAATAATCCAACTGACAAACAAAGGAAAATGCATCTCATTTTCTCCTCTTCCAGGTTGATTTGGTAAACAAGGGAAAGCAGATAAATTTCTTATCTTTTACTGCTGCCCATTCTGACCTCACATAGACCTCCCAAAAAGTTCTGTGAGAACGATAAGGAAGAAAAAAAAAAAAAAAGAATCAGACAGAAATCCTGATTTTTTTTTTTTTACTTCTATTTTGAAATGATGTAGATAGTTACGTTAGGCAGGAATTCTGGGGGTAGATATAGAAATTCCAAACATCCTAATGACAGAAGCTACTTTTAAACTTTCCATTTTTCCACAAGGCGTGAAAAACTACTCAACGTGTGTGTGTGTGTGTGTGTGTGTGTGTGTGTCCCATTGGGAAAATAACTGGAGAGTAAAACAAAATTATCATCATCATCCAGAGTTGATTATGTCCTTCTGTAAACAGGAATTTAACAGAAAGGAAGTTAAATGAGAAAATATGTAAGGCAAAATACTGTAGGGGAATATGAAAGCTGGGGAAATAAAATACTTCAGGGACACTCTTGAAGATTTCTCGGCAGCTGGACACTAACAGTGCCATGGTCCCCACACACTGGTACATCAGAGGTTTCCTTCTACGATCCTTCCAAGATCTATACGTCAAATGGAATGGCTAAGAATGAGGTAGTGAGGAGTGGTGGGGGGACAAGGGAAGAATATGGTAGGACAAATTGCCATTCTTGAATTGTATCTTTAGGAGACTTTAAATTGGAGGAAAATACAAAGCTAAGTCTTGTGTTCCCATAAATACAAGAGCAATATTCCAGTGTGCCTGGAAAGAAGTGTAGAACTGGTTAAAGGCACTTACTATTTAAGAAGAAAATTAATTATTCACTGAATAGCCAGGGCAAATAGAAGTTTCAAAATAATGAAACAGGGCAATGTTGGTCCTGAAATAAATTCCAGATGAATCAAAATTTTGTCATTTGTCTCCTGTACCTTGGGACTATCTAAGAAATATTTTGAATATATCTGTTGTAGGTGGAAAAGCGAGGTTGCAGACAATAAGTGAGAAAACTCCAATAATGTCAAATTGGAGTAATGTTTTTGTGAGTTTGAGAATTATTTTTGGACACTTCACAGTCATCAAACTTCAAAGAAATATCATTTGAAGTACTCTTTTTTGTTGACTGCTGTCTTGTTGATGTTGAATTTACAGAAATTTTGGAGAAGTTCATTACAGGATAAGACAGGAGGATTTTCTTTGTAAAAATAGCTAAGTTTTAAAAATAAATTGTCTCCATTTTAACATAATGATTTAAAAAATACTGCTCTTATTACATAGGATTAAAATCAAGTATACATATTTTGTGATTCACATTCTTTAGGAAGATTTTATAGACAGTAACTACTAGAGGGACACCCAAGTGGCTCAATCGATTGAGCATTCAATTCTTGGTTTTGGCTCAGGTTGTGATCTCAGGGTCATGGGATTGAGCCCCTAGTTGGGTTTTATGCTCTGTGTGGATTCATATTGTTCCTCTCCCTCTATCCCTGCCTCTCTCCTTGATTATGTGAGTGAGCATTCTTACAGCACTCTCTTTCTTTCTGGGATAAATAAATAAAAGCTTTTAAAAAAAGAGAAAATGACTCTAAAAACATTAAAATTTCCTACCAAACTAAAATCATAACTCCACACAAATACTACTACTATTTCTCATCATGAATGGACTGTACACATACTTAATACATTCTTAGCATCTCAAAGATGTATAAATATCTTCGAAATTTTTCTGAGATCTGCTTCTCCACTGTATAGCATTCATATGAAGTGTCACACAATTTCTCCAAAGCTGAAATTTCTTTAAAACATTTAGTGTTTTATTAAGATAATTTTATAAATTAATATAAATTATATACTCACACATGAATAGACACGAAAAAAAAAAATAGAGCAAACAGATGTTTGAGTTAAAGTACATCTGTTGGCAAGTAAAGAAATTTTATGTACGCTAAATTTCATTGGCCCTTATCTTTCCCTTGATGGTAAATATTACAACTAAAAATGATATTTTATCAATTAAAATAATGATTACCAAGAAGTGAATTTTCTAGTTTTGTACCCTAAAATATTTCATTTACTCCATATTTTTATCATTTAGGAAACATATATAACAAAAATCATTTTGTGTATGGGAAGTGGAATTTACCTGTAAAGTTGTATTCATAATGATTAATTGTAGCTGTATACTATTAGTAATTATTAGAAGAATTGTGTTGGGATACATTATGTCATCAACTGACTATGTTTATTGTTATTAGCAAGAAAGATACTAATTAAAATCACTTTCTAATTACATATCTGCATATTTTATATTGATATAAATAGCTGCATTATTTTCTTGACACCACAAAGAATATAAAAAAGTCATGATTTATTGCCAGTTGTGGCAACCTAAAAATAATCAGTTAAGTAAAGCTGAAGGAACAAATCCTAAACAATGGTGCACACGTTTAAAAAGGGTGCCATAATCTAAAGGATTAAGTGGGTTATATTTATGGAACTGACATTTCTTACATTTGCATATTATTGGCTTCTGTAATATCTAAGAACATGTTTCAGTTGATCAAATAATTATTAAATAGCCTAATGGACATTTTTAATTATAGCAAAAGGGCAAAAATATCTACTGAGAATACAATAGATACTGAGATCATGTACAGAGGAAAAAAGGAAATATTTTTATTTAGAATGCCAGTCTTCATAGGAAAGATCTTTATTTTATTTTAATTATTAATATGTCAATATATGATGAAGAATCCCAGCTTTCTCAACTTTTCACTATACTTATCCCCAGAAGCTTTTTATTCATTCAACCACTGGATGAAGTTAAAGGTACTATATTTGGAATAAGAAAATCTAATTTCAAATATTGGAATAGGAACATTCTTTCGCATAAGTTACAGGTTTTGTATATATTACCTGGCTTCCACAATCTTGTGTAAAACTAGCTTAGTATTTTGGCTTATTAATTTAGGTAGCATAGAAGCATAGGTAGCATATTATACTACACAAACTCAGAGTATTTGCTAAAAAGTTGTTTATTCTTCCCCGATAGCTGCTCACTTTTTCCTCAATGTTTTCATTCTAAAATATAAAATTTAGTTTAATCTTTAATTAAGTGCTCTTACAACCTCTATTTTTTTTAAGATTATATTTATTTGACAGAGAGAGATCACAAGTAGGCAGAGAGGCAGGCAGAGAGATGGTGAAATAGGCTCCCCTCTGAGCAGAGAGCCCAATGTGGGGCTCAATCCAAGGACCCTGAGACCATGACCTTAGCCGAAGGCAGAGGCCTAACCCATTGAACCACCCAGGCACCCTGACAAACCTATATTTATTTTTGAAAGAGACAATACTATACATTTCAAGATCTATTTTAAACTAAAATTTAAATTATATGTTTTATTAGTAAAATATAGTTAGTATGTTCAATATAGTTTTACTTTAAGATTGAGGCATGCATTGAAACAAATACTGTGTAATAAAAGTGTGTGAGAGCTGTACATATAATCTCAACAGTTTTAAAAAATTAGAGCCTACTTCTAGTATTTACTTCTACCTAGTACTAGTTGAGGGTTTTTTGTATATAAACAATAAGATGGTCTTTGAAAGTATCATTACTACTTAATTTTTTACTCCTTCTATAAGAAAATGAGTTTTCTTTATGCAGATTATATCTTATAAATCATGTATCTTGAAATTGAGAAGTCTCTTTCCCATGCTATCCTCAGCTCTGTAACACAGTTTCTAACAAAGACATTCCTCTATTAACACCTTTTTCCTAACAGAGAGTACTGCATATTCGATAATCTGTCTCAAATATATATTTTTTCTTAGATTTTTTTAAAATTCTGAGGGTGGGGAAATGCAAAGAATATATTCACAACTTCACTGTGAGTTTTTTTTTTTTAAGATTTTATTTATTTATTTGTCAGAGAGAAATCACAAGTAGATGGAGAGGCAGGCAGAGAGAGAGAGAGAGGGAAGCAGGCCCCCCGCTGAGCAGAGAGCCCGATGCGGGACTCGATCCCAGGACCCCGAGATCATGACCTGAGCCAAAGGCAGCGGCTTAACCCACTGAGCCACCCAGGCGCCCCACTGTGAGTTTTTCAAATGATTTTATTTATTTATTTGAGAGAGAAAAAGAGATATCAGAGCAAGAGAGAGAGAGTACAAATGAGGTGAAGGGTCTGAGGGAGGAGAAGAGGCTCCCCACCTAGTTGTTAGGGTGCCTAACAACAATGGGCTTAATTCCAGAACCCTGGGATCATGACCTGAGCCAAAGGCAGATGCTCAAACAATTGAGCCATGTAGGCACCCCTCATTGTGATTTTTATATAGGTATACGTTTATGTTTGTCTTTTGCTTATTTAGTCAGGCAGAAGTGCTGATATCTGGATCCTTGGGAAACATTTCTATGCCAAGTTGAATGTACAAGTATTCATTAAGATCAACACCCATGGAAGGAACAAAAAGACACAGGACTGGGCAGAGAGAAAATGAAAGCAGTGTAGGTGCAACAGTTTTTGCTGACCTCACACAAACTTGTGGAGGTAAAATGGCCCTTTGGTCATTGGATAGGGAAAATTATTATTGTAATGTGTAGAATTACTTGTTTTTTTTTTTTTTTTTTTTTTACATTTTGTTGATATTTTTGTTCAATATGCAAAAATAGTAGTGGGTACCTTCATAAATATGTATGTATATAATGTATATAGCATATATAATATATATTCACTTAATATTCCTTTGAAACAGAAACAAGTATTATTTTAAAATCTCAGTATCGAATACACAATTTTTATTAATTTCTTTAAATATCAAAATTTTGTCTTGTTTTGTTGTTTTAAATACCAAACTTTTAATATCTTTTTGCTTTAAAATATTCTGTGAGGAAATGTGCTTCTGTTGCATAACAAATTATAGAAGCTCTTTTCAGGGGAAGTATATAAGACATTGTTTTAGTTGCAAGTTCAAACACATTTCCCTCCCCCTTACCCATGGCCAGCTGTTTTTATTCAAAAAAGCAACAGACAATAAACAAACAAACAATAACAACAACAACAACAAACTATAATTATTCACTTATAGGTCTTCGGCAGACATTTTAAAAAAAATGAACAAGATGAAACTCTCACTTCATGGAAAGCAACCATAGTGTTTGTTGCCATTGATAAAGTGAGACTTTTAAAGCTTCTCAATGCTTAAGTTTTCTGATATGATCAATAGTGCTATCAATAAATGTGATCTTAGAGGTGTATACTGTATTACAGAATGTAATTTGTAAATATTTGCAGTATCTGCCAACTCTGCAAACCATAGTTCTATGTAAACTTTGATAAAACTAAAAATAAAATGGGAAGTTACAGTTAGAAATTACAGATGTTTCTCTTAGAAGTTGGAGCAATATAAATTTTGGTGATAAAATGTAGAAATAGATTGTTAACATGTTCTTCTAGGTAGAATATTAACGTGTATAACATAAAATTAAAGCTGAAATTAATGATCAGTTCCTAACTGTAATTTGTATTTGTTATATTTTTTGGAAAAGATTAATGGATTAAAATCTAGGCTCACCGGGTAGAAAAAATACTGTTGCTATTTTAATTAATTAACAGGATAGAATTGATATCTTTAAACTATTCATCCAACAACAGCAGATTATACTTCTTCTCAAGCTCATAGGGAGCATTTATCAATATACACCACATTCTGGGTTATAAAACATACATTATTAAGTTTAAAAGGATAAAAATAATATAATCTTCTCTCAGACACAATTACAATTAAACTAGAAATTGATAATTCAAAGTGGAACATTCTCAAATTCTTGAAGATTAAACAACACACCTCTAAATAACAGAGGTGTAAAGGAATAAATCTCAAGACAAATTACAAATGTTTTGAACTAAATGAAAATAAAAACACAACTTGTCAAAATTTGTGGGATTCAGGAAAAGCAGCACTTAGAGGGAAATTTAGAGCAATAAATACATATACTAAAAAAGAAGGATGTAAAATCAATAAACTAAGCCTCCATCTATGTAAGTAGAAAAACAAATTATGTTCAATGTATTCAGAAAAGAATTAAAATTAGAGTGGAAATCAATAAATATGAAAAAAGGGAAATCAATACAGATAACCAATGAAAAGATCAATAAAATCAATGACTCTAGCCAGGCTGAGTAAGACAAAAAGACACAAATTGCTAATTTCAGAGTTGAAAGAGGCGATATAATTACAGATCCCATGGATGGCCATTAAAGAATAATAAAGGAATTTAGTGAACAACTTTATGCCCACAAATTTAATAACACAGATGAAATGGACCAATTCCTGAAAAGACAATCTTTCTAAACTCACAAAAGAAAAATAAGAAAAATTAGACAATCCAAATATCAAATATATCCAAATATCTAATATATATAATATAAATATCTAATAAGTAAAGGAAATGATAGACCAATATCCTCAAAAAAGTATTATCAATTGAATCAAACATTGAGTAAAAATAGTTATTTACCTCATCAATTTGAATTTATCCCAGGTATGCAACTCTGGTTCAGCATTTGAAAATGAATTAGTGTAATCTATCACATCAACAGGTAAAATAATAAAAATCATATGATCATATCAGTAGATAAAGAAAAAAGTATTTGACAAAAATCTAACTCATTAATGACAAAATTGCTGGTAAACTAGGGCAACTTCCTTAACTTGATAAATAATTCCTACAAAAATCTACAGATAATATCATAACTAATGATAACAAAATCAAAGTTTTCCCACTAACATTAGGACTAAGGCAAGGATATTCTGTCTCACCATTTCTTTTCATGCAATAAGGCAAGAAAAAAAAAATAAAATATATACTGAGAGAGAAAGAAAAAATAAGAAATAAACCAGTCATTGTAAATAGATAAAATGATTCTCTATGTGGAAAATCCAAGAGAATCAATTTAAAAACTTTTCATACTAATAAATGTGTACAGTACAGCTGCAGGATAAACATTCACATAGAAAAGTCAAATCACTCTCCTATATACAATCAATGAACAAATGGAAGTTGAAACTGAAAACACCATAATGCTATTTACAATGGCACTCCAAAAAATTAAGTATATATGCTTGTATATATATATCCTGTATAAAAGGATCACAGGATCTTTATGAGGAAAACTATGAAACTCTAATGAGAATCAAAGAACTAAAAAAATTGAGAGATATTTAATGATTATGGATAGAAAGATTAAATTTTGGTCAAGATTAAATTTTCCCAACTTGATCTATAGATTCAATTGCATTCCATTCAAAATCCTAGCAAGTTATTTTGTGAATATTGACAGACTGATTGTAAAGTTTTTATGAAGAGGTAAGACTCAGAATATCCCACACTATGAAAGGAGAAACATAAAGGTGAAACAGTGATGCAGTCCCACTTTAAGACTAATTATAAAGCTACAATAAAGAAGAAAATGTGATATTGCTAAAAGAACAAATGGATGTGTAATGCAATAGAGAGTCAATAAATGGGTCCACATAAATATAGTCAACTGACCTTTAACAGAGGAAGAATGGCAATACAATAGAGGAGAATAATCTTTCCAACAAATGGTGCTAGAACAGCTGACATCCACGTTGGGGGGGGTATCCAGACCGAGCTCTTACATGTTTCATAAAAATTAACTCAAAATGAATCACAGAATTAAATGCAAAATCCCAGAACATAAAACTCCTTAAGAAAACATAAAAGAAAATATAGATTGAGTTTCGTGATGACTTTTTTTTTTAGTTTAGTGGTGATTTTTTTTTTTTTTTGATATAACACCCAAAGCATGATCCATTAAAGAGGGAATGGATAAACCTGACTTGACTAAAATTAAAATATTGAGCAATATTGAGCTCCTTGAAAAATACTGTTAAGATAATAAAAAAAGAAGCCAAACAGGGAAAAAGTTGCATAATATATATCTGATAAAGAACTATTATCCAAAATATTTCATGATATTTTTCTTTTATTATCTGTGTTTTTAACTCTCTATACCTATGATATTTTCTTACCAATTGTATACAATATATTCAATAAATATGTCATTTCCTGATTTGATGTTTTGAGTGTTTTTTGATGAGAAAGATGATGTACATGTATGATACACTGTGCAATAAAGATAACGTTTTAGGTCTTCTGTGGAATCATTGCCTCAGTTACATCTAGACACTTTAGTAGTTAATTAATGACCAATACAGTTAAAGATCAATAGCAATAAGAATAGTATCACCAGATAATGTGTTAAATAAAAGTTATTGATAATTTTAAATGATGTTTCTGAATTAGGAAATTAGAAGGCATTCTTTCAATAATAAAGAAAATAATTAAAATAGACTTGTTAATGGATAGAAAACATATACAAGTCTATCATTAGGAGAGGAGCAGTGGCTTATAGTATTACAAATCAATGCAAAAATATTAAGTTAAGCAAACACAGTTATCTGATGATCTCACTGAAATTGAGAAACAAGACAGAGGATCATAAGGGAAGGAAGGGAAAAATGAAACAAGATGAGAACAGAGAGGGAGACAAACCATAAGAGACTCTTAATCTCAGAAACATATTGAGGGCTGCTGGAGGGGAGGAGGGTGAGGTGATGGGGTGGCTGCTGATAGACACTGGGGAGGGTATGTGCTATGGTGAGTACTGTGAATTATGTAAGACTGATGAATCACAGACCTATGCCCTGAAACAAATATTACATTATATATTAATAAAAATGACAATAAATTATTGCTTAGCAGTATTCATGTAAATTTTTTGAATTAAAAACTTTTTCTCTCTTCCTCCCCTCTTTCTCCCTCCCTCCCTTCCTTCCTCCCTCCTTTCTTCCTTCCTTCTTTCCTTCCTCTCTTTTGAATTCCTATAGTATGATCTCTCAAAGAATGTACTTGGGATCTTCTACCACAAATGCTTATCTGTATACCCCAAGTGGAAAAAATAAAAAGAAAATAATTGAGAATAACATACTTAAACCAACAGCATTATCTCTAAATATAAAATATTATTTGTAAATACATGTAACCATAAAATTTATGCTACTCACATATTTAAAATGGACACTATTAGATATAAAATAAGTTGTTAAACATTATTTGTTGACTACAATTCAGAATCAGAGTTATGCTGTAAGTACATTTAAGTATTTTCCTATCTGAAGAAAAGATAATAGACAAATTGAATTCTTTAAATCACTTCCTAATCTATGATTATATTTAAATATCACTCAATAAACTAAATTAAAAGGCCATTATCAGAAACTTCAGTTAGTTATCTTTCCCTAGGCACTGTAATTGCCAGTAAAACCAATATCTTTGATTGCTTTAAATACAAATTAAAACAATATGTCTGAATATGATTATTATACTCTAGTTTTTAAAAAGACATCGCAGTATGTGAAATTAAGTGATTTACACAATACAAAGGGATTTTTCTTTTCAACTGACAAAAGATCAGATTGTAACATAGGTTGCTTAGAATAATGTGGATTTGAATTATCACTTAGTAGTTACCAAAGACCTTTCTTTACTTCTTTAGCTATCACAAACCACATGTATCATATCAAATGGCACAAAAGCTAAATTGATTTTCTTAAGTTTCTATTATCTTCTACCCACAGTCATAATATATAATGATTGATTTTTATTACATTGATTCAATGTAATGGCATTAAAGTTAAATAAGCAGCCAGGATTAAAAAGGATAATTTCTAACTGTTTCTTATTAACTTCAAGTATATCATTTTTCTCTGTGATTGTTTAAAGTATGAATGATGGAGTCATTGAAAAGATCCTTTCTCTAAGCAGACAATGAAACATAACAATGTAATGTTGAGATATAAAAGCTAAAAAGGGATTCTCCATAGGAAAAAAAGAATGAGACAAACAGTAGAGTTTGAAGGTTTAATTTTAGGTACTATGAATGAACCATATGTTCTCATCTTCAGCATCTGCTAGTTATGGTGATCAGGTTAAGTATTTTTTCAATAAGTGAAAATATTTTGAATTGCTGCTTTTTTAAGTAGGTGGAGGCCCTGCAATAAACTACAACTAAATGGAAAGTGTTATTGTTTTGCTTTGAAGATCTTGGTTAGGGATTCCTGAAAATTGTAATTTATAGCTCATATTTTTTAAAAAATGAATGCTCATAAACTTTGGATTTCTTAACATTTTCTAACTCATTTTAAGTGATGCTAAAAAATGCTTGAGTGAAATAAGTCACGCAGAGAGAGCCAATTATCATATGATTTCCTTTACTTGTGGAGCATAAGGACTAACAAGAAAGACATTGGGAGATGGAGAGGAAAAGTGAGCTGGGGGAAATTGGAAGGAAAACAAACCAGGAGAGACTGTGGACTCTGAGAAACAAACTGAGGGTTTGGGAGGGGACAAGGGGAGGTGCTGGGTGAGCCTGGTATTGTGGAGGACACATATTGCATGGAGCACTGGGTGTGGTGCATAAACAATAAATTCTGGAACACTGAAAAAAATTTTTAAAAGGTTTTCTATCTACTGGGATTTAGCATTATAGTAATTTAAGATTTCACACAGGTTATTCGAGCTGCTAGGCATTAGAGTGTGCTCTTTCTGACAGTGTAATTAAAAGAGTGTGTTCACTTCTCTGGTGGTTGTAAGTTTGCATTTACCATAAATCAGACCCAAAGAATTCTCCATTGATCTGTGGAACTTAAGAATAAAGTATATCCTCTTGAGTTCACTACAGCTGATGAAAAATATTTTAGGAAAACTGGAAATCTCCATGCATATTACATATGCATGGCAAACATACATCTCTATAATGATGCCTATCAGACAAAGATGGCAAACATTTTATGTGTATGTTGCTTTACAGATTAGTTATTTGTAAAACTGCATATATTGTTTATGATTCTGTTTAGGTAAGTGGAAGAGTATAAAAATTGGGATAATGTTGTAGTATGATTATTTTAAGAAAACTTTGAGAGACAACAATATAAGCTCTCTCTTTAACAGAGAGACATAGGAGGGAGGAGTCAAGATGGTGGAGAAGTAGCAGGCTGAGACGACATCAGGTAGCAGGAGATCAACTAGATAGCTTATCTAACCATTGCAAACACCTACAAATCCAACAGGAAATTGAAGAGAAGAAGAGCAACAATTCTAGAAACAGAAATTTGATCACTTTCTGAAAGGTAGGACCTGTGGAGAAGTGAATCCAAGGTGACAGGAAGAAGGCCCGTGGGGGGGGGGGGGTGCGGCTTCAGGCAAGCGGTGGAGCACAAAATCAAAACTTTTAAAAGTATGCTCCATGGAGGGACATTGTTCCAGAGGCTAAACCAGGGGGAAGCCCACACGGGGTCAGCGTAACCCCAGGTCCCACGGGATCACAGAAGGACCAGGAGTGTCTGAGTGTCACAGAGCTCATAGGTATTAGAGTGGGGAAGCTGGCTACAGTGACAAAGCCAAGGAGTGAGCTCTCAGCTCAGTGTTACCTTGAATCGGTGGAGGCTGGATGATCTTGGAGTGAGGCCAGAGACCATGGAGATGGAAGCGACCTGGCGCTTTTCTCCAAGTGCAAGCAATTGAGTGCTTTCCTCCAAGCATGACCAGAGGCCAGGGAGATGGCGGCAGCTGGGTGCTTTTCTCTGGGGGATCACTGAGGAGCTGGACCCTGAGCTCTCAGCTCCTCCAGGCCGGAGATAGGGAGGCCACCATCTTCATTCCCATCCTCTGGAACTCTACGGAAAGTGCTCAGAGAACAAAAGTTCCCGAAAGCAAATTCAAGTGGATTAGTTAGCCCAGCCCCTGATAAGGGCAGTGCAATTCCACCTAGGGCAAAGACCCTTGAGAATCACTACAACAGGCCCCTCTCCCAGAAGATCAACAAGAAACCCAGCCAAGACCAACTTCACTCACCAAGGAAAAGAGCGGAATTCTAGAGGAGGAGAAAGCAAATCTTATCTGGACAAAAGGACAAGGCGGTAAAACTCACCACAAAATAAAGGAACAAGAGGCAGTACTGAAGGCTAGGTACCTAATCAATACAGACATTGGTAATATGACAGATTTAGAGTTCAGAGTGATGATTCTCAAGGTTCTAGCCAAGCTCAAAAAAGGCATAGAAGATATTAGAGAAATTCTCTCTGGAGAGATTAAAGCTCTTTCTGGAGAAATAAAAGAACTAAAATCTAACCAAGTTGAAATAAAAAAAGCTATTAATGAGGTGCAATAAAAAATGAAAGCTCTTACTGCTAGGATAAATGAGGCAGAAGAAAGAATTAGTGACATAGAAGACCAAATGACAGAGAATAAAGAAGCTGAGCAAAAGAGAGACAAACAAATACTGGACCATGAAGAGAGAATTTGAGAGATAAGTGACACCATAAGATGACACAACATTAGAATAATTAGGATTTCAGAAGAAGAAGAAAGAGAGAGGGGAGAAGAAAGTATATTGGAGAGAATTTCCCTAATATGGCAAAAGGAACAAACATCAAAATCCAGGAGATGCTAAGAATGCCCTTCAAAAAAAAAATAGGTCTACACCTTGTCACCTGATAGTAAAATTTACAAGTCTTAGCAACAAAGAGAAAATCCTGAAAGCAGCCCGGGAAAAGAAGCCTGTAACATACAATGGTAAAAACAATAGATTGGCAGCAGACCTATCCACAGAGACCTGGCAGGCAAGAAAGAGCTGGCATGATATATTCAGAGAACTAAATGAGAAAAACATGCAGCCAAGAATACTATATCCAGCTAGGCTATCACTGAAAATAGAAGGAGAGATAAAAACCTTCCAGGACAAACAAAAACCGAAAGAATTTGCAAACACCAAACCAGCTCTACAGGAAATACTGAAAGGAGTCCTCTAAGCAAAGAGAGATCCTAAAAGTAGTATATCAGAAAAAAACAAAGAGAATATACAGTAACAGTCACCTTACAAGCAATACAATGACACTAAATCCATATCTCTCAATTTTTACCCTGAATGTTAATGGGCTAAATGCCCCAATCAAAGGACACAGTGTATCAGAATGGATTAAAAAAAAAAAAAACATCAATATGCTGCCTAAAAAAACTCATTTTATACTTGAATACACCTCCAGATTTAAGGTGAGGGGGTGGAAAACAATGTACCATGCTAATGGACATCAGAAGAAAGCAGGAGTGGCAATCCTTATATTAGATCAATTAAACTTTAAGCCAAAGACTATAATAAGAGAAAAGGAAGGACACTATATCATACTCAAAGGCTCTATCCAACAAGAAGACCTAACAATTTTAAATACCTATGCCTCTAATGTGGGAGCAGCCAACAATATGACCCAATGAATAACAAAATCAAAGAAATACATTGACAATGATACAATAATAGTAAGGGATTTTAACACTCCCCTCACTGAAATGGACAGATCATCTAAGCCAAAGATCAGCAAGGAAATAAAGGCCTTAAATGACACACTGGACCAGATGGACATCAAAAATATATTCAGAACATTCCATCCCAAAGCAACAGAATATACATTCGTCTCTAGTGCACATGGAATGTTCTCCAGAATAGACCACATCCTGGGTCCTAAATCAGGTCTCAACCAGAATCAAAAGACTGGGATCATTCCCTGCATATTTTCAGACCACAATGCTCTGAAGGTAAAACTCAATCACAAGAGGAAATTTGGAAAGAACCCAAATACATGGAGACTAAACAGCATTCTTCTAAAAAATGAATGGGTCAAACAGGAAATTAAAGAAGAATTTTAAAAAATCATGGAAACAAATGATAATGAAAACACAACAGTTCAAAATCTGTGGGACTCAACAAAGGCAGTCCTGAGAGGATATTATATAGCGGTACAACCCTCTCTCAAGAAACAAGAAAGGTCTCAAATACACAACTTAACCCTACACTTATAGGAGCTGGAGAAAGAACAACAAAGAAAACCTAAACCCAGCAGGAGAAGAGAAATCATAAAGATCAGAGCAGAAATCAATAA
>NC_081571.1:44259464-44342777 GCF_022355385.1 Mustela nigripes | reverse complement strand
AAAAAAAAAAAAAAAAAAAAAAAAAAAAAAAAAACAAAAAAAAAACTAATAGAACAAATCAATAAAACTAGGAGCTGGTTCTTTGAAAGAATTAATAAGATTGACAAACCCCTGGCCAGACTTATCAAAAAGAAAAGAGAAAGGACCCAAATAAATAAAATCCTGAATGAAATAGGAGAAATCACAACTAACACCAAAGAAATACAAACAATTATAAGAACATACTATGAGCAACGCTACGCCAACAAATTTGACAATCTGGAAGAAATGGATACATTTCTAGAGACATATAAACTACCACAACTGAACCAGGAAGAAATAGAAAACCTGAACAGATCCATAACCAGTAAAAAGATTGAAACAGTCATCAAAAATCTCCAAACAAAGAAAAGTCCATGGCTAGGCGGATTCCAGGGGAATTCTACTAAACATTTAAAGAAGAACTAATTCCTATTCTCCTAAAACTGTTCCAAAAAATAGAAATGGAAGGAAAACTTCCAAACTCATTTTATGAGGCCAGCATCACTTTGATCCCAAAACCAGACAAAGATCCCATCAAAAAAGAGAATTACTGACCAATATCCTTGATGAGCACAGATGTGAAAATTCTCACAAAAATACTGGCCAATAGGATCCAACAGCACATTAAAAGGATTATTCACCACAACCAAGTGGGATTTATTCCAAGGCTGCAAGGTTGGTTCAACATCCGCAAATCAATCAATGTGATACAATACATTAATAAAAGAAAGAACAAGAACCATAGGATACTCTCAATAGATGCTAAAAAAACATTTGACAAAATGCAGCATTCCTTCCTGATAAAAACTCTTCAAAGTGTAGGGATAGAGGGCACATACCTCAATATCATCAAAGCCTTCTATGAAAAACCACTGCAAATATCATTCTCAATGGAGAAAAACTGAAAGCTTTTCCTCTAAGGTCAGAAACACGGCAAGGATGTCCGTTATCTCGACTGCTATTCAACATAGTACTAGAAGTCCTAATCTCAGCAATCAAACAACAGAATAAAATTAAAGGCACACAAATTGGCAAAGAAGAAGTCAAACTATCACTCTTCACAAATGATATGATACTATATGTGGAAAACCCAAAAGACTCCACTCCAAAACTTCTAGAACTTGTATAGGAATTCATAAAGTGTCAGGATATAAAGTCAATGCACAGAAATCGGTTGTATTTCTTTACACTAACAACAAAACAGAAGAAAGAGAAATTAAGCAGTCAATCCCATTTACAATTGCACCCAAAACCATAAGATACCTAGGAATAAACCTAACTAAAGAGGCAAAGAATCTATACTCAAAAAACTATAAAGTACTCATGAAAGAAATTGAGGAAGACACAAAGAAATGGAAAAATGTTCCATGCTCCTAGATTATAAGAACAAATATTGTGAAAATGTCTTTGCTACCTAAAGCAATCTACACATTTAATGCAATTCCTATCAAAATCCAACCAATTTTTTTCAAAGAAATAAACAAACAATCCTAAAATTCATATGGAACCAGAAAAGACCTCAAATAGCCAAAGGAATATTGAAAAAGAAAGCCAAAGTTGGTGGCATCACAATTCCGGACTTTAAGCTCTATTACAAAGCTGTCATCATCAAGACAGTATGGTACTGGTGCAAAAACAGACACATAGATCAATGGAACAGAATAGAGAGCCCAGAAATAGACCCTCAACTCTATGGTCAACTAATCTTCAACAAAGCAGGAAGGAATGTCCAATGGAAAAAAGAGAGCCTCTTCAACAAATGGTGTTGGGAAAATTGGACAGCCACATGCAGAAAAATGAAATTGGACCATTTCCTTAACACTACACATGAGAATAGACTCAAAATGGATGAAGGACCTCAATGTGAGAAAGGAATCCATCAAAATCCTTGAGGAGAACACAGACAGCAACCTCTTTGACTTCAACCGCAGCAATTTCTTCCTAGGAACATCACCAAAGACAACAGAAGCAAGCGCAAAAATGAACTATTGGGATTTTCTCAAGATCAAAAGCTTTTGCACAGTAAAGGAAACAGTGAACAAAACCAAAAAACAACTGACAGAATGGGAGAAGATATTTGCAAGCAACATATCAGATAAAGGGCTAGAATCCAAAACCTATCAGGAGCTTAGCAAACTCAACACCCAAAGAACATATAATCCAATCAAGAAAATGGGCAGGGGGGGCATCTGGGTGGCTCAATGGGTTAGAGCCTCTGCCTCAGCTAGGGTAATGATCCCAGGGTCCTGGGATCGAGCCCCACATCGGGCTCTCTGCTCAGTGGGGAGCCTGCTTTCCCCTCTCTCTGCCTGCCTCTCTGCCTACTTGTGATCTCTGTCCGTCAATTAAATAAATAAATAAATAGAATCTTTAAAAAAAAAAAAAAAGAAAGTAATGGGCAGAGGACATGAACAGACATTTTTGCAAAGAAGACATCCAGATGGCCAACAGACACATGAAAAAATGCTCCACATCACTCAGCATCAGGGGAATACAAATCAAAACCACAATGAAATTCCATCTCACACCAGTCAGAATGGCTAAAATTAACAAGTCAAGAAATGACAGATGCTGGTGAGGATGCAGAGAAAGGGGAACCCTCCTACACTGTTGGTGGGAATGCAAGCTGGTGCAACCACTCTGGAAAACAGTGTGGAGGTTCCTAAAAAAACTGAAAATAGAGCTACCCTATGACCCAGGGATTACACTATATCCTAAAGATACAAACGTGGGCTCCGTAAGGGCACATGCACCCAAATGTTTATAGCAGCAATGTCCACAATAGCCAAACTATGGAAAGAACCTAGATGTCCATCAACAGATGAATAGATAAAGAAGACGTGGTATATATACACAGTGGAATACTATGCAGCCATCAAAAGAAATGAAATCTTGCCATTTGTGACAACGTGGATGGAACTAGAGCGTATTATGCTTAGTGAAATAAGTCAATCGGAGAAAGACAACTATCATATGATCTCCCTGATATGAGGAAGTGGCGATGCAATGTGGAGGGTTGGGGGGTAGGAAAAGAAAAAATGAAAGAAGGTAGGATTGGGAGGGAGACAAACCATAAAAGAGTCAATCTCAAAAACACAGACTGAGGGTTGCTGGGGGAAGGGGGATGGGCAAGGTGCTGGGGATATGGACACTGGGGAGGGTATGTGTTTTGGTGAGTGCTGTGAAATGTGTAAACCTGGCGATTCACAGACCTGTACCCCTGGGGATAAAAATACATAATATGTTTATTAAAAATAATTTATTAATTAATTTAAAAAAGAGAGAGAGACATAAATATAAGCTCTAGGGCTTTCTACCTTTTGGTGCACCTGTTGGAGAAACTTTATTTCCCATAAACTTACGTGTCTGCTCTTTTCCATGTTATCACGATAGCAGCTAAGCTCTAACAGAGAAAACTCCATAAGAGAGTAGGTGGGACCTATTCTAAAGTTATAGCTCCCTCCTTGAAAGTCTCCCTAATTGTAGTCCAGAAAGAATGCATATATGTTCTTACCTCTAACGATGATGTTAAATGTTCTTAATTTTTCTTACAAGTGCAGATATATTACATGTTTGTTGGAAAGGATTAAAATGGCACAGAAGCATATAACAGTGATTTAGCACTTGTGATTTAGCACTTATACCATATGTAAGATCATGTCATAGGAGTTATAGGACAGTTGGGAGGACAGACCTTTATCAAAACTATCATTTAAATGAATTTAAATGAAAACTACGATAAGTTTTTCAATAAGAAGTACCTGATACTATGAAATTAGTCTGTCCTTGCTGGAGTTGTCAAGGGAAATTCTCCAAAGAAATGAAAGGCTAGCTGAAATCTGAAAATGAAGAATAATTAAGTGAAGAGGTCAGCACGCAAACTCACTCCAGAGTGTAAGAAGAGCCCATAAGGAGACAGTGTAAGGAGGCCAGCGGGATAAAAACTAGAAAAGAGGAAGCTTCATGAAGTTTCATGAGCCATGTAGTGTTAGTCCTGCCCCAGATGGCTTTGTTCCACCAGATTATTCCTGGATACCTAATAAAAGAAGAAACTCTTCACCTGTTCAAAACGGGGAAGGTCATGCTTCCCATTGTGTTCTGATGCAATTGTTGTTGACCTTAACTCGCTCAGCCAATAAGACTACCTACCCTCTGGTGCTGATGCTGTAGCTGCAGTGCCAACTTGGGCAAAATCAGCTACATTTGCATATCATCCATGATGCTTCCCTTTATGCAAAGTTGGAATTTCCTTCAACTTCTACCTGCTTTTGCTGATACTCCAGTGCTTTCAGTTTGTTTTGAAAGTTGTTCCCCTTGGATTTGATCCTTTTTTACTGGCAGGAAAGTAAGTGCAATAAATGAACAGATATGCCTCTCTATCATCTATCTATCTATCTATCTATCTATCTATCTATCTATCATCTATCGATCATCATCTATCTTCCTATCTATCATCTATCTGTCTATTATCTATCTATCATCTATCGATCACCATCTATCATCTATCTTCCTATCTATCATCTATCCATCTATCTATTATCTATCTATCTATCTATCTATCTACCATAAAATTTTTCCTCTTTGGTCTTTTTTTAGGTTTTCTCTTCTAGACCCTATAAATAACCAAGCTCAAATTCAGATCTGAGGATACATTGTGACCACAAACATACAAAATTTTGTTTTGTTTTTTAAATATAAATCAGAATGTCCTCATGATATTTGAATCAGCTGAAATAAAGTACCTGGTAATATTTGAGGCACTGGGCCGGCTCAGTTGGAAGAGTATGCAACTCTGGTCTTGGGACTGTAAGTTTGAGCCTCATATTGGATGTAGAGATTACTTAAATAAAAACTTAAAAAAAAAAAAAACAAAACATCAAGGTGGCTCAGTCAGTAAAGTGTCTGATTCTTAATTTCAGCTCAGGTCGTAACCTCAGGGTTGTGAGACCAAGGCCTGAGTGGAGCTTCATGCTGAGTATTAAGCCTGCTTAAGATTCTCTGTCTCCCTCCCCTTGTGTTCCTCCCCCATCTTCCTCTATAAAAAAAAAAAAAAATCTTGTAATATTTCTTCAGTGAGATTGAATACATTAATTTCTGAAGTAAGCAGAAAGAATAAAAAATGGAAGGCAAAAACTAAAATAAGAATAACTCTTCAACTGATTAGCAAAGTTCACTGTTTTTATATTGTAAGCTTCATTGTACTAATTTTTGAAATTCCTTATTGCCCTTATTCAGTCAAATATGTAAGTATTAAGTTAAAGGTGATTAACAAATGCCTGAATAGCTGAGTGCTTTCCCTTCTCCTGATTCTGAGAGTAGAATTTACTTCTGTTTATTTCATGCTTTGTGTATATACTCAAAAGATAAGTTTTTGGCTTATATTTGGGGATTTTCACATACACCAGAAGAAATTTAGAGTAAACCTATACAGACCACCAAACTGAAAAATCATATTTACTTATGTTCTGGATTTCTAACCCTTATTTCATATGAGTATCAAGGAGAATACACTTTAAACTCCAGGAAAAAATAGTTGTAAGTTTCTATTTCATTCAGAGTTCTCAAAATTTCCCAGAGTGTTTATATTTTCATCAATACTGATCTATTGCTGGAATGTCCTTTTGAAGTCCCTGACATATGAGTGATATTAGTCTATTAATTGTTTTTAATGAACAGTGGTACTAATTATCTTTGCTATGTAATAAAATACCACCGATTTTGCAACTTAAAACAACATTTAGATTCTGTGGGGCAGAAGCTTGGACATTACTTGGCTGGATCCTCTACTCAGTGTCCTCACAAATCTTCAGTCGAAGGTTGTAGCCTGGGCTGTCATCTCATCTGAGGCTCAGACTTCTCTTCCAAGTTCACTGGTTATTGTAAGTTTCTTGAAGTTGCAGGACTGTGGCTCTCAGCTTCTTGAGATCACATATTACTTCCTTCTTCACAATATGATAGTTTGTTCTTCCAAGGTCAAGACCAGTGACTGCTGCTTTCTATCTTTTAACTCTAGAGTCTCTTTTACAGGCTCTCCGATTGTGTTACAGCCACAACCAGAGATAATCTCTCTGTTGATTAACTCAGAGTCAACTGATGAGAGATCTTAATTACATCTGCAAAATCCATTTACCTTTGCCATGTTAATGTAATTTAAGCAAAGGAGGGCTATGACATTGTATTCACAGGTCTGGCCTGTACTCAACAGAAGGGAATTTTATAGGTCATGGACACCAGGGGGCAGAAATCTTGTCATCTCAGAATTCTGCCTACCATGTAAGCTTAAAATAAATTTTTTAAATGATACAATTAAGATTATAGTTTCAGGAAAGTAACCGTCAAATCAAAAAAAGTGCTTACTTTATAAATGATTCACTATTTTTAGAATATGTTGGCCAATTAAGCATTTAATATTTTTCATGTGAAATGACATATGGTTCCTCCAATAGATAAAATAAATTGTGGGTTTAGGTAGGGGGGAAGAGTTAGTCAAAACTTCACTTCTTCATACATGTTTCAATCTTTTAACCATTTGCTAAAAATTTTTAAAGCGTCTACATGAGAAGGAAGGTATTTATTAAATGTAGTTGGAATTAAATGCATTTAGATAGGCTATGATTTATAATGTTACCAAATTCTCTTCCATTGTCTAGTAAGGAAATGCCCTGAAGGTGGAAGAGAATCCTGAATTAACTTTTCTGTTACATGAATTACACTTACTGGTCCTACCCTATTTAAACAATATATAGGGAGCTCTATCATTTTTTCTCAGTACTTGGTCCAAGACTAAATATCAAGTAACTAATATGGTCTATAGTTTTCTGATTTATCATCACCATTATAAATTAAGTTACATTGCTTAAGTGTCCTTGGATCTGTTTGGCACTTTAGAACATGGTTAGGTTTCTTTTTACAGACTTCAGTGTCTTTGAAAGGCTTATATTATTTAAGCTATTTATATAAGGACTGAAGATACATTAATTTTAAATGTTCTTAAAATTTTAGAAAGATGAATACAGCTCAATTTTTCCATCACTGTTTGTGTTGTTTTTTTTAATTTTTTATTTTTTATAAACATATATTTTTATCCCCAGGGGTACAGGTCTGTGAATCACCAGGTTTACACACTTCACAGCACTCACCAAAGCACATACCCTCCCCAATGTCCATAATCCCACCCCCTTCTCCCAACCCCCCTCCCCCCAGCAACCCTCAGTTTGTTTTGTGAGATTAAGAGTCACTTATGGTTTGTCTCCCTCCCAATCCCATCTTGTTTCACTGTTTGTGTTTTTTAAAGATGTCTTGATATTTTTAAAATACTGTTTGTATTTTTTAAAAATGCCATGACTGTATTTTTTAAAGATGTCTTAGGCAAGTCATAAAAAAATAACGATACAGAAATGATCTGTAATAATATTCACTCCATTGTAAGAGTAAATCTTGCTAAACAGCTTCTCATTAAGTAAATCAAGCATTTGGGGGCATCACTATAATTATACGTTCCTTAATGTTAAATTTATCCAATATCTATTTTTCAATTAGCCGCATGGAATTTTGTCTTCCAATATTTAACATGCATATGGTGAATACTGCTGTGTGAAACCCAAATCCTTCGGTTTTGCTTTACATGATTAACATTTCACCCAGCTTAATCTGTATATTTGATTTTAAACTTCTGGGATGGTCTGTGATGCATGCTTTGAATGAAAAAACAACAGCCTCGACTCTGAGAAGATGATTCTGTTATGGTCTTACTAGCAGAACTGATCCATCTGCTCTCAATTTCTTACACTTTATAATTTACTTGTATATGTGTATGTGTGTACTTCCTTCACATTCTGGCTTCTGCAAAAAGCTTGGTTTACCTTTCAAACACAGTTAAGAGATGCCGTCAGTTTATTCATCTGTTACTCCATGTAGAGGACCAGGAAAGAGACTGGAGAAAGTAATTACAGATTTCTATTTCTGAAAACTTCCTACAACTGTATTGAATGAAACAAAATCAAAACAAGTACAAAAACAGCCTCGAGTGTGGTGTTTACAGTGGGTGGGTGGGGAGGCGGATTTAATGACCATACTACATAAGAGTATGTTTCATTAGGTGAAAATTTCAACACAACTCAAAAATCTGCTAGTCCTTTCATTTATTCTTTATCTCTTATTTTCAAGTACTGCACAGGAACTGTGTACCTGTTACTAAAGTATTCTATGCAATTTTTAAGCAAGAATAACCCTAAGTAACCAGAGTTTTAATTTAATTCTTAAGATTCTTCACAGCAAAACTCACAAAGGAATAGAGTCCATGTTTCCAATAGTAGAACATGGACTATTCTTAGGGAAGTATTTTCTTTTCCTCAATTCCTTGTCCCTCTCTCCCAAAGCCAGTTGCTAGTCTGTTTAAGAATATGGCATATACAAGCAGCCTATTTCCTTACAACAATTACATAATAATTTCCCACTTACCTGAAAAACAGTACAGTCTTATAACTCCTAATGCTGATGATGAGCTGTTATTTTTTCAGCAACCATTACAAAGATTCTCAATTTCTTCTGAACCAAGGCCATTTTCAGCAAGGGTATAACATCACCATGGATGGTCTTGTGAGCATAAGATAATACACTTTGTCCATGGATTAGAAGATGTATTATTCATTTCAACAAATACATACGCCACACGTACAGTGTGTATAGCTCTATGTCAGTGTCTTGTGTTAAAAAGACAATGTTCAGGAAAAATATGTTCAAGAGCAATAGCCATTATGGAAATAAAAATGAAAGCCATAACAAAATATTGCTATATACCTATAAGAATGGCAAAAATGAAAAAAAAAAATGTGCTATCACAAAATTTTCTTCCGAGCTTAAAGATTCTGAATCCCAGAAAGCTAAAGGCAAAGCCCACGCAGCCCACTACTCTTCAGAACTCTTTTCAGACTACGGCATTCATTCAAAATAGTCAATGGTGCTCGTGCAGCCGCATTGGGAGGCTGATTTAAGCCAAAAGGGGCTCTTTAAGTTGAGGAAATGATGAGTTACTTTTAATGGAACATCAGTTTTCTTTCAGATATAAATAGGGTGAAAAGCAATACCAACATGAGCTATAGATGATATCTAGACATTCGGCATATCCCAATTGTAGTTTATCACTTTAAGCCCACTGCTCAATTTTTAAGTGATGTGTAAGGGAAAAAAAAAAAAGTTATTCCAAAAGAATGAAAATATTCATGTACCAAGATTTATTAGGGAAGAACAGTTAACACAGCTGCAGTAAAAATTGGGCATAGGCTTGTTATACAGTGATGATTACTCTTTTGTGATCATGGGTTGCGCTGTGTTTACTTTATACACGCTTATAGATATGGACTACTTCTTAATCTCACGCCATTATTGAGTCTGTCTTCTTTGTAAACTTCTGTGTTTAATTCCCCGTGCAATACCAAATTGCAGGTCATTGTAATGGGTCTCAACCTTTTTATTCATTCTTGCCAACAATTATGTTGTAAATATGATCACATAATAAATAGAATGGTGTTCTTTAGCACCATCTAGCTTACTTTTTGAGGAATTCACACACTGAAATTTATCTTTTATAACACCAGTAATGACAATTTTAGATAGTATAGCTATGAAAGCCTATGAAGATAGGTCAAAATGATTACAAGCATTAATGTCATTTAAAAAAAATTACTTTATGCACACTGTTGCTTTCTCATAGCATTAAGGGATGTGTCTTTTTGTACTGTCACTATGTCTTAAGAAATCATTTTCTTTGTGCTAATTGCCAGAAGTGCTTCATTTAAGTGGGAACATTTCACTTAATTGCTCTTCAGTTGCTGATAATCTTTAGAGCTAATGTATTTTTTATCATCAATGGAGATTGAAAGCACTTTATAAAAATAATTTATTAATTCTTACGTTAGGTCATGAAACACAAGTTATTGACATTTCCTTGATAGAAAGAGCTAAGTTATATACAGAGTAGGCAAACAAAATGTAATATGTTGACCTACATTTAGCTGATAAGCACAGTTAATTATGGAAAATTAACATCTATTGTTTATCAAATACCTTCTAGAAGAAAATATTTTGATCATTTCTGATTCTGATGCACTAGATTATTTTGATATTTCCTAGTAGTTTGTATTTCTGTGTCACTATTTAAATTTATCTATTCTGCTTGAGGTTGGCACTCTTTAATTTCTTTTACAATAGTTGCAAGTTACCATCTAATTTATGCCTGTTTCCAGCCCAACAAATGTATTTAGGAGAAAGCACAGAACTTGGAAAAAAGCAAGATATACACTAGTGTAATGTGTTTTATAAAAACACTTAATGCATGTTAGGAAAAACATTAAAGCAACTGGAGTTTCAAAACTAAGGTTTTAAAAAGTTAGTAATGTGGATACTCAAGCAAATATCAGAACGTTTCAATACACTACATTTATAACCATTTAATTTGGTTACCTTATGTTAGGTGAATGAAATAAAATAGGTCTAAAATAATCCATTCCAATGTTAAAAGTTGCATAATATTTGTTAAAATGGGTACATTTTTACAATGTTCTCATTGAAAAAAATATTCCTGATATGCCTGGTTTGAATTGCAACTTAGAATTAAATATTATGGTGTTAGTTTGTTTATCAAAATTATATAAAATTTTAAGGTATTAGAATAATTATTATCCATCTTACTCACTCACTTACCTAACATTTATTGAATAAAAAGTATTTGCCAGTCACTGTTGTAAATGAGCAGAAGTTGGTGGTACTCAATGCAGTTAAAGTCTCTGATCTTAAAGAGCTTTTATGCTAATAAGGGTGTACCAACTGGTGTGTCTATGTGTGCATGTGTATGTGATATGTGAAATGGTGATAAGTGAACACGATTAACAGGAAATTTAAATGATGTGATAGTGACTGTTCTTTTTTCTTAGATTGGATGGGCAAAGGACTGACATTTAAGAAGAAATTTGAAGGTCAAGGAATCAACCATAGAAAGAGGAGAAGGAACAATATTCCAGAAAACTGGAACACGATTTAAAAAACTCTTAAGTGGCTAAAATTTTATCATATTTGAAAAACTACAACTACAGTGTGAATTCAATAAAGTAGGTAGAATGGAAAGTGTTGAGGTATATGACTGGGGCCAGACCTCGTAAGACTTTCTAAACTAGGGGAAGGAGCAATCTTTCTTCCTCCCTCCCACTTCTCCTTCCTTCCTTCTTCTCTCCTTTCCTCCCTACCTCCTTTCCACCTTTCTACAGTAACCCTAATGGGAGTTGACAGTGGCTTTTATTAGGATCTTTGTAAAACATACATAAAGACAGGGGTAGAGTCCATATATGTTTGTAGGTTGTATAAATGGGATTTTTTGATGAAATAAGTTTCAGAGTATGTAGTTGGGAAAAGAAAAGTATCAAGGGGAATACAATTACTTAAAGCTTGACAATTGGGTGCTAGTGTTTCCTTAACAAGTAGATGCTAATGTTGCCTTTTACAAAACTGAGAAACTGGTAAGCAAGTGATTTTATTTTTGGCAGAATCAAAATTTCTGTTTGGGCTGTTTCAGTTTTGAGATGTTTGTCTTAAGGCATCACGTAATTATTGATATGTATCTAGTGTTTGTACTAGAAGTCAGGATAGGAAATATACCTTTTGGAATCATATTCACTTGCATGCACTTTTTTTCTCCCAAGAAACAAACCTATAAACTTACTTAAAATAGGTTCAATCACTGGTTTTATACGAAATGAGAAAGAAAAATTTTATTTTTTAAATTTTTTTCCATTTAAATATGGCATATTGATCATAGAAATTTTAAAGCAAAGTAAGGAAAAAAGCAACAGTCTCAACACAAATGAACATAACAATTAGTTATTTGCTGTGTTTATTTATAGATTTTCCATAACAAATTATAAAGGCGAGAATGTTCGCTTGGTAACATCATTGCAACTAAAATATCACCAAACAACTTTAATTTAATTAGGAAGTTATTATTTTTTTTTTCTGTAACTCAACACTAGTTCTATTCAAGAGGCAAAATTACCTCACTCATCATTTCCAAAATCCTGTCTGCCATGCTATTTTCTTTATAGGACTTCAGACTCAACATCTCAGTGCATGATAGAAGCAAAAGTGAAATGTAGCTACTATGGATAAGTTTAGCTACATGCAGTGTTCAAGAAGAGCATCATACAGAGCAAAATATCCCAATCTGTTCCATCTACCCAAACATTTAGCATTTTCAATTCTTTCTCTTCTGTTTTATAGGATGCAGCTACTCTTCTGTACTTAATTTAATTTACAATATTTTGCTGATGGCCAGGCTTCCATATTTTCCTGCATTATCCTCTTAGCATCTGCCTTTTTCATTCCTTGATCATTGCCTATAAGACTAAAAAGTCTTTATTCTGGAACAAAGCCTTGTTTTTTACCCCATGCTCTGCCAACCTGGAAACAGCTCCAGTCTTATCTCATATTTATACAGAATGCCAAATCCTGTTCCCTTAATTGTCTCAGCTGGGGAGCCAAGAGTGCATAAAACAGCTGGTGGCAAGTGTGTATATAGCAAATAGGTAGGGTAGACTTTCCTGCAAAATTCAATGCTGTACTAAGAGTTTTTGCAGTTAGGGTTCTTCCCTCTGGAGGAAAACAACACAATTGGTTCTTTTAAAACTCATTTGCTGTACACAACCATGTTCCAGATGGTAGCCTCTGACCACAAAGTGCCTGAGGCAGAGTTGTGGTTGTAAAGATGTACATATGAATGTGATAGGGTAAGGAATACTTCTTTAACAAGCAACTGAAAAAGGCATTTAGGAGATGGAGACTTTGTCACTCTGCTCTTCAGACTCAGTGGTGATGCTGTCATGCTTTGCAGTTAGCATAAAAACTGAGATGCTATTTTGCTCATATGTACATGTGCTAGAGATCTATTTAGGTCTTCATTGTTTTTCTATAAATGTGCAACATATTTTTTAAGACAGAAATGCGACAAAACTTTGCATATTTTGTTCATAATGCAATCTTTTTTTTTTTGAACTTTATTTTATTTTTTCAGTGTTCCAAGATTCATTGCTTATGTATCACACCCAGTATTCCGTGCAGTAGGTGCCCTCCTTTATACCCAATCTTTTGTTTTGAAGATAGTTCTTTTTCTAAGCCTATGAATTTAGGTCACTTTGAAGTTGAATTCTCATAGAAAGCCATGATCATGTTGTCTATTGTCTTTCTTCTCATATTTTAGCCTTAAATATTGAAGGCCACATTTACTGTGCATCTACAATGTTTTTGTTCATGCCTCTAAACTCCATCTATGTATTTTCTATTGATTTCAAAATTAAATCCAGACCTGGATGAGTTAGAGAGGTTAATAAAGGGGGGATTGAAGTAAATAACTCAGTGTTTCATTCCATATTTGCAAAAAGAAATTATTTATAACAATCACACTTAAAACATTTTTTCTTGATTTGGTAATATCTTGCTAATTGTTTTGTTCTTTTAAAATAAATAACTGTCTTTGTTCTTTTAAAATAAAGCTGAGTCTCTTGAGATGCCTGGGTGCCTTAATCAGTTAGGCATTTGCCTTTGACTGAGGGCATGAACCCAGGGTCCTGGGATTGAGTCCCACATGGGGCTCCTTGGTCCTCTGCCTGCCACTCTCCCTGCTTATGCTCTCTCTCCCCATCCCTCTCTCTGACAAATAAATGAATAAACTCTTTTAAAAATATATAAATAAATAAAGCTGAGTCCCAGAATAAGTTGCAGATTGATACTTTATATATAAAACATGATATAATCATTTTGATTTTTAAAAATATCTCCCTCATTCAGAAGAGAATAGATTAAAACCAACAGAATGTAAATTTTTAAGAAATTCAAAATAACTACATTGGGAAACTAAATCAGTTTTAAAATTGATCTTCCGGTGTATAATGGAATTTTTTATAACTTGATTTTGCTTCTGGAATATCAGAGTGTTGAGATTAGGATGTCAAGATTTTGGGCAGGTTGTAAAGTCAGTTCATAATGTAAGTGATTTGACAATTAGCTGTATGCATAATTATGTCATTTATTCACCCATTAAATGTATTGATGGTCTACTATGTGCAAGATATTGTTGAAACTGCAAGGGTACATTGTTAAGCCAACAAGCATACAAGTGAGAAATTTTTAAAAATATGGCCCATTTTGACACAAAGTAAAAGTTGTATGAAATAGCTAAAAATTTTAAAAATCAAAAACCACCGAATCTCACTTTCACATAATGTAGATAATAGGGAAACAAGAGAACTGATTCTATAATTTGCTAAGAAACTGACATTCTGGAAGGAGGAAAGAACTTATCAATATAGAGTGATATAAACAGGAAAAATGACTACAGTCAAGTTCCTCCAATTCTTGGTGACAGATTCATTTGATTTTGAATTGCAAGGAAACTATACATCCATCAATTTGCTTTTATTCAGTGATATTTCTGAGGGATATTTTGCTAGACTGTTGTTCTGGAAATTAGTTTTCTGAATTGCATATGCCAGAACGGCACTCCTGAAATTTGTTTTTAAGTAAATGCCTTTGAGATTATAAAGAAATACACAATACACACCATCAAAAAGTTATTTTCAAATCAAATAATAAAATGTTTTTTCATGTATATTTTATATCCCTACTTAATAATAAAATAATTTATATTTTCACCAGATGTCTTTATTATATCAGTCCAGATTTTTCTATTTCTCATGTGAGATCAGCACATTTCATATACTATACGTTGGGGAAATAATAGAGAAAAGTGAAAAATAAGAATTTACAAGCTTGTGATTGTTCCAACTAATAGGACCCTAGTAGATTGTTTTTCTTACATATTCCTCAGAGGATATAGGTAGATATTTGGACTATGTATTTATTCCCAGTTTAACAAATATATTCAGTCATAGATACTGAAGGATTCCATGAAACTTGGCACAGATAACAAAACTCGTCAGAGTATGTATATACAAATAAGAATAGTGATATTCACTTATGAGAAATTATAGATAACAGGTTAAAAGTGAATGTATGTATATAAATTCAAAATAGTTACAAATATATACTAATTACTATAATGAATACATACTAATAACTAATGTTTTAATTAAACATTGATCTTGTAAAGAATAACATTGGAATAAATTTAAAATTGAAGGAGTTAATTTCGGTTGGGGGCTTACTTTTCAACAAAAAGAGCTGTGTTTCAAATAAAGTCAAAAACAAATCTATACTCCAAAATATTCTTTCAGCACGTATCTGCATCTTTCAGTCTCTTCGTGTCTCTTTATAAATATACTCAATTAAATCAATATAATAATTAAGTAATTAGTAATTTGAGATTTTGACAATCTAAATTTAGATAATATCTATATTTTTTCAAAATCTAATATTGGATGAGCTTTAATTTCTTTTTAGTTTCTTATTTCATTGCAAGTTTTTATTTTAATTCTAGTTAACATATAGTGTAATGTTGGTTTCAGAAGGGATGGGCTTTATTTTAAAATAATGTTTGTTGATAGTACAAATTATTAAATCTTCTTCTATTTTGTTTTTATTTCTTTTGAGGATTCCATTTAATGGTCTTTGATAAAATAACACATGCAATAATTTCTGGTACATTAATATAATGTCAGATTGAAAGAAAAATTGAAAGCTCAAATACATTGAATAGTTCTTTGTGGATATTTAGAAAGGCAATAATAGTGGTTTCCACATTTTAAATACTGACAAATCAGGACCTATGTAGCTCACTGGGTTAAGCATCCAACTCTTGATCTCAGTTCAGATCATGATCTCAGGGTCATGAGATCAAGCCCGGTATCATCTCATTAAGCTCAAGCTTAGCTGGAAGACTGCTTGAGGTTCCCTCTCTCTCTCTCTCTCTGTCCCTCCTGGACCTGTACTTTTACATATACTCTCTCTCTCTCTCAAACAATAAAGTATTTTAAAAAAGTAAATATTGACAGGCCACACTCCTTACAATAAACCATCAGTTTAGATTCCACAGCATAATAAATAGAAAAATATTTTGCCTATGCAAATAAATACATGTTTTCTAATACTGATTAGTGTATTATAAGGTAAAACCCATAGATAAATTTGTCATGCGTTAAATTTTTAAAGAAGGATACAGTAGATTGTGTGAGTTTTAAAAAATTCATTTGATACATATTGAGGTCCTACAGGTTGTCAGCCTTCTAATTAACTGTTGCCAAGACAAAATTATCCCTGAAGACCCTAACTTTGTCAATTTAGAGATCACAATAATTGATTTTATCATTTTACAAAGAGACAAACCAAAATCCTGCAAGATTAGTGTCTTGGAGAAACAGAGGACGCAAGGTTTAGAGACAGATGTAGGAAAGAAACATAGCAATGAAGGGAAATGTTGAATGGAGGAAGAAGTCTTATCATTATGAGGTCAAAAAGGGTAAAGAGAGGATGTGGTTGATGAACTCTAGAAAGAGAAAGCTGGAAATTTCTTCAGGCAGTGGCTATGACCTTGTGGTGGTGGTGAGGCTCTGTTTGTATAAGGTGAATCCAAACACAGGAAATGGGAGAACATAATAATGCAACCTCCTACTCCTCCCACCCTCTGATCTCCTGCTTGACTTCTGGTCTTTCTCATTGGCTTGAATCAGTTGAAAGCAAGAAGATATTGAAGCCAAATTATATACACTAAACAGCCAGCATCCTGGGCACCAAGCAAGATAACAGGAGGACGAAGAGTGAATCCAGATCCACAAGTGAATGATATCCCACATGCTCCATTATTTCCATTCTTTTTACCTGCCGCCTACCCCCCCTTTTTTTCCTCACATGAACTACTGTGTTCCCAGTACAGTCTCTCATCCTCTATTGTATAATCATAAATGATATTAATTTTAACATACTCCTTCCAGAAACCTAAAATACTAACTTTCCAGGGTTCTTCATATGAGGTAGTGGAAGGGGGACTATGGGCAAACAGAATTAAAAAGCACCACAGTGAGTTATATTGGTTAGAAAATATTTTGTTTTTCATTGTCCCTATTATGAAGTAATTTTTTTTTTCCCGAGTACAGTCAATATACAACCTTCTCCTATGTTGTAGGTGCAGTGGACGAAAACCTCCAAATGTCCAATGACAGCCTTGGTGTCTATTTTGTCAGAAATAATACTTATTTCTCTCAGAGAAGAATTCATCCTTCTGGCACTGGAATCTACCCTTATCAAGACTGTAGGGAGAAAAAAAAATATTTCCTTTAGTCAGATGATTGTTTTGATAGTGTAATGAGCCAATTTTTTTATCCCCTTGGTCTTTATATATTCTCTCCATGAGATAGATGTCACAATAAAGAGACCTTGGTCTAAAAAATATACTGTTGGTGAGAATACAAACTGGTGCAGCTGCTATGGAAAATAGTATGGAGATTCCACAAAAAGTTAAAAATAGAACCACCATACCAGCCAGCTATTGTACTACTAGGTATTTCCCCAAAGGATACAAAAATACTGATTAGAAGGAACATAGGCTCCCTGATGTGTATAGCAACATTATCACAATAATTCCAAATTATGGAAAGACCCCAAATACCCATGGACTGATGAATGCATGAAGAGGTGGCATATATATATACATTAGAATATTACTGAGCCTCAAAAACAAAAACAAAAACAAAACAAACAAACAAACTAACAAAAACCTAAATGAAATCTTGCCATTTGCAACAACATGGATGAAGCTAGACAATATTATGCTAAGCAAAATAAATCAGTCAGAGAAACAAATACCGTATGATTTCACTCATGTGTGGAATTTAAGAAATAAAATAAATAAACGTGGTGTGGATAAAGAGAGAAAAGCCAAGAAACACACTCTTAACTGTAGAGAAGAAACTGATGGCTATCGGGTGGGGTGGGAAGGGTGAGAGGGAGTAAAGAGTGGTGGGGATAGGTAAAATAGATGATGATTATTAAGGAGGGCACTTGTATGTAAGTGTTGACTCACTAAGCTCTACACCTGAAAGTAATATTACACTGTATGTTCAGTAACTGATATAAACAAATAAATAAATAAAAACATAAATATATATATATTACACTCTTTCACTGGGACAGCATCTCAGTTACATAGTTTCTTAAATTAATATTTTTTTGCCATTGCACCAATGCCAGCTGCCTCTGAATGATGGAGAATAGTAAGGCCAGTTAAGTTGTGTGGAGTGAGCCCATTTTCTTTTGCAGGATGGTCATATTTGAATAAAGTTACCTCTGTAAAACACAGAAGTGATTAAAATACTTTTTTTTAAAGATTTTATTTATTTATTTGACAGAGAAATCACAAGTAGGCAGAGAGAGACAGAGAGACAGAGAGAGAAGGAGGCTCCCTGCTGAGCAGAGAGCCCAATGTGGGGCTCGATCCCAGGATCATGAGATCATGACCTGAGCTGAAGGCAGTGGCTTAACCCACTGAGCCACCCAGTTACCCCTAAAATACTTATGTTTTGAAAACATTCAATAACTTCTCATTCCCTCTAAAATAAAACTCAAAAGCTTTATTATAAAATATAAGTTTAAGATCAAGTTTTAATTTTTCCTTTTGTTTTTATTGTCTACTAACAGTTTCTGGATTCTTAAAACTAGATTAACCCACTTGCTATTTACTTTTTTATACTTTCAGGCTTTTATTTACAGTTACGCATTTCTAAAAATATCTTAATTCATCATTTCTACGTATCCAATATTCATTATTAAAATTCAGCTCAAAAAACTAGCTCTTCTAAATTTGCAGATAGATAGATAGATAGATGACAGATAGATAGATATTTTTCCCCTCTGCCTTGTTTTTCTCTGTTGAAATATATGAGATCAGTCAATATACACTGACTCTAACTCTATATGACTATGGCTCATTTCTGATTTTAAGTTCCTCGAAGCCAGAGATTACATTACATAATTCTGTGAACCATGGTACCAAGCTAAATAGGTTTTCATCAGTTCTTTATTGAATTTGAATTAATGCACAGTTTTATATTAAGAAATGTATGATAAATTCATGATAATAAATCAATCATACTTTATTATTGAATGTTATAATTTGTTTTTTATCTTTTTTTTTGAGGAATCAATGTCATAAACAGGGTGTTTAACTTGTCTTATTTGCATTCCTGAGGTTTTCTGAGGCATATTTGATGCATCTCAACATTTACAGAAGTGGCTGCTCGAAGCAGAGAGGCAAAACATCTTTAAAGTCTCCTGCTGACTTAGTGAACACTGAAAATACTTTCAGATAGGTTAGTGGGTACTTGGGACTTATTTGTTATCAATGATGATTAAATTAGTAAACATTTATTAAAATACTGAATAAACCAAAACTTTAATAGGATAAAAAGATTTTACTGTAAGCATGTAGGATTGTTGCTACTTTTGGTGACTAAAGTAGGTATAATTGTTTAGTTCTACAATAAATTTTGTGCTGGTTACAAAAGCATGATGAGTGTTTAAAATATTTTTAAAATTGAGGTGACTGCACAAAAATATTCATTTGTGTATATTTTCTCTAATTCTCTTATATTGCAAAATGTTCACCCAATATTTATATGAAGATGAATGTTGCAAATTTCAGTCCCAAAGACATCTTGAAAAATTCCCAATTATTCCCACTAGATAATAATTTATTAAGAAAAAAATGCAGTGGTCTGGATAGTATACTTTTTACTAACAATACATGAGACCATGATGTGCACAAATTTAAGATTAAAAAAACTTGTGATTTAAGATTATAGTGTTCTTTTATGCATAATTTTTATTGTATTTTGAGCTTTAGTAATGTTCTTTGTGATCATATTTTGGAATCAAATAGAGAGTTGATGTTGAATATATTAAATTTTTGCACTGGGGACACCTGGGTGGCTCAGTCAGTTAAGCATCTGCTTTCAACTCAGGTATCAAGCCCCACATCAAGCCCCACATCAGGATCCCTGCTCAGTGGGGAATCTGCTTCTCCCTCTCTCTGCTTCTTCCCCAGCTTGTGTGTGCTCTCACTCTTTCTCTCATTCTTGTACATCCTCTCTCTCAAATAAATAAAATATTTTAAAAAATTAAAAAATAATCTTTGCATTGAATCAATTTTTGAAAGCTTAAGCACAATATTAGTAAGTTTAAATGCACTAAAATTAGGAAATTTGGCTATATATATATATATATAAATATATATATGTGTGCATATGTCATGCATTTGCTCTCTACTTTGTCAATTTTTCACTTATTAAACAAATACTTAATGTATTTTGACTATCCAACAGTATTGGAAGACTCTCGAAAAACAATGATAAACCAAATAAATACAGACACCCTATCATGATGCTTAAAGTTATTCAAGAATCTGAACAAATCCATGCTCATGGATTGGAAGAAAAATATTGTGAAAATGCCTATTCTACCTAAAGCAATCTACAAGTTTAATGCAATCCCTATCAATACCATCATTTTTTTTTTCAAAGAAATGGAAAAAATAATCCTAAAATTTATATGGAACCAGAAAAGACCTCGGATAGCCAAAGGAATATTGAAAAAGAAAACCAAAGTTAGTGGCATCACAATTCCAGACTTCAAGCTCTATTACAAAGCTGTAATCATCAAGACAGTATGGTACTGGTGCAAAAACAGACAAATAGATCAATGGAACAGAAGAGAGAGGCCAGAAATAGACCATCAACTCTACGGTCAACTAATCTTTGACAAAGCAGGAAAGAATGTCCAATGGAAAAAAGACAGTCTCTTCAACAAATGGTGTTGGGAAAATTAGACAGTCACATGCGGAAAAATGAAACTGGACCATTGCCTTACACCACACACAAAAATAGACTCTAAATGGATGAAGGACCTCAATGTGAGAAAAGAATTCATTAAAATTCTAAAAGAGAACACAGATAGCAACCACTTTGACTTTGACCTCAGCCAGAACAACTTCTTCCTAGAAACATCACCAAAGGCAAAGGAAGCAAGGGCAAAAATAAACTATTGGGACAGTCATCAAGATCAAAAGCTTTTGCACAGCAAAGGAAACAGTCAACAAAACCAAAAGACAACTGACAGAATGGGAGAAGATATTTGTGAACGACATATCAGATAAAGGGCTAGTATCTATCCAAAATCTATGAAGAACTTCTCAAACTCAACACCCAAAGAGGAAATAATCCAATCAAGAAATGGACAGAGGACATGAACAGACATTTCTGCAAAGAAGACGTCCAGATTGCCAATAGACACATGAAAAAGTGCTCCATATCACTCGGCATCAGGGAAATACAAATCAAGACCACAATGAGATAATACCTCACGCCAGTCAGAACAGCTAAAATTAACAAATCAGGAAACGACAGATGCTGGTGAGGATGCGGAGAAAGGGGAGCCCTCCTACACTGTTGGTGGGAATGCAAGCTGGAGCAGCCACTCTGGAAAACAGCATGGAGGTTCCTCAAAAAGTTGAAAATAGAGCTACCCTATGACCTAGCAATCACACTACTGGGTATTTACCCTAAAGACACAAATGGAGTGATCCGAAAGGGCACATGCATCTGAATGTTTATAGCAGCAATGTCCACAACAGTCAAACTATGGAAAGAACCTAGAAGTCCATCAACAGATGAATGGATAAAGAAGAAGTGGTATATATTTCCATAGTTTGACTATTGTGGACATTGCTGCCATACACACACACACACATACATACACGTGTATGTGTGTGTGTGTGTGTGTGTGTGTGTGTGTGTATACAATGGAGTACTATACAGTCATCAAAAGAAATGAAATCTTGCCATTTATGATGACGTGGATGGAACTAGAGCGTATTATGCTAAGCAAAGTAAGTCAATCAGAGAAAGACAATTATCATATCCTCTCCCTAATATGAGGAGTTTGAGAGGCAACATGGGAGGTTTGGGGGGTAGGGAAAGAAAAAGGAAACAAGATGGAATCAGGAGGGAGACAAACCATAAGAGACTCTTAACCTCACAAAACAAACTGTGGGTTGTTGGGGGAGAGGGTTAGGGAGAGGTTAGTTGGGTTATGGACATTGGGGAGGGTACGTGCTATGGTGAGTACTGTGAAGTGTGTAAACCTGGTGATTCACAGACCTGTACCCCTGGGGCTAATAATACATTATATGTTAATAAAAAATTTAAAAAAAGAATCTGAACAAATGACAACAGATGCATCATAGCTACCTCCATGGATGGACGAACAAACTGATAGATGGATAGATGGATGGATAGATAGATAGAGAGATAGATAAAATGATAGATGGATGGATAGCCAGACATAGATGTATAGTTAAATAGATTAATCAATGTGAGTAAACTCTGAAGGTAAATAGATAAATTTAAGTGAGTGTAACAAAAAAACATCCTTGGAATTTGAAAGTCATATTGGGTCTATTTAATAATGAAACACTTATAAGAAGTAGCCAATTGATGAACAGGGAAAGGTTGTTTATGGAAAGAGAAGAATGTTTGCTTCAGTGTTATGCATACTTCATTGTGTTTCAGAAATTGGAGGAAGGAAGGAAGGAAAGAAAGAAAGAGTCAGTCCACAGTAAGTAGAAATGGCACATGAAGGGGAAAGCAACAGTAAGAGAGACAAGATTGGGAAATTAGGTATATAAATAGAAAATGGCACAGAAATAGGGAGCAAATACGTAGATTTTGTAATAGCCTAATTACTATGGAAAATAATTGAATTGTTTGAATCACAGAGAGCTTGGAGTTTTATGCTTTCTGAAAAATCTCTCAGCTTCATGGAGAATGAATTGGAAGTGGACTTTGGATCTAGGAGGAGAATGAGAGAAACATGCTAAAGCCTGGAAGCCCTGGAGGATGATGTTGGTTATACTAGAATGAAGGCAGGTACCATGAAGAACAGTGAAGGTATGAATATATATTTTAGATGTTAGATGTCTAGATATTGATGATATTTTAAAGACCAAAGTAGGAAGGAAACAGACATATAACATTATATCAAAGATAATCCTTAGCTTTTAGGAAGAATCAACATGATAGATAAAATGAAACTTGAAATGGAGACAACAGGTAGACTAAATTACTTTACTAAATGGCTAGGTGCAAAGTGGGGATGGGAGAGTGATAGGGTAAAAAGTAAATCAGGCATTCAGTTCGGAACATGTTAAAGTAACTAAAAAATATGTGTACCACCAGAATTATCAAGAATATAGTTGAATATATGGGTCTGTAATTTCATAGATGCAAAATATAAATTAAGAGATGACACCAGATGTTTTTAAAAATGCGTAAATAAACTAATTCACCTGAAATAGAGTGGACATGATAAAACAAGCGAGTCTAATTCCAGTATTAACACATCAGATTGAATAGCAATATCTATGAAAAAAAACTGAGGAAAAAAAGAACTATGTAATCTAATGGAAATTAAGGAAAGAGAATATTTCAAAAGAAATGTTCATTCAGTTGTGTTGAATGTTGCTAAGAGGTCAAAATAATTGGCTAAATATGCAAAAAATGATTTCAATATTAAGATTACTGATTACTTTGTTTATATTTGAGAAAAAAGACTTATGCAATTTGCCTTCATGTCTCATGCCTAGAATTAAAACTAAGGGGGATTTGAAATATTAATGAGTAACATTGCATCAATAGATTTTTAGATAAAACCCTTAGAGAAGAATAAAATCGCATATGTGTTTTCTCACAAAATGAAATTGATCTACAGCATTAATTAAATTTAGGAATTGTTTATATTTAATCAGTCTTTACAGAGTGTTACAAAATTGTATGAACTTATGAAAAGAAAATAATACATGGGATTTTTAAAATTCTATTAAATATGTTATAAAAACAGCTTTTGATGATAGTATTTAGAGATAGCAAGTATGACAGTTAATACTTGCACTAAATAGTTTATATCAGGTAAACTGAAATTCTTAAATGTGTAAGAATTAGACTTATATTTACTAAGAATAAAATCTTTCAAAGAGAAATATTCTTTTCTCCACTGTGATTCCATGTTTTACTTCAAATGCATTGATGTTTAATAGCAGTTACTTGAATCAAAGCAAAATTAATCCTTGTTTCATTTGTATTTAAAAAAAAAAAACTATGCAGTTTTCACATAATTCAAAGATAGACATACACGGGATTCTGTTTCCTACCCACTCCATTATTGCAGGATTCCCCAGAAAAGCTCCAGTCTTACAAAAGCAGCTGCTTGTATTTAGTGATAATCCTCTGTACTATTAGTTTTGTCTTTTGGGATAGGAAATTGATTACCTGACCTTAACATAGTGAAGACTTTGCATGTGTCTTGCCTTCTGCCTCAGACAGTAAATTAGTTATATAAACAATGAAAAATAGTTAAGAGTACAATGATGTTGTAGCTTGATTAAGAAAAAATTGAAAAAAATGTTTTTATTTCCCATAGTATTCCTTAATTTTTTTTAGGTTTTACTATTTTTTTATTTTCCATAATAAATTACAAATTAAAATGCTACTGCCTTAAATAATGCAGTCCACAGTAAGTAGAAATGGCACATGAAGGAAGTTTTTTAATGTTTTTAGTAAGCACATCCATTAACATTTTAGCAGAGAGAGACGGTGGGCAAAAGAGTGACTCTGAATACAATTACCTATCAGGATGCCCGTGTTTCTATCCAAAGAGAGAAGTGCTTTTCAGCTTGGGTACCTATAGAGTATGACAATATCCATTGGTAAACTGAATAAGAGATCAGTTACAAAGAAACATAGAGCTGAACATCTTATCTTACTTGTACTTGTACTTACAAACACTTACTAGTACTTGGCTAGTTAGTGCTGATGAATTAAAAATCAGTCTGAATACCACTCTGAATAACAATATTTTATGTGTACGTTCATTTAATTATTTGCAAAACAAAATTTATATTGTCCTAGAATATAGTAAACAACAGCCATAACTGACAAATTATTTTATTTCTTATCAAATAATTTCTTAGTATTTCATGAAGTCTTATATCACAGTATAAGATAGATTCTATTGAGAAAAACTCTATTGAGAAAAAAAAATCCGCATTTCCTTTTGCTAAGTACCTAGTGTTCTACCAACCTTTACAACAACTTTAAATATTTTCTTGGATCCTGACAGAATTGTAAGTGGAAAACTAAAAACTTCATGAAGGTAGTACTATGATTGTGAATTCTTGGAGTGTGTGGGAAATAGACAGTATATTTAATATATTAAGCATATTAAATATATATTAAGTATATAATTAAATATATAATAAATTAAATATACACATACCATATATTAAATACACACAAATATATATATGATTTTTTTGTATATCATATATATATGATTTTTTCCCTCCAAGTTTACTTTTCTTTCAAAATGTAACCTTCCAAACATTCTAGAATTCTTTTTTTTTTTTTTTTTTATTTATTAATTTGACAGAGAGAAATCACAAGTAGACGGAGAGGCAGGCAGAGAGAGAGAGAGAGAAGCAGGCTCCCTGCTGAGCAGAGAGCCCGATGTGGGACTCGATCCCAGGACTCTGAGATCATGACCTGAGCCGAAGGCAGCGGCTTAACCCACTGAGCCACCCAGGCGCCCTCTAGAATTCTTTTTAAATCTTCATTTTTTACCTGATATGGGCCAGAGACTTTACTTTCCCTTCTATCATTTTCAACAATACAAATCATATCCCCAGTGCTCCTTAAAACTCTGGGATTAGTAAAGCTTTATTTTAATTTCTATAGATTGCTATTAACTTCTGATTTGTTTAGATATGCACTTTAAGGGATATTTGTCTTGTCTAGTATTTGATTTATGCAAGTGCTACTAGGTTTTTATCATAGAAGTGTTTGAAAACATGCAGATTAGTGTATTTTTGAAGTCAAAGTGTCATAGCATTACGATACCTTATTATTAAATGTGGAAATTTTCCATATCATTTTTTAATTAAAAAGTTATCTTGTTTCTCTTATGCTTGTATTTCCTTTACTTATTTTAATATACATTGTGTTCTAAGTGTTGTGAAAAAGTAGCAATGAAATTTCTATTGGATTGTTTTTAAAAGTTTTGATATATTGATCTGTTTATAACTTTGAGTATTGTCATCCATCAAAATGGACAATCTCTCCCTCGACAGATTGTTGTTCAAGTGATATTTGTAATTTCTCCATTAATGTCTCCTAAAATTTGGGGTTTTCTAAGAAGCTTGTGTTATTGTTGATGGAAAATTTATTCTATTGCTTATTGTTGTTATCATTATTATTTTAGTTAATGTATTTTACTAACCCCTATACAATTCCCTGACTTCCGATTTGTTGAAGCAAGAGGTCAGACATTTACCACAATAATGTCTGTCAAAGTGGCTAGCCATAAAAACTCCAGCACCACATTTTGTAGGGCACGCCCCACAAAGGCGATTGATTGTGCTCTTCTTTCCCTCTTTAAAATATTCCAAAACAGTTAGCTTAATCTTCTTTCTCTTATGCTTATTCTTCTCAGAAATGGTGTAAGATCTATTCTTTCTTTTCTTAACACCACCCAAAGTCTCAACACAAGATGAAGAGTGGACTTTAGATATTGCAGTCATACAAAGTACATGCATCTTCCCCTTGCTTGCAAAACTCAGTCTCTGCTTATCAAGAGGAATACCTTCCTTACCCTGGCTCTTGGTTTTTACATTTTTTATAGTATCTGGAGGTTCAACCTCAAGAGTAATGATCTTCCCCATTAGGGTTTTCACAAAAATCTGCATCTTGTTGGTGGTTCCACTACAGACAATAGATCAGAAAGTGATTCTCTTGTATTTTTTAATTAGTTATTACAATTTTATAAACTCAATAATCATTTTTTTGCTTATTTTCTATCCACAAAATAAATTTTAAAATACTTTTTGATGTAAGTATTCAAAATCACTTATACACTTAGACTTTAGTCATTTTTTACCTTGATTTTTACCCTATTATGTTTTATATTTATTCAATTAATGTGGCATTTATTAATAAATGTTCTCATGCTTATCTATCATTACCTCCGTAGAAAAAATACTGCTGGATGTGATATGGGTGGATTTTGAGAAACCTGATAAATAACACCCCTTTCCTTCATCTGAACCATTAGAAAAAATAATTTTGTTTGATCGATTAAGAAGGAAAATTAAAGAAATTCAAGTTCCTACTTATATTACCAACAAAGACTGGGATTGGTACTGTGGCTTATTTTTCTTAGTCATGTAGACTTGCTAATTCTTCTATTCAAAATTAGATAGATTTCCTCTTGGGATCATACATACTGCTGGAAAATCCCGTCTTTCCATTAAGATTCTGCTGTGGTAGGTAATCTTTGAAGTCTCCCTGTTTTGTTTCTTTTTTTTTTTTTTCTTTAATCAGATTTCTAATTGGTCTTTCTATGTCTATTATTGTCACATTTATTTATTTATTTATTTATATAGCTATATAAACATATTTTTATGAGAAAGGGAAAAAAAACTAAAGTTTATTTATAATATAGCTTTGTTTTATCTAGTAGGTTTTATTATGTATTAATTTATTGAATTAATTCAGTTCTGTTTCAAAAGTATTCTGTTTCTATTGTAAACTATATATTTTTTTCTATTTTTCTGTTCAAAAAAGACTATTTTTTCCTCTATTTGTGTGTAGATCAGATTAGTATGTCCTGGTAGTTAGTTTTAAAATTTTTTACTTGTTATTGAGATGAGTATTTGTAGTTGCAGAGTTTGTTCACTCATTCAATAAATATTTATCCATCACCCACTCTGTGCAAGATACTTTTCTAAGAACTAAGACGTCAGTGAATCAAAAAGCTGCAAACCCCTAATTTAATGGATTGCATATTCTAGGAAGAAATTTTGGAGGGGAAAGCAAGATAAAGAAGCAAAATATATTCTATGATAAAACCAAAGAGAAAAAAACAATAGGATTGGGAAAAGAAATAGGAATATCAAGAACTGTAATGGGTCCAAATATTTATGCCATTTGCAAACCAATGCATTAGCTCACCACATTATTATAGATGTTGATTGAAGAGATGAGACTCTTGGGTCAGAGGTAAATGACATTATTATTGATAGCGTAGCAAAAATCATGAACATTAGCATATTTGCCTCAGGTCTGCTTGGACCTGAGTCCCACATGGGCAACACTGATTGGCCAAGAAAGATGCCTGTACAGTTTGTTACATTACAGAAGAGAAACCCTGAGCATAAAGAACCTGAATCTTTTATAACAGAGAGTAAGGATATCTGTCATTAGTTCTGAAAGAGACACTGTATTTTCCAAGATTGTTCATCATGCAAACATACCAGAAAGATAGGGGGAAAAAAAAAAAAGCCAAGACAAAACAGAACAGTTTGTGCCCTTGCTTACATGACCCACAGAAATGTAAGAGACTCCAGTGTCTCCCTGTAATATTCACCTATTGCTTTTACAACATCTTGGCTTTGGTTGAATCTCCTCATGTGTAAACTGCTGTTGGGCATTCTGGATAATGTGACTAACAGTGCCTGGGATCAAATCTGTTCTGTATGTCTCACAGAGAACATAGAGAATGTAGAGGCTGTCCTCTACAGGACTCCAAGCAGCAGAATTTGTCAAAGAACAATTCACCAAGGAACCATGTTTAAGCTTATTTCAGAGAAATCATCTTAGTCATGTGAGGCCTATATGATCTACTAATAATGCTTTGTTTTTGTTTTTGTTTTAATATTTTCAAGTCTTTCATGACTACTTGTAAGGTTCATGTCACCATTTTAGGAGGGAAATAAATTAATTCCTAGGGTTGAATCCAGAGAAGAACCATAATTGCAGAGACCCATAGTAAGAAAGCATTGGTTACAACTGTTGGGGCCTCACATCTTTGTGGTAGTTCGATCTGCTAAGAGGCACAAGTCGACAATTCCTCTAACATAACCTCACAAGTGTTAGGTCCTGGCGTTTCCAGTTCAGTTGAATAATTGAGTTCAGTTCTTGTTTGTGGAGGGTTCATTATTCCAACCTCCCTAACTTGCCCAAACCAAGAATCAAATGTTTTTCATTCAGCCCATGGAAAGGCAGAGAAACAGCCAAGAGGATGGGAGTGAGAAAAAGATCCTGAGGTACTGACAGGCATTTTGTGGTGGACATACAGGATCCGGGGCCATCAGATTTATTTCTAACAGACACTTCAGAAGTTAAGGAAAAGAGTAATCAGATAGTGATAGGGTTTTTTTTATTTGTTTGTTTTGTTTTTTGACTGCCAGAAAAATTGAGCATTATAAATTTGCCCAAGTAATCCCAAGGAACTTTAGTGCACGGGCCTCTGAATTGTGTCAGGAACTATCATCTACCTCTACTGGTAGAAGTTTGATAACAATGCAGTCAGGACTGAGGCTGCTGAGGCTTCTAACTTGCCAACTAACAGGACACTGTCTATAGAGTGAGACCTTAGGACATCAGAGATTCTCATGTTAAATTCTGACTGACCCACAGGGGGAAAAATTCCAGAAAGAATTTGTGTCACTAGGGTGCCTGGGTGGCTCAGTGGGTTAAGCCGCTGCCTTCGGCTCAGGTCATGATCCTGGGGTCCTGGGATCGAGTCCCGCATCGGGCTCTCTGCTCAGCAGGGAGCCTGCTCCCCTCTCTCTCTCTCTGCCTGCCTCTCTGTCTACATGTAATCTCTGTCTGTCAAATAGACAAATAAAATCTTTAAAAAAAAAAAAAAAAAGAATTTGTGTCACTAACATTTCTGTACATGAAACTCTTCATTATCATGATAATACTCCCTGGTACTCATGGTAGAGTAACTCATTAATTTCTATTATGCCCTCAGATGTAGAAGCAACAATAGTATATTGATCTGTCCTAAAGGATCTCCCATAAAATGTAATGTTAGTGTCCCCTCCCCACTGTGAAATTTGCCAAACCCCACCCAACATGACCACTTTATTTATGAACCAGTTGAACAAGCACTTAAGATATCTGGGGAGAGAGTATGACTCACATCTACAAAGCATATTAATAGTCTATATGATTACTAAAATCCTCTGATTCAGTGGATGCCCTTTGGTGGGCATTCAAGTATCCTTAAAATCTGTGCCTATTCTGAGAGATTCACCCAAGTATCTTTTTTTTTAATCCACATTTTTTCTCACATTCAAATGTGGTATAGGTTGACTTCAGTCCAAAACAAACAAACAAACAAACAAACAAACAAAGTATGCATTATGCTGCAAGGTACAGCAAATTTTCTTCACTTTAGAAGGATGGTCATTGCATGCTGCAGACCACTGAACCCCCAGAAACTTCATTTAGGTAGCAAGACCCTAAAGTTTTGTGCTTATCTCCTACCCTCTATATCAAGGGTTAGAAAACTTTTTCTGCAAAGGACAATATAATAAATATTTAAAAATCTATGATAGATATGTTGTTTTGATAGATATGTATGTTTCTGCTGCTCTAGTATAAAAATAACCAAAGACAATATGTAAACAGATGATCATAGCTTTGCTCAAATAAAACTTAATTTCTAAGATTGAGTGTCAATTTCTCCTCCAGTTGGAATATGTCATACTAAGATACTCAAGTACTTCCTACTCATTAGATCCAATCAAAATGTTGTAATCAGTAATAAGCAGTGGAACTTGAAAAAGAAAAATGAAAAAAACCAAAATATTTATAGACAATACTATGACAAGGAACAGAATTGACATCACCCTACTAGGTAAGGAAAAATGGCTTCTCATAAATTTTATATATTGAGATAGGGAAGTCAGTAGTAGCCAAACCAATAGCTGCATACCAAGTACCAGGGGTGATGATTTGCCCAATAAAGAAATTAAATCAAAATAGCAGTTGCAACTCAAGTTAAAACCAAAATAAGCTAGAAATAATACAGTTATTATTCAAGTACCCCCTGACTTGGTGTAGACTAAACAGGTGACATCCATTGAATTTAGTACTTGTTACTATGGATTAGTTTTAAAGTACATTTATCATGGCCTTAATACCTACAGTTTCACCAAGGGCATGCCACTGCTTCTGTTTAATTATCTTGGTAGGGAGGGGACATTAGGAGGAGTCTCATTATGATAGAAGATGACTGTGACAGAGCTGAAGAGAATGAACATGCCCTTTCTTGGCATGTGCCCCGGGGGAGGGGGGTGTTGGGGAATGTTTTACAGGTTTTCAAGTATAGAGAAGCAAAGTTGCTGAAAAGAAACACCACAGCACGACACTCCCACGAGCAAGGAAGGCTCTTTAATCCAGGATCCAAAATCCTCAGTTTCATCCGGGTCCAAAGTTTCCATTCCAAGTTTCAGGGTCTCTTATTTTTCCTAACCTGCACCCTATTTGTCCCATGAGAAACTTGTTGAGTCTGTGAATCCAGCTGTTGTATTTCTGCTGCATATGATTTTTTTTTTTTTTTTTTTTTATTTTTTTTTAATTTGAGAGAGACAGAGAGTAAGAGTGAGTGAGAGAGCATGAGCAGGGGGAAAAGGAAGAGGGAGCGGGTGAAATAGACTCACCGATGAGCAGGAAGCCTGACTCGGGACTCAATCCTGGGACCCTGGGATCATGACCTGAGCCAAAAACAGACGTTTAACTGACTGAACCACCCAGGTGTGACCAAAATTAAATTTTGCATTTCTTTTAAACAATATTGGTTCTGATGATACAAAAGATAACGGATCATTTTATAGCTGTTATGGAAGTTCTTTAGTTTTCAGACTGAATTTAAATTGAGAGTTAAAGACTTGAGCTGGTCATTTTCTTTCTATAAGCAGCACATTCAAAGGAATGCATGTAGCACCACACTCAGACAGTGGTCCATAATTACCCTGGAAACAGTCAAGTGGAGCCGCCTCTTGATCTCTCAAGGTACTTATTTCTGTTAGAATTTTATCTTCATCAACCACATGTGATGACTTGATATATAAGAAGCTGTGCACACTAGCTTCCCAGTGACCATTTACAAGGAGTTCAGCACTACATTAATACCCAATCTAATCCCATCCAGGAGAGGCTGTCTGCCAGAATCACTCCCAGTATCAACTCCGTATCAGTCAGCTCCAATTGGGAGTCAGAAAAAGCTCTTATTTTGAGAAAGGACATTTTAATAGAAAGAGTGCACAATTAGGCAAAAGTGGTTGACTAGTTAAAGAGGTAAGGAAATACTCCAGGAGATCTAAAATTAGTGAAGGCAGACACAAAGTTACAATCTATAGACTAAGGGAGAGTGATGACAAAGGAAGACGCCCACCCAAAGACAGATTCAAATCTCTTTGAAAAGGGTTAGACAGACTCAGAAGCCAACAGCCCTACTCGCGTAAAAGCAACTTGCCTGAGAGTACGAGCTGGAGCTATGCTGCTGGAGTCACTCACAGTTGTCACAAGGTGTGGGTTGGGCATATCAGGTCTCTAGATGTAGTCACTAGGTTGGGATAGTTGATGGAGTATGCTGCCACAGCCTTGCTGGGGAAACAGGGAAGGCAGGTAGTAAGAAGTAGTTGTTAGGTAGGAAAGTCGCTGTCTTAGTGATGGTAGAAACTTGCTCATAGAAATAGCACACTGATTGGGAGAGTGTGGCCTGAGGGAGTAGCAGGTATGCTCTTTACTTTGGGCCGTAGGTGTAGGTAGACAAATGTCCCGTGAGCTTGACTAAAACCTGCCATAAATGCATCCTCATGTTGGGAGAGTCTGTGAGGTCCACTAATACTGTTTGGGAAATAGAGCTGAAAATGGAATCTCCTGATACCTGAGAAAACTGCTCTACAAAAGAAAAGAAATAAAACCAGTTTTATTATTGAAAGAGTATTAAACCATAATGTGATGTGCATCACAGACATTTTCTAAACAGATTGCAAAAAATCTGCAATAGATACTATGAAATCTCATCCTTGTACATAGCCAAGCAACACATTTTATACATTATTTTCAAAATAAACAATAAGTAATCCTTAATTAAGAGGACTCTACCACACCATTTGTTACATACAGCACATCCTAAATCACCTTGTAATTGGAGTAGCCACTTGTTCTGTTAAATGTTTTTAAAAGAAAAAAAAGGGGGGGCACCTGGGTGGCTCAGATGTTAAGCGTCTGTCTTCGGCTCAGGTCATGATCCCAGGGTCCTGGGATGGAACCCCACATCAGGGTCCCTGCTCAGCGAGAAGCCTGCTTCTCCCTCTCCCAATCCCCCCTGCTTGTGCTCCCTCTCTCACACTGTGTCTCTGTCAAATAAATAAATACAAATCTTTAATATCTATATATATATATATATATAGTATCTTTATGACAGGAAAAATGGTAGGTTTAGAACTTGGGGCCAGGAAACTGGGAGATACGGGCTGATATCTTGCATTTCAAGATATGGTTCCCAGGCCTTGACAGGTTCCCAAGTTCCTGGGACACTCTTTCACTCATTAAATAGATTTATACTCAGTTCAAAGAGGCAAAGAAAGAACATACAAGTTTTATAAAATAAACACTTTAAAAAAGGGGAGGAAGATGGGAGTCTCTTCCCTTATTTTTACCAAGGAGAATTAAGCCCCTATTTTTAATATGTATTTGTTCTTACAATATGAGTGTCAATGGGTCTTAGCAATCATGTTTAATAAAAGGAAAACTGGAAGCAGTACCAGAACTGGGAAAGGAAGTGAAATCCTGTCTCTGTTTCCTTACAATGTCACTCTAGTGCTTTCTGTTGACAAGGTTGAGCATTTTTGCTAGCTGCAAAGAAGAGGTTTTTAGGAAGAGGATATTGCTCTATTGATTAGGAGCTGAAAGACAGTAAATTAATAACCTTGCTCACATCTTTTACACACTTTTCTTACTCTACTTTTTATTTCTAAAATAATTAATCCCAGATATTACATCATAAAAGTATATAGACATATAAATTATTACTTTTTACAGTGACAAAGTCCCCATGTGGACCCCGTTATTGCACGGTACCATAATTTTTTCAATTTATTTATTGATGGGTAATAAGTTGTATCCACAAGCACTATTTAAAATTGAAAATACTACTGCAATAAGATATACTTGCGTATGTGTGTTTTGGATTTTTGCCAGAGTATTTTAGAATAGATTTCTTCAAATGAGATCTCAGTGTAAAAGGGGAAATGCATATGTAATTTGCCAAATTCCCTTCCATAAGGTTGTACCACTTTGCTTTCCCAACAAAAATGTAGGAGTTCAAGCTTCTCTGTAGCCTTGACAACAAAGTACTTCTGCAAACTTTTGAATGTTTGCCAATCGTATAGATAAGATATGGTGTATAAGCAAAGCTGTAATTTGCATTTGTATTTAGTTATAGCATTTAATTCTCTCCTTTAGAGAGCTTATTGTTTTTACTCTTAATAAGTAAAAAAAGTGAATGTAGAATTTTAATTTGGAATGCTGCCCTAAGCAGGCTTCTTTTAATCTCCTAGACATATGTATCTTTATTTTAATATTGATTCAAGCATGTAAGGCATTTGTTAATGAGTAAGATATATTTCAGGATAATCATTATTTCTGGAAACATGGTTATTAGATAAAGAATTAATATAAAAACAATTTATTAATGGATTTAAGGGGGTTGGCAAAGTAAGCTGAGAACTCTTTATAAAAATAGGAAGATAGGGACCACTGGGTGGCTCAGTGGGTTAAAGCCTCCACCTTGAGCTCAGGTCATGATCCTGGGGTTCTGAGATCAAGCCCTCCATCAGGCTCTCTGCTCAGCAGGGAGCCTGCTTCCCCATCTCTCTCTCTGCCTGCCTCTCTGCCTACTTGTGATCTCTGTCTGTCAAATAAATAAATAAAATATTTTAAAAAATTATTTAAAAAATAGGAAGATACTAGAAAAGCCATGAGACACATAAAAAAAGAAAACAAAAACAAAAACTATTATCTGTGAATCTTGGAGAGAAAAAAATGTTAAGCTCAAATGAGAAGTCAGAGGAAGTAAAGTAATATTGCTGATTAGATCTGTCTTAAGGTATAATGCAATACTGATCCTGGAGAAAGTAGGAAAGAAACAGGATATAAATCCTTCAAAAAAGCATCTCCTTACAATAAGTTTTCATGGTTACATTTGTGTTTAGAAATACAAACTAAGAACTATTTTTCATAAGGAAAAAAACAAAATAAAACACACCAAAACAAATCTCCATTTTAAGCATTTCAATCTTAATGCCACCCAATCACAACCAAACTTTTTGGACTATATTTTGGGGGGGGGGCATGATTAATTTAACACTCTGTTTCTTCTTCTCCATTTCCCCACAAAAGACTACTCCTTTTAAAACTTTTACTGGGGGTACCTGGGTGGCTCAGTGTGTTAAAGTCTCTGCCTTCGGCTTAAGTCATGATCCCAGGACCCTGGGATTGAGCCCTGCATTGGGCTCTCTGCTCAGCAGGGATCCTGCTTCCCCTCTCCTCCATGCTTCTCTGCCTACTTGTGCTATCTGTCTATCAAATAAATAAATAAAATCTTTTAAAAAATAAATAAAAATAAAAATTTTACTAGGTTATGTATACTCCCTTTAATTTTTATAAATAACTGGCTTTGACTACAGATATTCACTATATCATTATGATGGCAAGCTCGTGGAAATCAAATCTAATTTATCTGAGCTTATATTTGTTCACTTAACTACCAAGCTAACCGGGCAATAGCTAGACCTACTTTTGTTTGGAGAAAATATATAACATATATGAGTGAAGCAGTGTGCGTTAAGGCAGGTGATGGGTAAGAGAAGTGTTTATAAATTCTACAACAAAAGCAAAAGAAAGTTTAGTCATACCTAATAGAGGCTGACATACTTCATTCAGGTGTTCTTTTCCCCAATCACTTTTTATGTGGGTATGACTCTCAGACAATATCTCTGAAAGTATTGTCTCTTTTCCAAATTCATTCTCCTCAGTCTAAGCAGAATAATTTAATTAATACACAAAATATGAAAATAGTGTCCTTCGTATTTATAAATAAATGAATTTTGTTTTTTAAATTAAATTTAATATTTTTTCAGTGTTCAAAAATCCATTGCTTATGCACCACACCTATGACCCGTGCAATACGTGCCCTCCATAATACCCACCACCGGGCTTACCCAAACACCTACTCCCCTCCCCGCCAAAACCCTCAGTTTGGTTCTCAGAGGCCACGGTACTTATGTGCCTTAGGTCATCACCTTCTCAACCAATATTTTAATTTGCATTTGACTTGAACACAATTGTTTTTACAATGAGTTTCAGAAACATCAACTTCATATATACAGAAAAGAAAGTGTAACCTGATTTCTTCATGTGAAAAAGGTTGGGGTTTTTGTTTAAAACAAACAATTTTGGGATGCCTGGATGGTTCAGTTGGTTAAGTGTTTGCCTTTGGCTGGGTTCATAATCCCAGGATCCTAGGATCTAGTTCCCCATCAAGCTCATTGGTCAGTGGGGAGCCTGCTTCTTTCTCTGCCTGCCTCACACTTGCTTGTGCTCTCTCAGTCTGTCTGTCTCTCTCTCGGACAGATAAATAAAGAAAATCTCAAAAAAATATATGAATTGTCTGTGTAATTTAATGGCTTTTTAAAAAAGCAGATGTAATCCTATGCTTAAATTATACAGGAATAGAATATTAGATCTTGGGAGAAATAGCCACATTATATAGTTTGATGGTTAGAATTTACCTAGAGATGATATAGAAAAGCCCACATGAGGTCTCATTATAATTCTACATGCAAAGAGTTCACTATCAATGTTAATTTGAGATGGTGAGGACATAAAAATACTTTTGCTTGCAACCTTCAAGGGCTAGTCTAAATCAGATTATCAGTAAATACAGACAGGTCTCAGAGATTATACCAGATTTAAGAAGTTCTAAAAATTTACAAACAGTGATGAAATGGACAAATTAGTAAGGATTTATACTTAACACATGAAAAATGGGAGATTTATTATTATCCCAAATGACATTAGAAAAAAATGGTATCTGCTTAATATAACATTTTCAAGTATTTAAAACAAGTTAGGATGAAGATTGACAATTTTAGTGATAGACTGTGTTTAAATGAGAGTGGATTGGCCCTCCTATTTGTTCATTCTTGCTGTTAGCCAAGAGATGGATGGTCATTTGCTTGAGGTAGAGGATATAAGAATCTACAAGGCACAGTTCCTGCTCCCCAGTTTACATCAACTTATTTTTGTTACAGTAATTTTAGTACCTTTTTCAATAAGTTAATCAGATGACTTTTATCAGTTCTTTGTTTTTGTTTCTTCTTAGGAATCCTCCTTCCGCAACACACACACACACGTGCGCGCATGCACACACATGTGCGCACACACACAAACATGCCCATGCACACACGTACAGAGCAATGAGTTTGTAATTGTTAGCTTTTTTGACACTTAACATATATTTTACCTGGATAGCATATATTTAGATTGCATTTCCGTTGTAGAGTTTGCCTGATTTGTAAGTATTTTTATTTCCTTGTTTTCACCTTGTTCCTTTTAAAAGTATGTCAAATTTCATATATATATAGATTTTGCCCATGTTGAAACTCTACTGGAATGGCTAAAACATACTAAATTCCTTTATCACTTTACAAATTCTGGTGTGTGTTTGTTTTTCTATTTGTAGTTTATCTGGGGAGATACAGATAACATTTATGATCTTTACTTGCTCATATGAGAATTGCTGCTGTTAAAATACCCTGAAAACAGCATTTCAAATTAAGCCAGAAATGATTTGCCCCATGCTGTTGTCATCTTGTGTGAGACTTAAACAAGAAACAACTGTGAAATAAAAGCTACTAGTAATGCCCAGAAAACTGAAGTGAAACATAAAGAAACTCAAGCATGACTGGATAGTACATTTTCTTTCCCCATGCTTCTACTAAATGAAAAGAAGATGATAATGTGTGACATAAAGTTGAAAGAGATCACAAAACAACAGATTTTAATTCTAAATATAGAAAGAATTTATAAAATGGATCATTTCTCTAGTAGTTTAGTCTTCATATAATTGAACAATGATGTGCTAATGGTGTATTTATTAAATGGTGATCCATTGAATGTAATATTCTTTAAAATTAAGAGAAATGCCTTTGGAATAATTGAGTTGTTTTACAACATGAGTGTCAATATTAGAAGAGTCATTTCATATTTTGCTTATTTCTTAAAATTACTGTATACTTATTGCTGGACAAAGAACACTGGTTTATAGAGCAGTATTCTTCCAAGTCTTTGACTGCTTTGGGGGGCATTTTCTTGACAAGTTTTGCTCTATTTCCTAAGTTTTAAAACTCTAGACCCTGGGGTCATGCTAATGCAGTACCTGATGGAGTAGAAAGAAACCGAACATACTACTTCAAATCAGCTACAGTATGACTCAGGGTTCTTGTAGGTTACATGAAGCACAATGAAAATTGTTGATGCACATAAAATCATTAGTTCCATTTCCAACACTATCCTATTTAAAATAATCAAACACAATTTGTAATTAAAATGGTACTATCAATGAAGGTGTCAGTTGGAAGGGTGATTATTAGCCATTAAAAAGTGAAAAGATCTATTTACTCTCACATCTGATATCCTATGTGGGCATTTTGGAAAGTGCAATAGTATTTGAAGCCATGTTTCAACTCAGAATTCATGTATTAATAACCATGTGCTACAATAGCAATTCAGAATAGTTTCATAAAAAGCATTTACAGTTAAATTCATATTCAGTCTTCACTATGTGATTTTCTCTATGGAGTTCTTAGGAAATGTTACTCAAGTTGCTCTTTGTTTAATGGAGAGAGGCACACATCTATCTGTTTGTACTATTAGCTTATTATTAGGTGAACCATGAATTTTTAAGTTAGTGACCCCAATATCTAACATTTTAGTATATAATGGACTAAAAATAAATGAACATTTTACAGGTTTTCTGTTTTTAAACATTTCTTAACATGTAATTGATTTCAAAATTAATTTGGGCTTTTTTTTAACAATCAATAAAATGTATCATAGGAACTATGCTTTCAAATATTGTCAGGTATTATTACACTATTTTATCAAGTACATTTTTTATGCATACAGGTTATTGAATTTGAGATTTTTAAAAACTATATTAAGTTAGTATTATATGCTTAGACAGGAGACATACCAAAGCAAACTTGCCTAAGATCCAAATGTTGGTAATGACAAAGTCAGAATTCTAATATAGGCTTGTCTGGTTCTAAATGCTTTATTCTTTGCCCTATGAGGGAGTATTTATTATTTAAAGCTGGCTCTGGAATCTTTTGTAACATTTAGTCAATTAAATCTAAATCAGTAGGGTAATATGTAAAACACGTAACGGGAGGGTATTTGGTCTAACTGAAGCACAAGGGGATAAAGCTTTGGCAAAGTCTATATGTTTACAAACACAATAATCTCTCATAATCTTTAGTACTAAAACTTTCCTCTTACTATGTTTTTGGTTTTCTTTTTATTATGATACTATAAATATAGATTACCAGAGCTCTGTTTGCAAACACTGTTTACAAATTGAAATCATTAAATTAATAATTTTAGTATACCTATGTGCTAATGCCTGTGGTAACCTATATACTTCTTCCTAAGACAAATAAAAATGTTATTGCAGCTTCAAGGTTAGAAGCTTTCAGAGAAAAGTTTTCCATCTGTATTTTTCATGATCCTATCAGTGGATCTACATCTGATATCTATAACAGATATGCCCTGTAGGGACCAGATTCATAAAGAATGGGTTAGAACATAAGAAATAAATGGAAGACATTCATAATCAATCAAGAAGTTCTTTCCTAGTTAGTGTGGACAAGACCTCAAAATCCTTCTCAACAAACACTCCAGGCAGCCAGTACCATTTGATCAGAGTTGGCGTGGGAGTTGAAACCAGTTTACCACCCCTGCCCTCACTTACATTCTTAACACAGTTGCCGAACTTATCATTCCAGCATTCTATTCTCCTACTAAAATCCATTGTTGACTTGACATTGCCTTTAAAATGAAGAACAAACTCTTGAAATATAGCATAGAATGCTAACACAGCTATCTCTTCAGCCTTGATGCCAGTCCTACTTCCCCAAATACACCTCAACACAGACACACACATATACCCTCTCTCTCACTCTCTCACACACACAATACATTCCCAAGTAGACACACACATAAACACATGTACCACCACATACTTTAACATACACTTATACACACATATCAAGAGACACACATCTTCACTCAATTCAAATAATAATGACTTGTAAAACTCTTCCAAATCTTTCAAAAGTTGTATATATTGTTGTCTCTATTTTAGTCACCATCATCCTTCATATTTTTTGAATTATATAATCTATACTTAGCCTTTCTGACAAATCTCCTTGATTACTTGGGTTGAGTTCTGTGTCCAAGATGATTTTTTTATATTACTCTTTAGAAAACCATTAGAATTCAGTATGTACTATTGTCATCATATGGATTGTATTGCATTTATTAATATTGGCTTAATTGTCTATATAAATTGAACATATATAAGAGTACTATAGGATAATTGATTACTTGTTTTCTGATGCATAGAATGTGTATGCCATATAATAAGCATTTAACAAATTATTTTATATTAATTGAACATATATTGTTTCGTTTTATAATTTATATACTAATGCCTATTTATCATGTTATGTGTTATTGTTATAAATATTTTGTATGCACTAATTCTTTTACCCTCACAACAGCCTTTGACTTAAAGACTATATTCCGGGGCACCTGGGTGGCTCAGTGGGTTAAGCCACTGCTTTCGGCTCAGGTCATGATCCCAGGGTCCTGGGATGGAGTCCTGCATTGGGCTCTCTGCTCAGCAGGGAGCCTGCTTCCTCCTCTCTCTCTCTCTCTGCCTGCCTCTCTGCCTACTTGTTATCTCTCTCTGTCAAGTAAATAAATAAATTTTTAAAAAAAGACTATATTCCAATTGTAGAGATGAGAAACTTGATGTTTTTATTCAATTTCTCCCAAAGGAGACTGTGATGAAGATTATTAAGCAAATGATTTATCTAGAAAGTGCCCCCAGGAGAAACCAGAAGGAAATAAAGGAAGCAGGTTGGGAAGGTAAAACAACAAAAACAAAAACAAAACAAAACGAAAAAACCTAGTAAGGTGTAATTTCTAGCTAAGTGTGGCCTTATCCCAGAGAGAAGTTCTAGAATATAAATTAGGTCTTATATATTGTCCTAAAGGCAAATGAGCTGAATTTTCACCCTACTGCACGTTAGTCCTTGGCTAACAATACCCCAGGCAGTTATAAGCTTTGAAGCAAATCTCTCTCTCTCTCTCTCTACCTATAGTCAAAACAGCTTTTCATGCAAATGGGAGTCTTCTGAATAGAGTCCCTACTGCAGCAGTTTGAAGCAAGTAACATACAAGGGAAGTAGGAATGAACAAAACAATTAAAGGGATCTAGATCCAAGGAGTACTGTGGGGGTTCCTACAGGCTTCATTATAAGGAGGCTAAACAACTTGCCCAAGTTCTCCCAGTTAGACAGCAGAGCTGAATTGGAACACTGAGCTTCCTGTTCTCAATTCTGCGTTCTTAACTACTGTCCTATGTTGTTATTCCTCCATTATATTAATTTAGAACTTTAATCTTTTAGCCTGATTTCTACTTAATTGACTAAACTATCAGCTAAAATATGCTGCACTCTGAAGTCTGACCAAATCATTCTTTAAGGTTTATATTTTGCAAGGTACAATGTGTATTTTGGTAAGAATAGGGGCTTTGGGATCAGAGAGTTATGGGTTATAATCCTTGATTCATTCTGTATTATGCAGGGTTCTCCAGAGAAACAGAATCAATGCCATGTGTATATATAAGAGATTTATTTTAAGGAACTGACCCACAGGGTTATGAAGGCTAGCAACTCCAAAATATGCAGGGTAGCCTGGACTGGAAACCCAGGGAAGAGCTGATGTTACAGTCCTGGTCTGAGGGTCAAGTGGGTAGAATTCCCACTTGCTCAGAGGAGCTCAGTCTTTATTTTAGTGAGAACCTCAACTGACTAGATAAGTCCCATCCAAACCATCAAGGGCAATTGCTTTACAGACAACCAATGGATTTAAATGCTAACATCACCCCAAACCATACTCACAGAACCATCAGAAATGTTGAGAATAATATTTTACCAACTGTCTGGGCATCATGGCTCAATCAAATTGACACAAAATATTAACCATCATACACACTTTTATAATTACCTTTAAGAAACTTTCTAACCTCTCAAACTGAGTTTCCTCTTATAATTTTACCTCATTTTCTTTATCCTTTATGTGTTTTCTTATCATCATTAGTAATCACAACATTGTTAGTTCAAGCCAAGAATTAATTGGCATAGAATGAGAATAGAACAAAGCACCTAGCAATGTAGCAATAATATATATTCCATAAATGGCAATATTTACAGAAAGCAGGTCTAATTTCTTCATTTTTTTCTCCCTCAGAGTTTGTGGGTTTGGGGATTCAGAGTTTGAAAAGGTACATGTCAATGATTAGTTTCTTTAGATGATTATAAGGAATTAGAGCATACGATTGTTCCTTTTATAGTGCCCATTTCTTTGCCTTTGTAGAAAAAGGAGAAAAAATATATAATGTTAAGAATTTTTTAAAAAATGGTATATGGGGCGCCTGGGTGGCTCAGTGGGTTAAGCCGCTGCCTTCGGCTCAGGTCATGATCTCAGAGTCCTGGGATCGAGTCCCGCATCGGGCTCTCTGCTCAGCAGGGAGCCTGCTTCCTCCTCTCTCTCTCTCTCTCTGCCTGCCTCTCTGCCTGCTTGTGATCAATCTCTGTCAAATAAATAAATAAAATCTTTAAAAAAAAATAAAAAAAAATAAAAAATGGTATATGAATAAAAGACTTTTAATTTTCAGAAAAATAAGAATGTTCCCCTGCTGGAAATGACTCATTTATAATAATCTAAGTTTCAGGAATATGTTAGCTGTCTCAGAGCCTTAAGAAATATTGCTTTCTATGTATTAAATTATTTTTACTTTTTTTTTTTTTGGTGATTAACTGTTGGAAAAGAAACTGATTATCTTATACTATTCAATGTCTACTACTTCATACAGAGTGGACAATACAGAAATGTTTGCTAATAGTATATTGCAAGCAATATTGCATTAAATGTTTTGTAAGTTTTATATTCTCATAATGTATTGAGACTTACAAACAATAAACAATGCACAGAACACACTACAAAATCAAGCCTGTCAAACAGGCATTAAAAGGGGTATTCATAGATAATAATTAGTGTGAGAGGCTTCAAATCAAGGTGACAGGAAGTAAGGAATGACTTCCTTTAGAGATAACCTAAATTATGACCCAAAGGAATGGAGAGAGTTGATCACCAAAGAACCAGAAGATAGGTTTTTAGACATTAGGGAAATCAAATGCAAAACACATGAAATAAAGAAAGTAAAGAAGATAGCATGATGTAGAGTCAATCAGAGAACCAATGATGCTTGAACATAGTGAGCTGGGAAGAGTAAAGTAACATTAGAGAAGCAGAAACAGGCCAGGCAAGAATTGAACCGATTGTCCACTTTCTTCTAAGTTAATGAGAGCTAATCGTTTCTCTGACTTTTGGCTAAGATGAAGTATAAGTTAATGAGAGCTAGGTAGTCACAGATCAAGAGCTCTAGAAGGTATAATGTAAGTTTGAGAAGGAAGATGAAGCATGAGAGTATGCAATTTAGAACACTGAAATGAAACTAGGAGTCCATTTGACAAAAAGAAAGAAAAAACAGGCGTTGAAGATTTTTGGTAAAGGCAAAAGCATAGAGGAATGGTGGACATAATGGAATACCTTTTTTAAAATTAAGGGAATTTAGTTCTAGAATCATGGTAGCAAATACATAAATCACATGGTGTCATGGCCACACATTCTATTTCCACTACTACAAGTTGGTGGAGATATGACTAAGTGGTATCCTCTTTGTTTTTTCCTAGAATGACAAACAAATACACAATCCCCTTCTCTTAGCACAAGAGACATCTCCCTACATCTCCCTACAAGTATTAGCATGGCAAAGAAGCCCTCTTTCATAAATGAGAAGCTTTTCCTTACTTTGGTAACTCTTCAAGACACAAAATTTCCATAACAAATTTATGCTAAAATCAAGATCTTTATTCATAATTCTTTGACTTTGTCAATCTCTCTAATCCATTTATTCTACCATTAGGTCACTATTTATGAAGATATCCTGGCTTCCCCTCTTTACATAACTCAATTAAATTTTATAATCATCAGTAGTGTTAAATCCTTTCTACTTATCTTAGTCCCCTAACACACTTTAACCATAATTGTTTGCTTAATTGTTTAATTTCCTTGACTCTATGGTTCTTGACCTCAAGGATATTGTTTATTTACTTGATAGTTCTTTATTTAGCACTGAAAAGGCACTATCTATATTTATAGTTGTATCTATCTACTAATGTTATATGAACCCAATGATTTATTGATATAACCAACTTGCCAAGTTAAAAAATAATAATTAGTAAGAAGCAGTGCATTATAACAACAAACGATGATTTAAGAATACGTTCTAGGGCAAAAAAAAAAAGAAAGAAAGAAAGAAAAAAAAGAAAAAAGTTATACACATATCTATATCCTAATTTCCAGGCATACAAAAAATAGGCAAAGTGGAGAAACAAGTTATAAACAAGTAGACAAATAATACATACGTTGCTAATACTCCCATTTAGTACTGTAGCTATAAGAACCTAAGCAGCAAATAATTCAATTACAAGTTAGTGATGATATATTTTATTATATTCTTTATCAAATTGCTATAAGGAGAAAGATTCTACTGGAACAAAAATAAACATGCTTTTTGCAGCAGCACATACACTAAAATTGGAACTATACATAGAAGATTTGCAGGGCCCTTGCATGAGGATGACCCAAATTCATGAAGTGTTTCATATTTAAAAACAAAACATAAAAACCTTATGAAATGTCAATTTAACTTTTACATTAATTTAATTAGATTTGGGGTGACATATTTTATTTTGGTTTTTATTCTGTAGCCAAGGCAACAATGATTTTAAAATATCATTGAGGGGTGCCTGGGTGGCTCAGTGGGTTAAGCCTCTGCCTTTGGCTCAGGTCATGATCCCAGGGTCCTGGGATCGAGCCCTGATAGGGCTCTCTGCTCATCAGGGAGCCTGCTTCCCCTCCTCTCTCTCTCTCTCTCTGCCTACTTGTGATCTCTCTATCTGTCAAATAAATAAATAAAATCTTTAAAAAATATATCATTGATATAATTGATCCATTTTTTATGTGTAACTTCACAATGGAATGCATAATATTCTAAATTTAAAGACATAACAATGAAATTCAGTCTCTCAGATGACCAGTGAATTCAGGCTGAGAGTTTGATTATCTTATTATTTTGGTCTCTTAAAGTATATATATTGAGATTATATATATATATATATATATATATATATATATATATATATGTAGAGTGTGTGTGTGTGTGTGAGTGTGTGTATATGATTAAGTAATATATATTATTATTAAGCAATTTATTTATGCTTAAATCTTTTCTTTTTCTAAAATCCCCTCTGGGACAACTGAAGAACAGCTTTATCAACACTGAACAGACTCTTAGATGACATGTTGGAAATTTGTTGTAGTATTTACAAATAAAAATATTGCTTTAGTATGTGTGTCATGAGTAATAAATATGGCTACATTCTATGTTTTAGCAAAAGGAATGCATTACAGTTAAAGAGAATCATAATTTCTAGGAACCATAACATGCCATTTTTCTCTCATCTTTTGTTATTTAAAGGGATTTACAGAAGGCTTAGCTGAGGTTTAGTAAGACATTTCATGACCCAATGTATTCATTATTCATTGCTGTGTAACAAATAAGCCCAAAATTTAGCAGCTAAAAGCACAGACCACCTATTATCTTATAGTTTCTGGAGGGGCAGGAATTTGGGAACAATGTAGTTGGATAAATTTAACTGAGGTTATTTCACAAAGCTGCAATCAAGATGTTATCTGAGACTACAGTCATTTCAGACTCATGTCGAGGAGGAATTGCTTCTAAGCACACTCAAATGCTACTGGCTTAAGACAGCAGGTCCTTACCATGTGGTCAGTTCCAAAGGAATACAGACACTGTGACAACCTTTATTTCACCAAAGCAAAGTAAGAGATAGAGACAACTAAAGCTAGAGCAAGAGAGAAACAAGAAATATTTTCCAAGATGGAAGGCATTTTTTTTTAAAACCTAATACCAAACATCCTGTTACTTCTTCCGTATTTTGTACAAAGAAAAAAAAAATCTACAGTCCAAAATTAGTGAAGGAAATTACATCAGAGCATGAACAAAGAGCCAAAGTTTACTGGGGGTCATCCTAGAGCCTGTCAACCAGAGTCTTCTCTCAAGTAATCAATAAGTCATATCTTTCAACTATGCAGAATGTACTCTATCCCCTCCAAATTACCTTGACTTTTATCCTTATGGAGTCAGTTCAAAGTCCATAGGCTCAACGTCTAAATCATGTCCAGATACAAATAAAGCAACCTGAATGTATTTGCTCAAGTACACCACCTCAAGTTTGACTTCTCCAAATCTGTGGATCTGAAAGTAGAGAGATAAGTAACCTGCCCCCATTTCCCCAACAAATACTCAACATATAATATTGGGATAAGCATTGGATGGCTGCTACAGGTATTCTAGTTCAAAAGAAAGAAAAAATTGGGAAGACAAAGAAGGAACTAATTCACAGAAATTGTAACATCCAATCGTACAAATACTGGCAGTTCTTTGAGTAGGACTCAGGCCAGGGAATAATTTTCTATGAATTTCAATTGTGACTTCATTGTTTTTGGTACCATCCTCTTGGTCATGTTCCTTTACTTTCCTTTTTTATGAAACATACCATGCATCTGCAATGATAGAGTAGGCAATTACTGAGACATGAGCAGGGAACTGGTGTTTTATGACTGTTAAGAATTTCAAACAGCTGGGAGAGACCTTGGGGAACACACAGGCAATCTCCCCTATGACCGTTGCCTACAGTAATCTATAGCTTCATTGTAATACATTTACATTGAGGTTTAACCCCTGTTGGAGAGGACAGCTGCTGTGTCAGTTCCAACAAGCACCATATAGGGCCAAAAACTCCCTGTACCAGCCAATGGGAAGAGTCCCTTAGATGACTGGAAGGAACCTTAGCCAGAGACTGACTTGGCTATGACTCATAACTGAGTCAAACATGAGAAGAAAAGATGACCCTGGTCCTCATGTTGTTGTCACCTCTGTACCTGCCTGCTATCCCCAAGTCCAGGGTGTACTCTTGCTTTAACTGCTATAACTGCTTGCTTACTTAAGAATTTGTCTCTGAATTCTTTCTTGGCTGACCTTAAGAACAGAGGTGAGGGAACAGGATTTGGCACTGACAGAACTGAATAGATCTCTCATTGTCCTTCTTGCTAGTAGAATTTTGGGGATCCAGAGGTGTCTCCTAATTTTGTACAATCTCTGACTCTCAATCTAAACAGGTGATGTTTTGGCCCCTCTAATACCAAATCAGTATCTTAACCTTCTACCTTAGCCAACCAAAAAAAAAAAAAAAAAAAAAAAAAAGGAGCAAACTAAGCCTGAAAATAGCAGAAGGAATGAAAAAATAAACAGACTCTTCACTCTAAATGTATGTAGTGTGATTATTAATTATATCTTAATAAAGATGTGTAAAAAACATCAATCAGATGTAATTTATGTTTTAAAAAACAAACGTAACTTCAACATGTTAATGATCACAGAAATTTTCACTTTAATCCTCTTTTCTTATTTAGAAAATAAACATTGGAATTCTTTTCTAAAGTCATCCAATAGCAAGTAAAAGAATGTGTCTACAAGGAGAGATTCGTGATGATGATAGGCCTCCATGTTGGTTGACATAAAGTTGTGTCTAGTATTTACCCCAATAACACAACCTCCACATATTTTGGACAAAAATGGGCTACTTTCATTAGCCCAATACCCTTTTTATTCTCTCTCCTTTTAATTGCTTTTTTGTTTTGTTTTTGTTTTTGTTTTTCTATAATCTCATATTAGGAGTTTCTCTTCCAAACCACAATCCCAGCCAGGGATAAGCTACCCTCCTGCACTAAAGCACCCTGATTATGCTATGACTTTATTTCTGCTCTGTACCCTTCTAACAGAGGCCAACTCCACTAGGATGCTAGATATGGACTCCAAAGTACAAAGGAGTCAGAAAAATCTGCTAAAAGGCTCCATGGGGGAAAGAATTAATAAACCACATATGACAAAAAAAAAAAAAAAGAAAAATCACATATGAGCCACGAGCCTGAAATTTTGGAAAGTGTGATGAGAGGGAAAATAGGGAATGAGAATCAATCATTCTTTCCACAAAAGTAGGTTCATCTGTGAATGGGTGAGCATTTGGATTGCAAGGGAGTAGTAGTAGGAACATGATGATATTACCTTGTGTGATGCTTAATTTTCTGTCAGCTTGACTAGGTTAAGGGATGCCCAGTTAGTCCTGGGTGTGTCTGTACAAGTGTTTCTGGAAGAGATTTACATTTGCATTAGTAGACCGAGTGAGGAAGGTCTGCCTTTACCAAAGGGAGTAACCTCTAGTCTACAGAAGCCAGAAAAGAATCGAAGGGGAGGAAGGAAAAAGTCTCTCTTCTTTCTCTCTCCTCCTGAGATAGAACCTTTATCTTCTTCTGCCCCAGAGCCACAGTTCTTGGGCCTTCAGACTCTAGGACTTATACCAGAGGCCCTCTGTTTGCAGCCCTATCTTTAATCTCAACTGGCTTTCACCATCTGCTGTCCTGGTTTCTCAGGTCTTCAGGACTCAGATTAATTACACCACTAGCTTTCTTTGTTCATGGCTGGCAAATAGCTGGACCACCCCACATCTCCATACCATATGACCCAATTCCCATAATATTGATCCCCTTATACATATTTTTATATATCCTTTCGGTTCTCTGTCTCTGGAGAACCATGACTTGGCAATATCTGAGAATCTATTAACAATAATAAAGTTCAGAATACTAAAAATTCAATAAAACGAGATAAGAAAAACTGAAATTTCGGTCTATTATAAAGGGAACATAGATCATTATCACTTATTTAAAATGTTTATCATTTTTTCTAATTATAATATATTTAGGACTGTGAATATCAATATGTGTTAGGTTTAAACTATAGTTGAATAAAAATCATATTTTTTTCATTTTACCAAGTTTGTTGCTCAGTTTGTCATGGTTTTCTATCCACAATTGAAAAACTTAGAGAAAACATGGTTTTCAGTCCATATTTTTGAACAGAGGGCAAAATCTGAGTTGAACTGCAGATTTTTCCATTAATATTAATGCACTTCTCTCTTAATTCACAGTTTTCAATAAAACGTCTTGCCTTTTAAAATATGCATTGTTTTATTATGGTTTTGTTTCAGATAAGCTATTATTCAAAGCATATCCTATTAAGCATAATTCTTTGTAACTTGGGTTGCCTTTCATATGAAAGAGCTCATTCATCCTCCAAGAAATGACTTAGTACTTACTGCATGTTAAGCATTGTGTTAGATTCAACCAGCTGCTGGAAAAGACAAAGGCATTGCCCCGAGGTGAAAGACCTTATCTTGTAATATGCCTCATCTTTAATCCCTCTCTTTCTTTGAAAGACCTCGAAGTGCTTTATTCCAATTTTGTATCATGGTTGGATTTTTGACTGACAGTTTAGAGAAGGTCCTAGAGACATTATTAATAATAAAATAGTTTTGTCTTCACTCAGTTCTTATCAGGTAATAGTCACCAAGCCTAAATACTTGTACTTTATTATGATAAAAGCATCATGTCCAGAATGGCAGTATGAGTTGGGTGCTACTTTTTAAATAACCATTTTAAAGACTTTCTAAAATCCAGAACTGTGAGAGAATAAATTTTGTCATCTAAAACAATAAATAAATAAAAATAAAGATAAAATTAGTAAATATTAATTTATAGTGATGTCATATGTTCAATGTAAAGTCACTAAGTGACTATGGGTTCAAAAACAACATCATTTTGTTTAGAAAATTCATACTGCTAACTATTCAATACAACTGCTTGCAATTGTTTCTATGTTCTTGTGTTCATCTGTTAGATACCATCAGTTTATTGTTTTTTTTTAAATTTTATTTATTTATTTGACAGAGAGAGAGATTAAGATCACAAGTAGGCAGAGAGGCAAGCAGAGAGAGAGGGGGAAGCAGGCTCCCTGCTGAGCAGGGAGCCTGATGTGGGGCTCGATCCCAGGACTCTGAGATCATGACCCAAGACAAAGGCAGAGGCCTAACCCACTGAGCTTCCCAGGTGCCCTCAGTTTATTGTTTTAATATTAATGTTCATTTAAATGTATGTATAAGACTTTTTAAAATGTTTGCTACTTTGATACATATTTTTTAAATAAAGGATGTATTATATGCTAATACTACATTTAATCAATTTCTAGAATAAGGAACCAAGTGTTATAAAGTCAAATAAAACTTCTAGGTGTGAAACATGAGCCTTGTAAGAAATTTCTCTGCATTCTCTCTCTCTCCCTCTCTCTCTCTCATTTATTTTATTTTTTTTTTCTTTTAGATATCTAATCATTACTACCTAACATACATATACCTGCAAAATACATGATCAAAACTCAAGGGTTAATCATTATGTTACTGCCTACTTGCTAAATACTAAGATAATGATGGCTCAACTCAGTTTCTTAGATTTTGTACATTTAATGAGTTTTTTATTAGTAGTAGTAGCAGTAGTAGCCATGCATGTGCATGCATGCAGTGATGGTGGCAATAGAGGGTCAAAAAGTTATACCTTCCTTTCGTCCTATAGTTCTGTTCTTCAGTCATTAGTTGTCATTGCACAATTGTGCTTAATTCTTTTGAAGAGGTGTTCTTTTCAGGAATGTTCCTGTGGAAATTTAAAACCTGACTTCTAAAAGAAAGGAACATTTTGCAGAGGAAACAAACATAGGTGTAACATCAAATATAATAAGCATATATGTCTGTGTGTCTGTAACATGATTTATAATGTATATACCAGATATAAATATATAATAGTTTTTATTCATAGAATAATTAGTTTAAACAACAGCTCTTTCGTAACAGTGGTAGAGAACAGATATACCCTTTAAAAAAATGGAGTACTAATGTGCTTTGAAAAGTATGAGTCTAGTTTTGCTTTATCTGTGATTTTTGTCTTTTTTAATTCTACCAGATCATGCTATATTCTTGGGAAAAAAATGATTTTACTCCTCTAGATTCCATTTCACCTTTTAATTATGTGGTAAATTTTGAATGAGGTATTTAATATAGTATCTGAATAGCAGCTTTGGTTCATAAAAGAACTAGATAGAAACCAAAAAACATCCTACATATGCTGCATAAATAATTCATTATCAGGATTTTAAAAAGCAAAGGAAGTTGCTGGTAAGTTTTTTGTACTAATTATCAAAGAACTGATGATTGGAAAAAGCTTTCTAAAAATGTAGGACACCACAACCTAAATCTTTTCATGGGGATAGTCACTGGCAAAGGAAATGAATAATTGCAAAGAAAAGTAGCCTGGAGGACAATGGAAGAAAGTGGAAAGGCTATCACAGGAAATAGAACAATTGGAAAGGATGTGTGATTTTAGCTTAAAGTAAGGTGAGAATAGTAACAAAGCTAGAGAAAATGGTGAGACATTCATAGCATCCTGGTTAAACAAAGTTAGAAAGCATAGAAAGAAATGAGAAATGCTTGAGCAGATCTGGGAAAATTATGGTGATAATTAAATAAAAAATGAAGGAGTTTAAAATTCAATGTGAATAAGATTATGAGCGATACTAAAACATAAGGGAGAAGTACATTGCAAATAACACTTACAAAAATAAGAACTAATTAAATTTATTAAAATTGTTGCCCAATATATTTTAGATTAAAGAATACATACAGAGCTATTAAGTATCACTTAAGATCATTACAACTCTTCAAGCATGTGAATTTGAATTTACTCATGAAGTTGGCAAATTTTACTTCCTTACATATTGTTATCATTAGATGGTTGTTTTTCTAAGTGATCACAGCAAATCAAGAGTGAAAAATTTACTTTTAAAAGGATTCAAATGATTTAAATGGATTTTTTTTAATGTTAAAAAATGCCTTCTGGGGCATCTCAGTGGCTCAGTCAGTTAAGCATCAAATTCTTGCTTTTCGCTCAGGTCATGATATCATGGTGGTGAGGCCAAGATCTTTATCAGGCTCTACACTAGGCAAGGAGACTGTTTAAGATTCTCTCCCTCTTCCTTTGCTCATCCACCCCCACTACCACACCTCTTAAAAAAATGCCTTTTATGTTGAAGTCATTCAATCAAAGTCATTTAATTTGCAAAGAAAATTTGGTCGACCCTTCAAGAAACATGAGCCAAATCTTCATGGATATTTCTAACAGCATGTGGAAACACAGAAGATAACCATTCTTCTTTAATCCTCACTTTGCTGGGTTTGAGAGACATGACATTTTTCTCAACATTCAAAAAATATCTGCAGAGAAAAGAGTGTTTCTTTTTTTCAGAGAAAGTTGAAATTTTATGAGGATTTGGTTGATCCAACTCTGATAAAGCATCACAAATACCTAATGTCAACGAGCAGAAGTTATGGCCAAGTTAACAGAAAGAAAAACAAAACAAACACTCTTGAATCTACCTTGAAACCCCAGTTGTCTAATTGATATATTCATCTGTGTGATCAGATAATTTTACTTGAAATGTCATAAGCAAAGGCGCAGATGAAGTATTACTATGTTATTTGTGGGTAACTTGTTTAAAATAATTTCATTTTCCCTCTAATCACTGAATAATTAATATAGTGTATGTTAAGCCACAATAATATGGAAATGTAAAGTTTGGTGGTGAAGCTTCATGACAGTCCCCAGCTAAGGAGCAGTCATCTGATGGATGATGGATCACATAGTTGTTAATGTATGTATTTGGAATATCATGAACATAAGCCCACAGAATGAAATATACACTCATAGTATACATTAAATAAAAATAATTAAAGTGTTTTATGAAAATGTTTTATCATTTACAAATCTATAAAATATAGTGTTATATCTATATAAATCTATAAAATATAATGCTCTATAGTCATATCTTTTATGTTCATTCCCTTACTCCCGAATATATCAGGACTTTTTGCCTTACATACCACTTGAAAATGCATTTCCTTTCTTTTCTCAATTTAATTTTAAAGCATTCCAAAAAGAAGTAGAGAAAGAGAGTGGCTTAAAATTTTCAAGAGTAAATATTTGTTCTTTGAAATAACATTTATTCCTGTCACGATCATTTGCTGTTTTGGTATGTGCTCGTGTTAGTGGAAAATCAGGCTAATGAGAGACAAATTGACTGACTTCTTTGTATATACTTGATCAAATGTCATAAAAAGTGAAATAAAACATGGAAGTTTAGTTTCATGCCTGTCTAGGTCAACAGTGAACAATTACTGAAGACTAAAGCCTTTTGAAGCATTATATGTATTAAATACTATAACAATGCATCCACAGTCACCTTTATTTCAAAATTAAGCATTAAATATTTTTGTGCTACATTTTCCCCCAAATTTCTTAAGAACATCTGCTAAAGTCAGAATATTTGGTTTGAGTTTTGTTGTGTAATGCACTGATTTCTATAAAACATACTTCAAAGTCAAATGAAAACTTTGAAATTATCTCAGCAGAAAAGAAATATATAACTGTACTTGAGAATCAATACTCTTTGGTTATTGGTTTCTTATTAAAATCCAAATTCTCATTTATAGCTGTCAGTGTGGTTTCGGTACATGTAACTTGCTGGCAGTGAACTTATGTTACAGAGAGAAAGATTCTCAGGTTGGAAGTTAACATTTGCAGCTTTGCTCAGGCTTTTTTTTTTTTTTTTTCCTTTTCCCTCTTCCCTTAGCAAGCCATCTGTGTATTCTCATAATTACACCACTAGCAGTGACATCCTCTAAATTTTGATTACTCATGGTTTTGAAATATGCTTAAAACGAAAGTGAAGAGTATAAAGCAAAACAGAAAACAGAGAGAGAAAAAAGCAACTAATTGGATGTAAATCTAAAATTTAGACATGAAATAGCGATAATGACAAAAGTAAATGGGGGGCACCTAGGTGGCTCAGTCGCTTAAACCTCCCACTCTTGGTTTTGGCTGAGGTCATGATCTTATGGGTGGTGAGATCAAGCCTCACGCTGGATGCCACACTCAGCTTGAAGTTTCTCTCCTTCTGTCCTTTCCTGCACTCACTCATTCTTTCTCTCTCTCAGATAAATAAATCAATCTTAAAAAGAAGATAAACATGAAAGGAAGACTACAATTGGAAACATTTATCAGCTAATTTAAAATACACAATGATAAGTGATTTTATACACATCTGGAGTCAGCTTTGTTTTCAAGCTGCCACTTTAACTCTTCAATAAGAATCTTTGAAGGGGCAGGGGTGGGAGGTCGGGGTACCAGGTGGTGGGTATTATAGAGGGCACGGATTGCATGGAGCACTGGGTGTGGTGCAAAAATAATGAATACTGTTATGCTGAAAATAAAAAATAAATTTAAAAAATAAATAAATAAATATGGGGATACCTGAGTGGCTTAGTTAGTTAAACATCCAACTCTTGGCTTCAGCTCAGGTCATGAACTCATGGTTGTGGGTTTAAGCCTCATGTTGGCCTCCATGTTGAACATGGAATCTGCTTCAGATTCTCTCTCCCTTTCTCTACCTCTCCTCCTACTTGTGCATTCTCTTGCTCTAAAATAAATACATAAATAAATACATAAATAAATAAATCTTAAGAAATAACATAATAAAAATAAAGAGTCTAAGATGTGCTTGGGATACCTTGTAACAATGTCACTGAAATAATACACATGTATTAAGGGATTACTATGTTGCCTTCATGGTTCTAATTTTGTAAAGATTATTAAATCTGGGATGCCTGGGTGGCTCAGTTGGTTAAGCAGCTGCCTTCGGCTCAGGTCATGATCCCAGCGTCCTGGGATTGAGTCCCACATCGGGCTCCTTTCTCGGCAGGGAGCTTGCTTCTCCCTCTGCCTCTGCCTGTCATTCTGTCTGCCTGTGCTCGCTCTCTCTCCCTCTCTCTGACAAATAAATAAAATTTAAAAAAAAAAAGATTATTAAATCTACTTGTGAGAGTAAAAGCAGAACTTGGCTGAGGTATAGTTCAGTAGATTCTCTAGGTCCACAGAAATTCCATTATTCATTTCCCTAGTTGTCAATGTATAAATATAATGGAAATGTTTGGGAATTGGCAGAATTCCTACATTTATTACTTGGCCAATGGTGTAAGGATTTTTACAACAGGGAAGGCAACGTGGAAGTTTATTATACTTCTTTTACCTGGTCAGAATATTTAACAAAAAAATAAAAATCTGTAACTAGGATGAACGACAGTGATTTTTGTCATCCTTGGCAAAAAGGTTGCAAGGTTCATGTTCCCCATAAGGACCTCATTTAGTCACTGTCTGTTGCCCCAGAAAGCAAGATGGTTTCTAGAAGATGACAGTGGATTTCAGGAAAGTCAACCAAGTGGTAATTCTAATTGCAGGTGCAGTGATGAATGTATTAACTTTTCTAGAACAGAATAAGATGGCTAGAGGTGCAGGGAAGAGGCCATTAATCAAACAAATATGTTCTCTAATATTCCATAAGGAAGGACAAGAGCAGTTTTCATTAACAAAAGACAGACAGTAGTATTTGCTGATGGTTTTGCCCAAGGGCTATGTTATCTGCCCCATCCTCCACAAATTATTATCCAAAGGGATGTAAACCATCTGGATATTCTGATGGCACCATGTTAATTGGCAATAAGCAAAAGTTAAAAGTAATCTTGGAAGCCTTGTTTAAAAACATGTGTTCTATAGAATAAAAAATAAAAATGAAAATATTCTGTATGATGTCATATCAGTGAAGTATTTAGAGGTTACTGGTTTAGGCCATGCCAGAAAGTCACTGCTGGTGAGGTTATAGAATTAGGAATATTATACATTGTTGGTGGGAATGCAAATTGGTGCAACCACCTTGAAAAATAGTTAAAGTTTCTTATAAAGATAAGTATGCTTACTGAACAACACAGAACTCTCACTCCTGGGTATTCACTCTAGAGAAATGGAAATACATATTTATACAAAGACCTAACACAAATATTTAGAGAAACTCTTTCATAACTATAATAAAACACACTGGAAATCACCCAATTTCAGTTGGTGAGTGGATAAACAAACTGATATATCCACATGCAATATTATGATTTATAAGAAATATATATTTGGTCATTCAGATCACCAAAATATATTTTTCATATGTATTTGGTCTTTGCCTATGGCTCCTTTCTCACAGTTCCTTAAAGGGGGTTAGAATTTCTTGTGATAAGGGCCATAAATATGTCTTTGTTTTATTGATGAAGATGACATTTGACCCCATTCAAGGGCAGGGACTGATTGCCAGGAGGACCAAACATGTATTTAGAAGGTTGAAACTTTCAGTTCCACTTTCCTACCTCCAGGGAGGAGGATAGATCTGAAAGTTCAATCAGTCAATGGCCAAGGACTTTGTCAATCATGCCTATGCAATGAAGCCCCCATAAAAATGCAAAAGGATGAGATTCAGAGAGCTCCCATGTTGGTAAACATGTGGAGATTAGGAAGAGTGGCATATTGAAAAAGGCCGAGGAACTCCAAGCCTTTTCCCTATATCTTGCCCTATGTATCTCTTCATCTGACTGTTGATTCATCATCCTTATCGTATCTTTTAATAAGCTGGTAAATATGTTTCCCTGAGTTCTATGCGTTGCTCTAGCAAGTTAATCAAACATAAGGAAGAGATTGGTGGAACCTGCAATCTATAGCCTGTCAATTGTAAGTGTCATAAACACAGGTAAGACCAGGGAGCTTGCAACTGGTATCTGAAATGGAGGATGGGGGGGGGAAGTCTTGTACAACTTACATTTTAACCTATGGAATCTGATACTATCTCTTGGTAGATAGAGTCATAATTGAGTTGGATTCTCAGATACCCCACTAATATCCCAGAATTGCTTCGTGTGTGGATCTCCTACTCCCTGCCTACTGTGTTAGAATTGGCCCAGGAACCTTAAAACAACACACAATAGAAATTTTCTTGGCATTTAATAAAATAAACTATGCAACAGCTTGGATAATCTCAAAGGCATTATCTTGAGTGAAGGAAGGCAATTTCAAAAGGTTATATGCTATATGATTCCATTTATAGGACATTGTCAAAAAGGTAAACTTATGGTGATGAAGAACACATCAGTGGTTGATAGAGATTATGGATCAGAGAGAGTGTTGTAAAAGAATATAACATGAGGGAATTTTAATTGGATGATGGGATTTTTATGTATCTTGACTTTGATGTTTATTTCACAAATATTAAAATTTGTAGAAATGTACATGAAAAAGTCAGATTAACAATTTAAAATATTTTTACTGTAATAAAAATAAATTGCACCTTTTCCTCCAATATGTAAGAAGTTCACACAAATCTCGATATCCTCTTTGACTTCTAGAGATAGAGTACTTCACACATAGATAAACTGTTCTGATCTATCTACGAACTGACTAGCAAAACTGCCAACTGAGTTCCACCTATTCAGGAAAGCATACTGGAAGAAGGCTGTGTTGTGATACAAGCAATCATTCCACTTGAACTATATAACCTGGCACACCTAAAGTGTGAGGCACCTAGAAGGCTATGATATAACCTTCTAGTACAAATGGTAAGATAACTTATATAATTTATGGCAAGCCCCAGTAGAAAAAAATCACAGTGTAAATTCTTAGGTTTATGGGAGTTGGACAATGCTATTTGTATAGTAAAGATCAAAGCACCCTTTAAAAACACTAGCTGGCCTGATATTGGGTTCTGGTAAAGAGGGTGAACTTGACAGAAGGACATCAAATAGTCATGCAAACCAAACTGCCTCTGATCAGCAAGGCTGTTTAGATCCTAGAGTCATAAAGTTGGACTAGCCCAGCAGCAATCTATAGGAAAATAGAAGTGACATTATCAGGATCAGGTGTGAGCAGTATCACATGACAGCAGAACGGACAAATAGCCCAGACACTTAAGCCATTCACCAATATTGCCTCAGCACTTCTTCCAGTATTTTATGAATGGATCAATGTGTGTGTGTGTGTGTGTGTGTGTGTAGTTTTGGTTTTAGGGGAATGTTAACCTCACAGCATGAGTTGGGAAATATTTCTTTTCCTGTTTTCTTGAAGTGTTTCTACAGAAGTGCTATTTTTTCTTCCTTAAGTGTTTGGTACAACCTAATAGTACAAGAATCTTGGCTCCAAATTTTCTTTTTCAAAAGCTTTTTAACTACAAATGTAATTTCTTTAATACACATAGAGCAATTCAGATCAATCAATTATTCTTGGGTTAGTTCTATTAGCACGTCACTTTTAAGGAACTGGTCCATTTGTTCTACATGTAGAATTTATGGAAATAAAGTTGTTTATAACATATTCCTACATTATTTTTAATATCTGTAGAAGCAGTAGTGACCCAATGTCCTTTGTTTCATTCCTAATATTGGCAATTATGTTTTTCTTTCTTTCTTTCTTGGTTAGCATGGCGAGAGATTTTTAGTTATCAATGTAGTCTAAAATTACAAATTTGGGGTATTTTTTAAGGCAATAACTTTAACTTTCAACTACAAAGTGGGCATCAAAGAAATATAATTTCCTTAACAGTGGTAAAAGATGAGTAAATAAAATTACATCTTTTTTTTTCCTTTATGACTACCTAAACAAAAATTAATAGAACCCTTCTAGGATTAGAGAGGTATCTTCTCTCTTGACAGTCTTCAAATTTTATATGTGGAGTCATGCATGTTGTGATGTCCCAAATTACTCTGTTAAATGACTAGAATGTCACTCTGACCTTATAAGCAGAATGAGTGCCTGTTTTCCCATAAATTCAATGGGAAATACATGGAAATAGCCCAGAGAAAAAAGGCTCTGACAAATCTCAACTCACTGGCTCATTGTAGTAAAGGGAATTCTGTGGCTTTGGATATGAAGCATAATGCCAGTCGTCTGCTATGTTCGAATTAGATTTCCACAGTATTTTATTTCTTCCTGTAAAATGTGGTTTCTGCATCAATATCATGAATTTGTCCTTCATCTGAATTCTTGCCTTCTTGGGCTCTGTGAGATTTGTGTCTCCTTTTTAACATCTGTCTACTCATATCCTTGTGGGCATGCCCTAATTCAAACCTCTTACTTTCAAATTGCATGCTAATGTAAACCATATCAATCACCCTCTATTGTTCCCTTGGTGACTCTGCTTACATTTTCAGGTCATACGTGTACAACCACACTTTAATTATCAATTTAGTTGCCAATGGCCTGTCTCATAAGGCCTGTTTCTTCTGTGTTTAGTGTAAAGGTTGACTGACAGCAAGATCAATGAGAAATAGTAAATCAATTCTGTAGTCTTTGTAAAATGCCCTCACTTAGGATTGAAAGCATATTTTCTAGTGACTCTCAGAAAGAGAAAGTCTTATTATTAGAAATAAATCACTGTGACTTTTCCATTATTTTTTGTTTTAAAATATATGAATAAAATGCAATAGGTAGAATCTTCTGGCTCTGTCCCTCTGTCTCAGTATCCTCTCTCTTCTCCCTCACAACGCCTCTCCATTCTCCCACCTCTCCCCACTTGTCTCTTCCCTCTCATGCCCTCCTTGCTGTCTCTAAAGGGTGAAAAGAGATATCTATTCTTCTTTCAACAAAACGGAAAATACATGATTATGGTTATTAGCACAGCATTTCTTTTCTTTCTATTTCAAATCAAAACTGTGAATTCAAGATTTTGAGAGACTAGAGGACTTTATGTTCATTAAAAATATAGACAATGGAAATATATATTTTGTATATAGACTCCTTTTATAGAGGTAAACTGCTTAAATGATGGTTTAGAATTATTTATCTAGCGATTACTTGTATTTAAATCTGATTTGAAAAAATAAACAACTTCTTAATACCTTAAAAACTCAAAGTTTAAAAGTCCTTTATAGTTACTATGAGATTGTATTTTTAGTTACTCAGATATTCACATTCAATACTTAGGAGAAAAGAGAATTTTTTTTTTTAAGATTATTTATTTATTTGACACAGAGGGAGAGAGAGAGAGAGGTCACAAGCAGACAGAGAGAGAGGGAAGCAGGCTCCCCTCCAAGCAGAGAGCCCAATGTGGGGCTCGATCCCAGGACCCCGAGACCATGACCTGAGCCGAAGGCAGAGGCTTAAACCACTGAGCCACCCAGGTGTCCCTCAGAAAAGAGAATTTTTTATTGAAAAATTAATCAATATCCCAAATGTTTATGGAAAAATATGTGACATAGATCTTAAATCTTGCAAATGAAGAAAACAGGTGTTATTTTGTTCTGTTTATTATTATTATTTTTTTTATCTCAACTGCATAAATGAAAATGGCAATCTGACTGGCTGGAACTTGTGTTTTGTTTTGTTTTGTTTTAAAGATTTTATTTATTTATTTGACAGGCAGAAATCACAAGTAGGCAGAGAAGCAGGCAAAGAGAGAGAGAGGAGGAAGCAGGCTCCCGGCTGAGCAGAGAGCCCGATGTGGGACTGGATCCCAGGACCCTGGGATCATGACCTGAGCCAAAGGCAGAGGCTTTAACCCACTGAGCCACCCTGGCGCCCCTGGAACTTGCATTTTGATTACCTCTTTTTCACCCTTCTGATGAGGGAGGGATTCCTTCCCTAAAATAAGGGGATGACCAAACACATGACACCTATCACTGGTCAAAGGAGATTGACAGCAGTTTATTTATTCACTTTTGAAGATTTTGCTTCTTTATTTGAGAGAGAGAAAGGTAGAGAGAGAGAGAGAACATGAGCTTGGACAGAAGGAGAGGGAGAAGCAGACTACCCTGCTCCTCCCCACTGAGCAGGGTTCCCAGGACCACAGGATCATGATCCAAGGGGGCAGATGTTTAACCAAATGAGCCACCCAGGTGCCCTACCAGCAGTTTATCTAGGCACATGTCCTCAACAGCCCAGGGTGGAGGACACTGCCTATCATGTACTCCGGAACGAGAGAACAAGCAGGAGCTGTGGGGGAGCATGCTTTACAGGAACCAAAAGTGAGGTGATTCCTGGTCCCATAGGAAGATGCAGTTGACTCTGAATAATTCAGCAGCCTGACTGGGAACTGAAACCTGCTCTTTAAGCAGGGGCCATGTCTGATCCCCATTATGAGAAGGATTATTTGGCTAGGGGTTCTTACCCAGGAGAGATCAGTGGTAGAGAGAGACATGTGCTCTGTCATTCAAGGCTCTCCAGGTTTCAGATGTCAAGGCAAGAGATAATATTGAATCCTGATTTCCAACCTTCACCACAACTTGTAGTTTGGAGAAAAAGATAAGGGAAGATTTTTTTTTAAACCGAAAACATGTAATAATTTTTTCCTTTCAAAATCACATCAGTTGCCTTCTTGATTGAAAATTTAGGAAATAGTAAAGATACATTTATTGCTTCTCCCTTTTTCCAATATTGGATGTTTGTTAAAAATTATATTTGTGTATCTTTTTGGGCTTCACAACATACACATTCGGGGTGGGAAGGGAGGTTAGTCCATAATTTTGTTTAGCCTTAGCTGTATATTTAAATAAATGCAAAGATCACAATTGATTTTTTTTAATCAGTGCTGGTATATTAAGTAATTCTTCATTTTGATTATTATTTTCTTGTCTGCATAGTATCACTGAGTTGTGTTTTTGTTTTATTTTCTTCCAAGAAAATTTTCTGGGTGCTGTAATTCCTCAACTCTCATGTGCTTTAACTACTGTCTTACTTTATGTTAATGTGCATATTTTTCTATATACATTAATTTTCCCACCTCCTTTCTTATAATATATTCTACCATAAAGAAGTCATTATCTTTTATTTTTCTGAGCAACAGGTGCTATTTTTCTCAGCAATGCGTGTTCGGAGGCTGCTCATCTCACTCCATCCAAACTGACAGACTTCTACGCCTGCTTAGTGGCTGTTTTTCCTCATTTAGTTTGCCTCTTTTCTTCTTTTTTGGTTTCTTTTCTTTCTTCCTTCCTTCTTTCCTCCCTTCCTTCCTTTTCTTTTTTTTAATTTTTTATTTTTGTATTAACATATAATGTATTATTAGCCCCAGGGATACAGGCCTGTGAATCACCAGGTTTACCTTCCTTCTTTATATAAAGAAAATATTGTTTGGTTTTCATTCTTGATTTACCCGTTCTGACACATCTACTTAAGAATTTTGTAACCTTATTTTCATTACTGCCCACCTAAAAAAACCTTTTTACACCCTTTCTCCCCTTAATCTCTCTCTCATACAGAATTTTAGTACTACAGATACGGTGTGTTTTAATCATAATGGTAATGTTTTTTCCTATGTCAAGAACTAATTTTCACCCCCTTGGAAATTCTATTGTTGTACTGAAAATTCAGTTTACTCTGTTACAGAGCAATAATTCCTGAACCTTCTGGAGAAAGGAAGAATGAGTTAATTTGATTAATACATTAAAAATAATTATATACTATGATTCTATTTGTATTAAGTTTAAAAATCCTTATTCCTTCCACCCCCAGGAAAAAGAAAAAAAATAACTATTACTTAACTATCTGAACAAATTAAGGAAATCTTTAAAAAAATAAAAAGGACAAAAAGATACAAAATTCAAAAGGGCAGTGAAAAGGGAAAGGAATGTGAGGTATTTGTGGCCAAGCAGATGGTTTCAGAACTATTGGTGATGTTCTCTTTCTTAATCTGGCAGATTGGTTATATGCTGTTCATTTTGGCATTAACCTTTATGCTATTTAGGCTGCTGAAATGTCAAAAGGGAGTTCCGCATTCACTCTATAACTGACTTTAGTCTGGCCTCTTCCTCCTTCATTCTGCTGAGCTGGCTGAACTTCAGATTGTTATCCAGTTTCTCTGCACACCCCACATCCTTGACATTTGCTAAACCCTGAACCCACTTCCATACTGGTACATTTTTTGCTGACATGAGCTCCTTGGTTCCCTCTCACCCTGTGGTTGTCTCACTTCCTCTCTCAAGAAATGAGACCCCTTCCAAATCTAGCACTTAAATGGTTAATACTTGGCATAAGACTGGATCTCTTTGACCCTGTTCTGGGACTAGAATAATATCTATTCTGATTGACTGGTAATATTGCTAGTCTGGTTGCTAATTATTCTGAATATTATTTTGGCTTATATCCATGTCACCAGCTGTGTCCATGATGACAAATATATGTGTCATTTTGTTTCCCCCGTCTAACTTTCCTTTACGATAGTATTGCAAGTGGCTGCCTCCTCGGTCTTGAAGGTGTCTGCTTTCCAAGCTCTATTACACTGTACCCTTCTGAGTTGCCTTTGAGACTTTCAGTAGCTTCTCTTTTTCTTGATCTCCAGACTTGGAGTTTCCTCATGACATACATTAATATTATGAACTACTTTCTGCCATTTATAATTTATATAACAGCTACATTTCCTTTCATTCATTCATACGATATTCACAAAATGCGTATTTATAAGCTGCACCAGGTGCTGAACTAAACAAAATTGTCACTGCTTCTTTCAGTCTGACAGTATAGTGAGGGAGAAGAGCAAATAAACAATAAAACTTATAAATAAAAATTGTAAAGGCTGCTGTAAAGGAGAAGATCTGAATGCTGTGAAAGTTATGAATTGAAATGGACTATTTTCGATAGGAATCAATGGATGGACTCAAAGTCATTATTTAATTCAATATTTTAATTAATTTATTTGTATATGCATATGCCCTGATGTTTATAGTTATGATACAACCAGTGTATTAAGTGATCGTATCATGTGGGCTTTTTAAATATTTATGACTCTTTTTTTTAAAGATTTTATTTTTTTATTTGAGAGAGAGATTATCGTGGGGCAGGGCAGAGGGGCAGAGGATGAGGGAGAAAGAGAATTTTAAGTAAGCTCCATGCCCAGCCAGGAGCCCAACCCAGGCTGGAACTTGAGACCTTGAGATCTGAGCCAAGGTCAAGTCTGGTGCTTAACTGACTCAAATAACCAGGAGCCCCATATTTATGTAGTCTTTTTTTTTTTAAGATTTTATTTATTTATTTGACAGAGAGAGAGATCACAAGTAGACAGAGAGGCAGGCAGAGAGAGAGGGGGGAAGCAGGCTCCTTGTTGAGCAGAGAGCCTTATGGGGGGCTCCATCCCAGGACCCCGGGATCACGACCTGAGCCGAAGGCAGAGACTTTAACCCATCTAGCCACCCAGGCGCCCCAATGTAGTCTTTTAAAGTTGTTTAGTTTTTATTAGTTTCATCCTGCTTTGCTCCTACACTTCCTCCACTTTGGTTATCTGCCTTTCATCTATGACCTAGTGTATCCTTTCACATTTTGTCTGTACTTTTATAATATCTGAATTTATGTATCACTGCTTTTATTTATTTTATTTCTTATTTTTTATTTTTCAGAGAAGGGGCTGGAGAGCGGGAGAAAATCTTCAACAGGCTTCTTACCCAGTGCCAAGCCCTTCACCTGGGTCAGGCTCGATACCCCTAGATCATGACCCAAGGAGAAATCAAGAGTCACACGCTTAACTGACTGAGCCACTCAGGTGCGCCTATATCACTGCTTTTAAAAAAATAGTTGCCATATTGTTTTCACTTGTTTAAATCTTGTTTAAAAAATAACTTGGAAAAACCTCTCTAGTTTAAATGGCATAATTCTAACCCATGCATTTTAATGAATGTGCAATATTCCATGTGATGAAAAAAAATGCCAATCATTTCTCTATTGATGGGCACAAACTTTTAGTTTGTGTGAATAAGAAAAACTGGTGTATCAAACATATTTATAATGAAGCTTATGTATTAGAGCTTTTTTAAATTTATTTTTTATTTTTATTTATTTTGAAATCTATCCATGGAGGTTTTTGTTTTGGGTTTTCTTTTTTTTTAAGATTTTATTTTATTTTTTTATTTGAGAGAGCAAGCAAGAGAGCACATGAGCAGGAACAGAGGGAGAAAGAAAAACAGACTCCACTGCTGAGCCAGGAGCCCTATGCAGGGCTGCATCCCAGGACCCTGGGATCATGACCTGAACCAAGGAAGATGCTTAAATGATTGAGCCACGCAGGTGCCCCTCCATAGAGGTTTATGAGGGATCAATGTGTATATGTTTTTGCAATTTAAATAGTTATTGTCAACGTCCCTTATAAAAGAGCTGGGTGATGACATGTGTCCAGTAGGAGAACCATCTCCAAATATCTTTAAGAAAAATCTTTACTGTCCTTTTCTAGTCTGTTTTGTTCCAGACTAATGAGATATCTAATGTCATCATATTACAATGTCATTAAAAGAAACTATATCCACAAGAATGAAGTGGGGGAACTCTTTCTTTAGGGTCCATGACATTTGTCCATTCTGGAAATCACATAACATATTTTTTCTCTAGATGAATTTCTTTGTAATCTCCTTTACCCATAGTTTTGGATGGGGCAAGCATTTACATTTGTATGATGTGTATATGTTCACAGGCCACAAACCACTTCTGTCACTTCAGCTGCCACCAAGGAAAAGAGATGATGGTGGAAGCTCGACAGAGAAATCAAATGATTTTCCACAATTGTCTTTATTCCTATCTTCCTAAGCATCTCAAATCAGAATGAAAACCCTTCCTAAAATAATAAAACTCATTTTCCAAACTTTTGGTGGCTAAGAGAAAAGGTCAGCTTCTTTTCTAAGGCAGATTCTGTAGTAGCCAGAATTAAAGAAAATGATTTTTTATGACCTAGACATATGGTATAGATGAGAAAATGGATAGAAATGGGTTGTGATTGGCTGGCTAATATTCTAATGAGATAGATTAATCAATGTAAACCACATAGCTCAGTTAAAACTGCCTTTCAAATTGCCAATTTCATTTTCTTCCAGCAGAGAAAATACCAATCTTTTCCTATGTAGTAAAATCGTCTTGTTATAACAACGAAGAAACTCCAGAGTTACTGTTATTGTGGAACATCTGGTAACTACAAGATGTGGCTCCTCAGAGAAAACCACATCGCTGGAAAATAAGAACTTGCTCAACCTAGTCGTATTTCATGTTTTGTTATACTCTAGAGTATGGCTGCCTCATAATACAGTAATCACTTTCCTTCGGCACCATAAATGAAACCACAGATGCTACAATTTGCTCTAATTGATGCAGCTTACCATAAATAAATAATCAAAATAACAATATATGCATAAAATATATGCAAGTTTTAAAGGTTGGATTGAAAAAAATTACAAAATGATTACCTAAGTACCATGCTTATCACATTTATTCTTAAAGAAAGAGGGAGGTAGGACTGGATTCTTCTCCTGCACCTCATTATTTTTCCAAACTGTGTCATAGATTTCAAAATTTATTCCAACAGTGAAATTACAACATATCTGGACGGGTACCATCCTCTTTTATACGATTGTCAGCTGACTGATTAATCACATTTGGCTTATTTATTAAGTATCAAATTTATGGTTTGACTTCACAATGGTTTAATGGTTCGCCATGTTTTATTTTCTTTTTTAAAAATTTTTTAATATAATTTTTTATTTTTTATAAACATATATTTTTATCCCCAGGGGTACAGGTCTGTGAATCACCAGGTTTACACACTTCACAGCACTCACCAAAGCACATACCCTCCCCAATGTCCATAATCCCACCCCCTTCTCCCAAACCCCCTCCCCCCAGCAACCCTCAGTTTGTTTTGTGAGATTAAGAGTCACTTATGGTTTGTCTCCCTCCCAATTCCATCTTGTTTCATTGATTCTTCTTCTACCCACTTAAGCCCCCATGTTGCATCACCACTTCCTCATATCAGGGAGATCATATGATAGTTGTCTTTCTCTGCTTGACTTATTTCGCTAAGCATGATATGCTCTAGTTCCATCCATGTTGTTGCAAATGGCAAGATTTCATTTCTTTTGATGGCTGCACAGTATTCCATTGTGTATATATACCACATCTTCTTGATCCATTCATCTGTTTATGGACATCTAGGTTCTTTCCATAGTTTGGCTATTGTGGACATTGCTGCTATAAACATTCTGGTGCACATGCCCCTTTGGATCACTACGTTTGTATCTTTAGGGTAAATACCCAGTAGTGCAATTGCTGGGTCATAGGGCAGTTCTATTTTCAACATTTTGAGGAACCTCCATGCTGTTTTCCAGAGTGGTTGCACCAGCTTGCATTCCCACCAACAGTGTAGGAGTGTTCCCCTTTCTCCACATCCTCGCCAGCATCTGTCAGGTTTGCCATGTTTTTATTTTAAATAAATGTTAACCTTATTCCTGTATATGGTATTGTCTTCTATTCCTACCAACATTTCTTTTTTGTATTGATTTTATACTCCTAAAAATCAATCAAATTTTATTTTGTTGAGCTCAATATTAAAACAGATAAAGTTGATCCTGTGATTTATTTAATAAATTATTCTAGAGCTTAAAATGGATATTGTTTGCATTCTTTGTTCATATAACCTTATCAATTTGTTTAGAAGCATAAAATCATTAAGAATAAGAGAGTAAGCAGTTTGGATATCATGAATCAATGATGAATTAAGTTTTTGCATGTGAGAAAAACACGGTGAGAATATTTAGGATATAGGTAATATGTGACTTGTTTAAATTAACAGATCTCTTAGAATAATGACAAATGAAATCAAAAAGTTCAAATATAATTTGAGAACTTTTAAAAAATGTAATTATGTTTCTTAATGTAATGAGATTAACTTTCCTTTGGCTGGACTGCATGAAGAAAAATCATAAGAGTTGAAGTAGCAATAAAATGGCAATAGAAATGTTTGTCATTGTGATTGTTTTAATTTTCGTTATCAGGAGATTTTTTTTTCACTTGAGTGTTTGACCACCAACATACAAACAAGTGTGAATAAATTATAGTTAAATTGTTAAATGTAAACAATTTATTGTTAATTGTTAAAGATTTGGCACCATTACTTGATAGGCAAGAAATATCTATCTATCTATATATCTATCTATCTTTCTATCATCTATCATTTTCATTTGACACTTCTAAGCCTTATATTGTGTTTGTGTGTTTGTCTTGTTTTTTTTTCTTTCTTTTTCTTTTTCTTTTTTTTTTTTTTTTAGGCCAGTAGTTTTTGAGAGCCTAAGCTTTAAAGAGCAGTAAAACCTGTCTTGAATGAGTTCCCAAGGATCTCTAAATTATAAAAACCCATGTGAATGCAACATAGTCTATCATTTTCTCTGTTGTTTATTGATTGTTAACATCAGAAGCGTGGTTATATGTTTATACAAAATTATAGTTGAGAAATAAACTTGAATAGCTTTAAATTTTAGAAAAACACCATGCATTGATACTTTTATAAAATATACACACAGATTAAAAAACAACTTTCCAGAAAGTCTATTAGGCACAGTTCCCAGAATTAGCACATGTCTACTATCTCTTAAGTTATTCCGTACTAAAAGTTTTCTATATTCCAATGAAAAAATGACCAGTTGGTCATTTGGGTGTACTCTCATTTGTGCTATTGTCTTAATATATGTGTGAAACATAGTAACTAAGATGCATTTTTGATACATTTTTCTGCATTTTGACTGTGTAGTAGCTGAATCACACAAGCTAAGTAACCTTTGAAATATTATGGATAGAAAAATGATTGAATCTTTGATTTTTCTAAAATAAAATATAAAACAAATTAATATACTTGTCCATTCTAATTTTCCAATAATTTGCCTTATTTTTCTTCACCTTTAGAATTACATGTGATCTTATTAAACCTAAATGAAATAAAATATTTGAAGATCTACAAAATCCAGCACACACTTTAATTCAGTTCCAATTAAAACTGTGTTCTTTTTACGCATGGAAGAAAACAGTGTGTTCATTTTAGTTACTTATCCATTTAGATTTGGTCTGTGTCATTAAGACTCCTTCAAAGCAAGGGTGTAATTCTTTCAACTGATGAAGCAGATGTCACATTAAAAGAATGTGAAATTTGTGTCATCATTTTATTGACTCAGAGCTTATGAAGATTCAGCGAGTTACCGTATTGTTCACAAATGTCTTCTTTTGCAGTTATGACAGACATAAATTAGCAAGGCCAGGGCAAAGTAGAGCAAGTCATGATCATTTTAAATTAAAACATCCTAAATATTTCTGTACTAAAAATTTCCAACTACAATCCAGTAGAAAGATTTTGTGCCTGAAAGATGACATCCGATTGTGACGAGAATATAGATTATGTATGATTTAGTCTCTAAGGCCCAATCTGCCTTTCCTACCAGCTGATTAGTATAGACAGGTATTCAAGGAGGGGAAAAATGCAAAGTGAGCTTTATTTAAGTTTTAATGAAATCGTTTGCTCCTCCTAGCCGTTTTCTATCATATTAACAACGTTTCTTCATAATGCATGTATATTAAATTTATCTAATACAGTTCAAAATTATCTTATTAAGAACTCATATAATTGTGGGAAAGAGAACTAATGCGATAGAGCACTAATTCAATTTCATCAACATTGCTGATACAGAAAAGCAGCTCATTTTTATACACAGATGTCAAAAATATTCACGATGCTTCATTTCTAAGAATTTCTCCTGTAAAACTGAAAATATTATTCTAGCCCATTGTAGGACAAACTGAGGACTTAGCTATAGTCTAGCTAGATAAGCCAGTCCAGATCTAGCTCTGATTAAGAGGGTATCTGTTTACTTTATGATCCAAGGAATGTGTAAAAAGGGAGGTAAATCGGGAGAATGAAAAGTAACATTTTATTATTCAATAGAATATTTGAAAACAGAAAAGTTTGCCACTGCAGGGAATGAGGAAAATAAAACATAAGAGTTCCAAAGACAAATTTGTTTTATAATTGCACTGGAGATACAGCTGTAAAAAGAGGTCATGGATATATGCATGTCCTTATTGCTGCAAAGATGCATGTTTCTCAACTCGTCCTCGCGTTACTTTTACTCTACCTCTATGTAGTTGGATAGTCTTGCATAAAGGATTTCATACATACCCATTGCCTCCAGCTTACAAAGTTATTTCTGCTAAATGAAAATATTTCATTCAACCCAAAGTAAATATTTTTCTTCATTCAAAATTATGCTAAAAACTTTATCACTTTATCTCTTTCCCTAAATAACTATAATTTTTACACAAGAATGGAGGCCCTTGGGGCACCTGGCTGGCTCAGGCCTCTGCCTTCGTCTCAGGTCATGATCCCAGGGTCCTGGAATCGAGTCCTGCATCAGGCTCTATGCTTAGCAGGGAGTCTGCTTCCCCCTCTCTCTCTGCCTGCCTCTCTGCCTGCCTGTGATCTCTGTCTGTCAAATAAATAAATAAAATCTTAAAAAACAACAACAAAAAAAGAATGGAGACACTATGCATTGACTAGGAAGCCAATGGGTTCTGTGTGTACTGGCTTTTAGTAAAACAAATGGAAAGGATTAGTATAACTTGATTATGGAAATAATATGCCTTGATTATGAAAGTGTTTTCTATAAATATATCAAGGATAACATGAATTTTAGAATTAAATCAGATAAGCTTTACCAATATGTAAGATATTTAAGTTGTGTTTTACCTGTCTCAACTCCTATTGTTCAAGATATATCAAGTGGTTCAATTTTCTTTATTATATATTTTTTAAATTTACCACTTTCCAGCACATTTAAATTTCCTTTATGTTTTCTATTCATATCCAAAGCCCAGTTTAAATGTTGCCTTTTAAAAAAGAGATATTATTGGGACGCCTGGGTGGCTCAGTTGGTTAAGCAGCTGCCTTCGGCTCAGGTCATGATCCCAGCGTCCTGGGATCGAGTCCCGCATCGGGCTCCTTGCTCCACGGGGAGCCTGCTTCTCCCTCTGACTCTGTCTTCCACTCTGTCTGCCTGTGCTCGCTTTCGCTCGCGCTCTATCTCTGACAAATAAATAAATAAAATCTTTAAAAAAAATAAATAAATAAATAAATAAATAAGAGATATTATTTATTTATTTGAGAGAGAGAACAAGAGTCAAGAGGAGAGGCAGAGGGAGAGGAAGACAAGCAGATACTCCCCAGGCCCCTCTGCCCCACAACCCAGGGCTCAATCCTGGGGCCCTGAGATGACCTGATCCAAAGGCAGATGCACATAACTGAGCAACCCAGGTGTCCCAATGTTATCTTCCTAATATAGCATTTTGTAAATCCAAGGTTGAATAGTATTTTCAATGTATAAATAGCTCCATTATGATCAATATTACTTTAGATTATAGTTATTTATTTATGACTTTTTCTCTACCATTTGAATGCATTTCTGTGAGGTAAGAAATGTTTTTCTTATTCTCTAATCAGAAGTATCCGGCAGCATGTCTGACAAATGATACATATTCATTAAATGCTTGAATTTGATTTTAATTGCTAACAAGCATTCATTCAGCCTTATTTCATCAGAAAATTAATTTCTGGGATGCCTGGGTGGCTCAGTCTTAAGGTTAAGCATTTGACTTCAGCTCAGGTCATGCTCCCAGGACCATGGGATTGAGTCCCACATCAGGCTTCCTGCTCAGCAGGGAGCCTGCTCCTCCCTCTGCCTCCTGCTACCCCTTCTTGTGCTCTCTCACTCTTTCTCTGACAAATAAATAAAATAAAGTAAACCTCAAAAAATAAAGAAAACCAATTTCTAATATATCCTTTACTGCTGTAGATACCAGTGCATGGTATGAAAATAAAACTGATTATTTCACTTTTTAAGTGTTTTTCTCTTTACCTTCTGGTTATCCCATATGATACCCTTTTAACATTCCATAATTGCTTTACCCAAGGCTAGGATCAAAAGTACATGGACATAACACCACTATTCCTATTCAGTTTTACATCTCTGTACATCTTGCAAAAGACTTAGTAAGACGGTATGCACATGAGGGTGCTAATAAACACCTGCTTACTAAATAAAGGATCGCTTAGTGTTTGCTTATGGAGATTTGCATTTAATATGACATTTAAAGCAAAAACCAAAATGAAATAAGAGCTGACATTTCAGTTGTGGTAAATTAATATTCTGTGTAAGGAAAATTCCATAATTTAATCTTTTGGGGCCTCAAATAAATTTTAGTCTATGTTAAATCAGGATTAAAGGAGATTAAATTATATTCAGCTTCTTCCTCTGTATGTATGTAGTATTTATATATATAATACATAGATGTTAATACATTTTTTTTACATTAATAGTCTTACAACTGACTACTGGTCATATGTGCCTTGTTTTATTTTATGATTTTATTGCACATCTCCTAATGATAAAATACTTAATGTTTTATTCAGAAAAGTAGATAAACATTTCACAAGAAGAAATTATTCCTAAAACACCTAAGATAATGGGGGGGGGCTGTGAAAGTTTCTTAGATGTTAACATAGAGAGGAAAGTAGACTTATTAGGAAATTTCTATTTTAGGTAAAAAAGATAACTCTCATCCATTCTTTCTAGGCATTTTCTCTGAATTGTACTCTTTCCTAAACTGAAGATCTTTATCTACATACTCTCCGACCAAGAAAACAGACTAAGATATTACTTAGACTTTTTATGTCTTGGACTAAAAAACACTGGTTTTATCCAGCTGATTTTTTTTTCTTTTGAAGTTTAAATATGCTGATTTTACTGGGAGACAGGAAAATGAAGGTAGAAAGACTCTTATTCTGTCTCTCCAGGCTTCACCAGCTCAAGAACATCCTGTTAAATTAAGTAATGCCCACAGTAACCTATAGACACTTTCCCCAGTCTAGATATAAGAGAAATTTTCGTGATCCTGGTGGTGGGTATTATAGAGGGCACGTATTGCATGGAGCACTGGGTGTGGTGCATAAACAATGAATTCTAGAACACTGAAAAGAAATTAAAATTAATTAATTAGTTAATTAATTCTTTAAAAAGAAAGAAATTTTCAAAAATGACTTTAAGACTAAAGTAGTGTTCATTTACAAATTTTAAGTTGACTCCACCTTGGAAAATGTAGACTTTCTCCCTTTTATTTAAATTCAACAAATATTTCTTTGTTAATCATGAATAAATCAGTTTTCAATGGTACAAAGTATACATACATGCCCGCTTCTGCCCTCAAACACTTAAATATTATTTATTTCCATTCTACTGTTACTTATTATCTTTCCATAAAGTTGTGTAGTATTTTACAGAAAGACCTTATACTCCTTTTGGTTCTTGATTCAACTGTGGTTCAGACAGAAAACAGAACTACCCTATTTCAAAAATAAATAGATTCAACATAGGGAGTTAGATATTTATCAAATTGTCTTATGGGCTCGAGGATTAAATTTTAAGAAAGGCCATCCCTGCAGCTGTGGTTCAGAATATCAGGAAGTTGTTGCTGCTGCTGCTGCTGCTGCTGTTGCCAAAGGAAAAGTACACTGGACAAGTGCTGAAATAAATGTGTAGGCCAAATACGTAGCTGCTTTGCCCCAGGTGCCACATCAGCAAATGGAGTACTGTTCCTGTCCCTGGAAGTGCTCCTCTTGACCAGAAACACAGTGTCTCCAGGCAACCAAGCTCCAAGTGCCAAGACAACTCTGTACTGTGTAGTTACTTCCTTATCCTTTATTCTTTATCCTATAAAAGCTTTCTGCCCACTAGTTGATAAATTTAATCATCTAAGAAAATCTGGTATGTTTATTCTGCCCTGTAGACTTCTGTTTTTAGTTTTCTCTCTGGTCTTTCTGCCAAGCTTCTCTATGGCAAATAAAGAATCCATGGCTTTGTTTCTGGTGAAATAATTGTTCCCAAATGGAAAGCTTTCTAATCTGTCCCTAGGCCCTCCCAGCCAAAGATTAATAATAAACTGTTAGGCACCTGGGTGGCTCAGTTGGTGTCTGACTTAGACTCAGGTCATGATCTCAATGTCCTGTTCAGGTTCCCTGCTCAACAGGGAGTTTGCTTGTCCCTCCTCCAGCTTGTGCTGGCTCTCTCTCTCTTTCAAATAAAAAAAATAATAAAATTTAAAAAAAAAACACAAACTTTTTATTAGGTCCCTATAATATTACCTTTTAATCACTCTCTGTCTCTCTCACATTCTCTCTCTGTTTTCTCTCTCTCATTAGGACCCAGCTCATAGATAAAACAAACAAACAAACAAACAAACAAACAAACAAAAAACCACTTGAGAAATGCTGTTAAGGAGGATTCTGGCCCAATAAATATTAAAAGAAATAATCTGTAAAAAAAAAAAAATGAACAAGTAGGTTTTGTGTGGAATCTAGTAGACTGGAACATAGGAAACAGCATAGGGAATATAGTCAGTGGTACTGTGAACATAACATAATATATAAAGAAGTGGAGTCACTATGTTGTAATACACCTGAAACTAATGTCATATCGTGTGTCAACTCTACTCAAATTAAATAAAAGCACATCATGGATGGACCAAGAGGATACAATGTTAAGTGAAATAAGTTGGTCAGAGAAAGATAAATGCCACATGATTTCACTCATATGTGGAAATTAATAAATTAATAAGACAAACAAACAAAGAAAAAGAGACAAACATATTTATTCTCTCTTACAGAGAATAAACTGGTTCTTGCCAGAGGAAATGATGGAGGGATGGGAAAACAAATAAAAGGGATTAAGAGCATGTATAGGATTGTTGAATCATTATATTATATTATATACCTGAAATTAAGGTAACATTGTATGTTAATTATACTTCAGTCAAAAAAAACAAAACAAAAAAAAAAGACACCAGGCCACATTTATCTACATATATACTTGATTCCTCTTAGATTTATTATATCAATCGTTTTGAACCTCATCTGATTCTCTGGGTTATGAATACATTGCCACCAGTCAAATTTTAAATGATAATTTTAGCTCCAGTTCAAAGTTACAGTAGATGAAATATTTATGGTACAATAGGCATAGATATAAAAGCAGTATATGAGACAGTTGTGGTTTATTTTAATTCCCCAATAAAAGATTGAGAACCTGTTATAAACATTCTATGAGGTGTAGGAGATTTTTGAAAAATGGATATAATTTTTACTATCACTCTATCACTGCATTTCAATATATTGGTTTTCCTTCATATACATTATTCCTTGTTTGTTTGGCCCACAGAGACTGAATATTTCTAGATAGACAATTAAAACTGAGATTTTGACCCTCAAAATGATAATGCTACTTTAAATTATAGCAATGAGAATAAGGGCCATTCAGTAACGAGATGCATTTTCTAGATGGTATCAGTAACATTCCTTTCTTTGGGGTCTAAGCCCAAGATTCAACCTTCCAACCCTAAGGTTACCTTTTCTTAATTCCGTAACTACTGCTACATTCCACGACTGCATCGCTAGTAACAAATGCATAACATGGATACTGCTGTAGAGTAAGAAGGGAAAGAACTTTAGTTATACTTCAGGATTTTAAAATTATTATGAAGAGACAAACCCTCTGGGTCAAGTTGCAGCTATCCCTTTTTATTTCATATTTTCCTTTGATTTTCTTTTTCTTTTTTATTTTGCTTTTATTTTTCACTTTTATTTTTCTAAATTGAAGTATAGTTGACATATAATACTATATTAATTTCAAGAGTACAACATAGTGATTCAACATTTATATATATTATGAAATGCTCTTTGTGATAAATGTTTGCCACCTGTCACCGCACAAAGTTATTACAATATTATGGACTGTAGTCCCTCTGCTGTACTTTACATATTGTGACTTATTTATTTTATAACTAAAATTTTGTACTTCTTAATCACCTTCACCTATTTCACCCATCCACCCTTCAAGTTCCTCCCCTCTAACCACAACCAGGTCTTTGTATTTATAAGTTGGAGTCCGTTTTTCTTTGTTTCCTTTGTTTTGTTTTTAGTTTTAGTTTCTACTTATAAGTGAAATCATATAGTATTTGTGTTTCTTCAACTAACTTTTTTCACTTATACACTTTTGGTCCATCCATATTGTCACAAATGACAATATTTTGTTCTTATTTTATGGCCAAGTAATATCCTAGTGTGTGTGTGTGTGTGTGTGCTTATATAAACACATCTTTCTTATCCATTCATCCTACTGATGGACATCTAGGTTGCTTCCATACCTTTGCTATTGTAAATAATGCTTCAGTGAATATAAGGGTGCATATATCCTTTCCAATTAGTGTTTTCATTTCTTTCAGGTAAATACCCAACAATGGAATCGCTGGACCATATGGCATTTCTATTTTTAATTTTTGTGAGAAGACTCCATATTGTTTTCTAGAATGACTACACCATTTTAGTTCCCCACCAACAGTGCATGAGGGTTCCCTTTTCTCCACACCCTCCTCAGCACTTACTATTTCTTGTCTTCTTGATTTTAGTCTTTCTGACAGGTGTGAAGTGATACATCAATGTGGTTTTGATTTGCATTTCCTTGAGAATGAGTGATGGTGAGCATCTTTTCATGTGCTGATGGCCATCACAACTTCTCAGGTTGCCCTCATGTAAACTCTATTTCCTGATTCTTTTTAATAGTCTTATCTTTAATCAGATGTAGTCAATAGATTTTTTTGTTTTGTTTTGTTTTTGCAATGTTTTGAGTATGATTAAAACTCCCGTGTTCTAGGAAATTTTATTCTAATGCTTAGTTCTGTTAAATTTTAATTACTAACTTTAGCTGAGAGAATATTGGGTTAAAAAATTTTATCACAGAAACACCAATTTATCAACATTACTATATATGTCTCAAAGTACATATCTACTGGATAATGAATTAAATGTATGTATGTACACACACTCACAATTAAATACTCCTTTATATAGGCTCATGTTGTATGATTTATGTATTATAAATATAGAACATCAAATGACTTCTCAATATCTGGATACTTGGGACTATATTTTAGTTTTACTGACACACTAATTTTCTTTAGAACACATTCTAGGCCATATACTGACTTTAGAATCCTGATTAAATGCAATTTTTAGAATTGAGTATCTCCTTTCTACAGAAAAATTTCTTTTGTTCCATTCTGCTAAGCCAATGCTCACCTTTAGGTGATGAATTTTCAGTGCAGTTCAAGTCTGTTAACTTTAACAGGGGCTTATTGGAACAGTCATAGTGAACTATGTAAGAATTGTGCCACTGAGACTCAATTATAAGGTAGAATACTGCTCAATCTTGATGGTTACTGTACAGCTGGGATTATTTTTTTCATCTTTCTCATCTAGTTCTATGCCTCAAGTTGGTATTTTCATTTAGTCACATAGATAAATTCAGTTATCTTTAACACTTGTGATTTTAATCCATATTTCTATTTTATTTCATTCTTTCTTATTCATAAAATATTACATGGAAGCTGAGTATTTTTTTTCTACCCTAACATTTCTAGCAACACTATGGCCATTTAAAATATTTTTTTTACACTAGAAGGACAACATCAAATTGTGAACTTCTATCGACATTTTAGTTGCAATACTAAACAATACCAAGATACAAAGTCTTTTAAACTACCATTTTAGTGACTCTTTTTGTTCTTCTATCTTAACCTGTGAGATGTTGTATATCTTTTAATATACTATTAGTATATCAAGATACTACTAGTATATTGAGTAGTATATACTACTAGTATATCAAGTTATCAAGTAGTATCAACTAGTATATCAAGTAGTATATCTCTTGATATACTACTATTTCATCAACTTAATGAGAACATAGGTATAACCATAAAAAACTATTGGGAATCAATGACTACATAAACATGCATTTTTATCTATCTTATATTAAAAATAATCTTTCATGCAAAATAGATCATTATGAAATGGAATTCTGGATAAAAGAAAAATAAAAATAGTGACTCTTTGTATTACCTTTGTATTTTTCTTCTTTTAATATGGAAGTAATAAAATAAATTTAGTTTATGTGACTATTCCAGTTACAAGAATAAATGTAAACTCAAAGAGAGAAGGTACAACAGAGTATAGAGAAACTCTGACAACCCGAACCTAATTAACAAAGGAATTATTGGCAAATAATATACTAAGAAGTGGTTAAATAATAATTGAGGAAATTTTATCACCTGCTTAATATTAAAAGATTATTGTTAATTACTTCTCTGTTTTATAATACTATCATGGTTATATTAAAACATTAGTTCATTTAGGATACCTAAAAAAGGACACCAGATAAAAATAATATGACATCTTTGTTTTTCTTTAAAATCTAGATAGAAGGATTGAGGTAGATGGCAATTAAATAAGACTAATAGTATGTTCCTAATTTTAGAAGGTGATGATGGTTAAATGTGGGTTTATTATACTAATACTTGTTTTTCATTTTAAATATATCTGGTCTAAAATTATCTAGTATGTAAATATCAACATACATATTCCATATTTTCTGATCAAAAGTTGGAGAGTGGAAAGATCATGACCTTTGGGGTAAAAGAAACATAAATTTAAGTCTGCAAGCTTCTCCAGTTACCAGATGTACCACTGGGTATTGAGAACATTAGTGAACATCAATTGACCCTTGACCAACCTGCAGGGCAGATTAGGGGCACCAACCCCTCCACACAATGTTTTCTTCTGGGCAACAATGGAAGAAGTGAGGAGGACAGCCAAGTCAAAGACCATGTGGAACCAGTCAAAAGTTGACCATATAGAAGCCTGAGAAATGCGGAATGGTCAGGGTTCAGCAAGCAAACCACAGAAGTTTGGGTTGCAAAAGCCTAATATGCAAAAGTCAATGGCATGGACCTCAGCAAAGACAAGTATTTTTAACAAGCATGAATTTTGAGCAAACATAGACTAGTTCTTAGGCAGCTGACCCTGAACTACATGGGAAAATTTGGCTTAATATGGTTGATGATGTTGAGCGTGACTCAAGTTATTTTAAGTATGGGTTGGCAAAACAGAACAGTTACCTTTAAACTTGAGAATAGTTGAATTTTCTATGCTAAAGAACACAGGGAAATTACTGAAAATTTTTACTGTGAGCCTAGGTAGGCATTGTTGGTTGTCCAAATTCCACTGTGTTTGGGCCAAGAAGGGAAATTTGAATGAACCTAGTTGAATTCACAGGCTCAAGAACAACATGCCATGCTCTCTGTATCGCTTAGCATCTACAACATGAAGGCAATTTTAATGTTCAGCAAACTCCTGACCAGAGAGATGAGGAAGCCACTATAGCACAGGAATAAGCATATATATTTCACAGTTAGGTGTGGAAGTGATGACATTATCGAAAGGCCACAATTTATCATGGGGATTGCAAAAAATATGGAGTACAACAAGGAAATAAAAAAAAAATAAGTTTGGAATATATCAAATGGAAACAAACACCACTCGGAGAAAATACATTGACTGGAACTGTTATTACGGTTCATTTCTAAAACTCGGGAGAAGATGGCAATGTCTCCAGTCTCTGAGGGAAGAGAGAGCACAAATAGAGCACATGCATCCAAATGCCACTATTTAAAAATCTGTAGTATCAAACTTAAGTACTCTCTTAGAGTTTGAGTTCACACTGACAAACCCTGATTTCCACCCCATCCCCCTTGGTCTGCCTTCTCTTTTCAGAATCTGAGTCATTTGAAACTATTGGGTTAACACTAGGTTGGATTGCTGACTTAGCATTTTTTTTTCCTTCTTTTGATTAGAAGAGTTTACCTTGGATTACTGCAGTAGGGATTAGAAATTGACTTATTTTCTACATTCGGGAGCGCGGTGTCAGAGCTGAAAAAAATCAAATGTGTCTTTTTAATGCTGAGCTTTTTTAAAACATAAGACTTAATAGAATTTCTAACTAAAATAAGTCAACTGCTAAGAATTAGAGAGAACTATGTGCATTCCCAGAGAAAAGAGTCCAAGAAACAACTTCTGAAAGACTTGGTTCTTTCTAGTCGATAAGAACTTTTCAGAATAAGGCCAATCACAAGGTAAAATTATAATGTACTCAAATTTCTTTATCATTTTTTTTTTTTACTCAAATGTGGTTAAACATTGGTTTCAGATTTTAATTCCTTCGTGTTTGACATTATTATATTTTCATCTGCAAGATAATTGAGTTTTTAGACTCCTTTTCCCATAGAATTTGATTAGTTTTTTTTTTTTTAAGTAAAATATCCTGTGGTTGACATTTTATTACTGGAATATTATAACATTATAATTTGATGTTTCGCAGATCCTTTGATAGACTACTGGACAAAGTGCTTTAAAAATTTTTGGATGAGAAATTGAAAGATGTAAAATTTTGACTTTGGACATACAATGACTTGGAGAAAAATGCTAGCTATCACATTTTCCTGACGTAATTTCAGAAGCATTTGCACTAGTCATAGGTGGTCTTGGGAGGAAACATAGAGAAGCAGTGGGTGATATTGTCAGACCTCTTCTTGAACACATCTAAAAGGCTCTCTAATAGATTGCTGGACTCCTTTGAGGAAGAAAGCCACGTTGCTGGTTGATCATGTCTAAAATGATTAAATTCAATAGGTTTGGATTCGAAAAAGCTGTGGAATGTTTGAAGAGAATGTTGTTTTCTATTCTCGAAATGTTCTTCTATATGGAAGGAATTTTGCTGGAATAAAATACCTCAGGAGAGTGTATTTATTATGGGAAGATAACTACTATCACAATTAGCAATATTCCTAAATTTCAGTGAATTAACACGCTAAAAATGTATTTCTTAGAAGAAGTCAAAGTGCCCTGGGGCCCAATATCATACAGTCCTTCTGGACCAGACTCTTTCAATCTGGGGCTGATCTCTGGTAAATCCTTGGGATTCTTTAACTCAGCCTGTGTTCAAAGAAGGTGAGGGCCAAGTGGGAGGTATTTATGACTGGCCTGAAATTGACACAACTACTTCCACTCACATTCCCTTAGCCAGAATTCAATCACAATGACACAACGCATGGGGAAAAAAAAATAAAGAACAATGAGACTATTTATGCAAATGAAGCTGAAAAGGTGCATTCTAACTGTGCAGTCAGGATGAAAGGGAGAGCAAGAGTTTTACTGAGAAGTAACATGCTTTCACACAAAAAGTAATTTGTTATGGTAATCCCAGAAAAAAATATTATGCAGACATAGCCCAGCCCCTTATCATTCAGTTTAACTCAGTGGCTAAGAGTGAAATCTTTGGAGTATGACAGGCTATCTCTGAGCCTTAGTTTTATCACTAGCAGACTGAGTGTACTTGGGTAGGACGTTGAACCTCTCTCAGCTATCTAATTCGTAAAAGGGGAAAACAGTACCTCTCACACATGATGTTTGGAAGTATTAGCGTTTAATACATTCAGTGGCTAGAATAGTATCTGCTTATGGTAGTTCACATGTTTGGGTTGGATTAGTAGGCACTGTCAAATAGGCTCCTTCTTTTCATTGTTTCTTTTATGTCTGTACTCGAGCTCAGTTTTAAAGTGTTCTATGTATGTGCATGCTGTTTACAAATAGTATACTCTGATTACCTACTAAATCTCCATATCAATCAAAGCATTAATTTTTTTTTGTTTTTTCATTCTATCATATCTTTGTGGTACTGAATTTGATTAAACATCCTCTTATAATTTTATAATCCTAAAAATTTTTCCATTTTTAAGGAATTTTATTTAATAAATAAAATAAATAATGGGTTGATGTATATAGTTTTATTGGACATATTTCTTTAAATAGTACACATCTATATTACATTTGTCTTCCTTATGTTTATTTTTGTAAGTAAATTTTATCTTGAAAACATAAATTATTCACTTAATTGTTACGTGTTTCCCTTCCTTGTATAGTCACATTTTCTAGTAACTCTGCTTATTTTTTACCTCTCTTTCTGAGTTTTTAAATATAATTATATAACCAAGTTTTACATGTTAGTACAATCTATCTCTGTCTTTTAGTGGGAAAACTCATTCCTCTCACATTTCTTCTAATTCTAGTTAGAAATTATATGTTTTTAATATAATTTGGTTTATTGTAAATTCTATGTCCTGGTTTCTCGTTATTTTTTTGCTAGTTTGATCAAATTTTATTCAAGTTTCTTATTTTGCCATTTTGATGAAGGTATTACTATTTACCTATGCTAATTTACAAATATTGCATAGTTACCTCCTCCTTTACTGATTACTGCTCACATTGATAGTGATAATCAAAAATATAGTTCACTAATCTCATAAAAACAAGATACCATACATCTTAACCTCAAAAGTTTGCTTGTGGCATTCACAAATCTAATGAAGATAATTCCATGTTTAGTCTTTTCCCTCCTTTCCTTCCTCCCCTTCCTCCCTTCTTCCCCTCCCTATTTTCTTTCTTCTTTCTTTTCCTTCCTTCTTTCCTTCCTCCTTTCCCTCCTTCCCATCCCCTCTTCTTCTCTTTCCTCCCCTCTCTCCCCTTCCCTTCCTTCCTTTCCTTCCCTCCCTGTGCTTATTTTTTTTTTTTTTCTCTCTTTGTTCCTTCCTCTCTTCTCTCATTTTGTCCTTTCTTCCTTTTGGTTTACAGATTTGTTGTATACCATTCTTCAAAGCATCAGTTCTCTTTAGGCAAAAAGTAAAAGCCTTTCTGTATTTGTAATCCTTTATATTACAGTCCTGGGGAAAGATGATGATATATCTTTAGTTCCCCTTTGCAATTCGAAGCCTCGGTATAGACCAGCAGGTACCCGACAAGTTCATCATATGGGATGGTGACTCTGATTCCAGGGGCTCCATGCCTCAGGGGGCCACGTTTTCTCTTCAACAGTCTCTGTGGCTGGCCTTTACAATAGGGTTGTTTTTTACAAGCCCATCTCATCTGACCAAGAGTGGCAAAATACCCATCTAATTCTGTGCTTCCAAACTCATTAGTGCAAAATAATTATGGCACAATATGAGCAAAAGGACTGTCAGAATGAAAAGTGTTGTGTTGGGGAACTTGGATGGCTCAGTCAGTTAAGCACCTACCTTTGGCTTAGGTTATGATCCTAGGGTCCTGGGATTGAGCCCTACATTGGGTTCCCTTCTCAGTGGGAAGTCTGCTTTTCCCTCTTCTCCCCACTGGGGCTCTTGATAGCTCTGCCTCGCTCTCTCAATAAAATCTTAAAAAGAAAGAAAGAAAGAAAGAAAGAAAGAAAGAAAGAAAGAAAGAAAGAAA
>NC_081571.1:43966971-44259454 GCF_022355385.1 Mustela nigripes | reverse complement strand
AAAGAAAAAAAAAAGAAAGAAAGAAAATCATTGTGTCTTGGCTCTTGGCACCAAAAAATAAAAAATAACAGAGTGGCACAAACTGAAAGCAGAAGACAAGCTTATTAAAACAGTAGTATACTTTCTAGGGGCACCTAGTTGGCTCTGTCAGTTAAGCATCTGCCTTCAGCTCAGGACATGATCCCAGGACCCTGGGATTGAGCCCTGCATCAGGTTCCTACTTGTTGGGGAAACTCTTTCTCCCTCTCTACCTGCCTGCTGCTCCCCCTGCTTGTACTCCCTGTCTCTGCCAAATAAGTAAATAAAATCTTAAAAAACAACAACAAAATGAACAAACAAGCAAACAAAAACACAGTATACTCTCTAAAGGAGAGTGGGCAGGTTCCAGAATGTGTAATGAACTCCTAAGTTGTTTTGGGATAGGATATTTATTGGATCTTTCTGGGCTGGAAGGAACTATGATGTATAGTGGGGTGGTTTTTTAACGGAGATTACTTCCAGTCATTTGGGGGACTCATCCCACAGGTTGGGAGGGAGAGTTTTTGACCCTGTAAGGTTTTGATCTTGTAAGGTTTGTGTAGAACCATCATGGCACCCTTTCTCCATTAAGGTGGGAAGCTACAACCACAATACATATGCATTATAATGAGTCTAGGGGTTATCCTGGGGCAGAGATGGGAGAGGAGAGCACATGCTTTGCACCTATGGCTTTTGGTATGTTAGCATCAGAGTCTTAGAATCCACAATGTCTGGATGTTATACTCCCAGGGTTCTAATGTGTAACCTATTTAGCACTGTCTTTGTCTCCAGCTCATGTTTAACCCTCTACTTTATCAGAATGACTACAGATAACCAGTCTATTAATCTTAGATGTCCCAGATTCTGTTTGTCCCAATATCTGAGGATTTGTTGTTTTGATAAACATGTAACCATTTGTGGTGTGACGCAAGAGTAGAAGTAGTGGAAGTGACCTAGTTTGAACATTTCAGCCCTGCCTTCCTGTAAAAACAGCTCTTCATCCTATGAGAGCTTATCATTAGGTGATTTGCAGCTGATAGAGCAGAACCACAGGAATATGATCAAGACACCCTGTACACTTGAGGCTTTATAACATAATAGGATTTGTTTGAATCATTCAGTCTAAAATTTATCCATGGCTGCTTTCACAAAATTGAAATCTTTCTTCTTTTGAGACACATTTTATAATATTGTATCTCAGAGTAATTTTGTGTTTTAGTTATTCTCATCTTTTTTCCAGTTTCTTTTACTTTTTAGCCTTTCCTTTAGCTTTTATTTTTTACTGATTTTCTTTTTATAGTTAGGTTTTCCAAGTCTGAATCCTTATCATGCATATTATTCCAAACAATTTAATTACTTTTATTTTATGTTTCATTTTATGCTATTTGTCTAAATTTCTAAACATTTATTGAATTTTCCTTTAGAGATAAATATTTATATTGCAGGCGTACATGTCTTTAATCTCTGCAACATTTTTATTTTTCTCTTCTGTTTATCTTACTGATTTCTATTTATTTCTATTTCTTTTTTTGTCATTACTTTTGTGAATTTTAAGCCTTCATCGGCACATTTACCTTTTTTTTTTAAGATTTTATTTATTTATTTGACAGACAAAGAACACAAGTAGGCAGAGAGGCAGGCAGAGAGAGAGGAGGAAGCAGGCTCCCTGCTGAGCAGAAGGCCCGATGTAGGGCTTGATCCCAGGACCTAAGCCGAAGGCAGAGGCCCAACCCACTGAGCCATCCAGGTGCCCCAACATTTACCTTATTTTAAGGTATTGTTAAAGATACCATCTGTATTTTTTAAACCATAAGGTATTTGTCTGAAATCCTCATGTGTTCTTTTTTTATAATTCAAATATTAAAATTAAGCTTTCATTGGTATGCATTTTTGAAAATTTACTATACACAAAAATGCAAGTTGTTTTCTTTATGATTATTCTCTATGTTTTAAAATGTCTGGTTACTTATTTTCCCAAAACCTTTAACATTAAGTATTCAAGAAAGGATACTGCTTCTACTTCTTTTGACAGTTTCCCTCATTTTGATTCACACTTTAAAGTGTTTTTCAGGAGAGGGAGTTAAGGTGGCAGAAGAGAAGGGGACCTTGTTTCATCTATTCTCTTGATTTAGCTAGGTAACTATTGAATCATTGAACACCTATAAATTCAACCTCAAATGTGAGCAAAGAATTGCTGGAATTCTAAAACTAGAAAAGCAACCACTTTTTGCAAGACACAAGGTTCAGAAAAGTGAATCAGAAGGGATATATCAGAAGATGAATGTTGGGGGGCACTGAGCTTCTAAAGTAGTATAGGAAACCTTCAGGAAACAAAAAACCACATCGAATAATCCAAAGCAGCTTACAAAGTTTACTGAAAAACAGAACTGAAAATCTCCAGAGCTAGGGTAAAATAGTGTATAGAATTCAAAGTTTTTTTGAATGATTTTTTTAGCCTTCAGTTCAAAATTTTCCTTTTCTTTTTTTTTTTTTCTTTTCAACTAGTTTCTTATTTTATCAACTCTTCATTTTTGTCTTTTTTTAACTTTCATATTCACATTTACACTTTATAGATATGTCATCATTTTTTGTTTCCTTTCACTGTATTTAATTTTATTTTCATATATGTAAGTTTTGCTTTCTTTACAATTCTGGGATTTAGTGTCTTCTAACAAACTAACCAAAATACACACAGGACCAAGTGGATCACTCTGTTTTTTTTCTGCCTGGGAGAATATATTCTCTCTCCCTGCCTTTTATTTTCTTCTCCTTTTCTTTTTTGGTTTCTGACTTTTCAGATTTGTCTACTGTGTGTTTTACTGGGTTGTGGTGGATATTTTTCATTTTGTTATCTCATTCATCCATTTTCTCTGGGCAAAATGTCTAGGAGGAATTCACAACAAAGGAAAGAACCAGAGGTAATAGTCTTTGCTACAATCTATTTGACACAGATATAAGTAAAATGTCAGAGCTGGAATTCAAGATAATGATTATAAAGTTACTAGCTGGGCTTCAAAAAAGCACAAGACACTACAGAATCTCTTGGTACAGAAATAAAATCTAATCAGGCTGAAATTAAACATACTTTAATTGAGATGCATGCTAAAATGGATGCTCTAACAGCTAGGGTAAATGAGGCAGAAGAGTCAGTGATATAGAAGACAAGATGATGGAAAAGAAAGAAGCTGAAAAAAAGAGAGAAAAAAAAGCTAATGGACCACAAGGGGAGTCTTTGAGAAATCAGTGATACCATAAAGCAAAACAATATTAGAACTATTGGGGTCCCAGAGGAAGAAGAAAGAGAGAAAAGGACAGAAGATATTAGAGCATGATAGCTGAGAACTTCCCTAATTTGGAGAAAGAAACAGATATTCAAGTCCAAGAGCTAGGCAATACCACTCTCAAAATCAACAAAGATAGACCAACACCCCAACATATAATAATGTGGCTTGCAAATTTCAGAGAAAATGAGAAAATCCTGAAAGCAGCTCAAGACAAAAGAGTTTCCTAACCTACAGGGGTAGGAACATTAGACTGGCAGCAGACCTATCCACAGAGGTCTGGCAGACCAGAAAAGGCTGACATGATTTATTCATCATATTAAATTAGAAATATATGTGGCCAAGAGTACTTTATTCAGCAAGGCTGTCATTCAGAATGGAAGGAGAAATGAAGAGCACAGGAAAAACAGAAAATAAAAGAATTTATGATAACTAGGCCAGCCTTCAAGAAATATTCAAGGGATTCTGTAAATTAAGAGAGAGCCCAAAAGTAACACAGACCAAAATGTACAGAAACAGGGACTTACAGGTAATACAATGGCACTAACTTCATATCTTTCAGTAGTTAATCTGAATGTAAATAGGTTAAATGCTCCAATCAAGACACTAGGTATCAGACTGGATAAAAAGGAAGATCTATCCGTATGATAGCTATAAGATTTACTTTAAACCTAATGACACATCCATATTGAAAGTGAGTGGCTGGAGAACCATTTATTGTGCTACTGGACATCAAACTAAAGCTGGGATAGCAATCCTCATATCAGACAAATTAGATTTTAAGCCAAAGTCCATAGTAAGGGATGAAGAAGAACACTATATCACAATTAAAGGGTCTACTCAATAAGAAGATCTAACAGTTATAAATATTTATGCTCCTAATTTGGGAGCAGCTAATTATATCAACCAATTAATAACCAAATTAAAGACATTGATAATAATACAATAACAGTAGAGGACTTCAAATCCCACTCACAGCAATTGACAGATCATTCAAGCAGAAGATCAACAAGGAAACAAGGGCTTTGAATGGCACACTGGACCAAATGGACTTCACATGTACATATAGTGTGTTTCATCCTAGAGCAACAGAGTACCCATTCCCCTCGAGTGTATTGGAGACTCGATCTATTCTGAAGAGTGATCTATTCTCCAGATGTGGATCTGGAGAATGGAAAATTCTGCATAATCGAACACATCCTGGGTCACAAATCAGGTCTCAACTGGTACCAAACGATGGGATTATTCCCTACATATTTTCAGACAACAAGGCTTTGAAACCTGAATTCAATCAGAAGAGGATATTTGAAAGGAACTCAAACATTTTGGGGTTAAAGAACATCCTACCAAAGAATGAACAGGTCAACCAGGAAATTAAAGAAAAATTTAAAAAATTAATGGAAATGAATGAAAATGAAAGCCCAACTGTTCAAAATATTTGGAATACAGCAAAGGTCTTAAGAGGGAAGTACATTTCAATAGAAGGCTTTCTCAGAAAATTAGGAAAGTCTCACATACACTAACTAAACTTACACTTAGAAAAGCTGGAGAAAGAATGGCAAGTAAAGCCTAAACCAAGAAGTAAAAGAGAAATAACATAGATTAGAGCAGAAATCAGTGAAATAGAAACCAAAAGAATAGTAGAACAGATCGATGAAACTAGAAACTAGTTCTTTGAAGGAATTAATATGATAAATAAACCCCTGGCCAGAATTATCACAAAGAAAAGAGAAATAACTCAAATTAGTTAAAACATGAATGAAAGAGGAGAGATCATGACTGAGAGCAAAGAAATACAAACAATTTTATGAATATTTTATGAACATATTATGAGAAAATATAGGCCAACAGATTAGCTAATCTGCAAGAAATGGGTGCACTCCTGGAAATTTATATACCATCAAAACTGCAACAGGAAGAAACAGAAAACCTGGAGGGATCCATAACAAGGAAGGAAATTGAAGCAGTAATCAAAAATCTCCCAAAAACAAGAGTCCAGGGCTAGATGGCTCCCCAGGAGAATTATACCAAACATTTAAAGAATTGTGCTCGCTTCGGCAGCACATATACTAAAATTGGAACGATACAAAGAAGATTAGCATGGCCCCTGCGCAAGGATGACACGCAAACATTTAAAGAATTAATATTTATTATTCTGAATATAAATATTTATTCTTCAAAAATATAAATAGAAGGAGAACTTCCAAACTTGTTCTATGAGACAGGCACTACCTGGATCCCAAAATCAGACAGAGATCCCATAAAAAGGAGACTTATAGATGAATATCCCTGATGAAAATATATGCCAATTCTCACCAAGAAACTAGCAATAGGACCCAATTGTACATTGAAAGGATTACTCACCATGACCAAGTAGGATATGTTCTTGGGCTACAATGGTGGGTCAACGTTTGCAAACTAATCAACCTGATACATCACATTAATAAAAGAAAAGATAGGGGCACCTGTGTGGCTCAGTGGGTTAAGCCTCTGCCTTTGGCTCAGGTCATGATCCCCGTGTCCTGGGATCAAGTCCCACATCGGGATCTCTGCTCAGCAGGGAGCCTGCTTCCCGCCCCCCATGCCTGCCTCTCAGCCTACTTGTGGTTTCTCTCTCTCTCTGTCAAATAAATAAATAAATAAATGATCTCTTAAAAAAAAAAAAAGAGAGAGAGAGAGAGAAAGAAAAGAAAAGAAAGGACAATAACCATATGATCTTCTCAATTGATCCAGAAAAGCATTTGATGAAATACAGTACACTTTCTTGACTATAACTCTCCACAGAGTATGGCTAGAGGGAATATACCTTTCATAAAAGCCATCTATGAAAAGCCCACAGGGACTATCATTCCCAATGGGGGAAAACTGAGATCTTTTCCCTAAGGTCAGGATGCCCACTCTCACCCTTGTTGTTCAACGTAGTACTAGAAGTCCTAGCCTCAGTCGTCAGAAAACAAAAAGAAATAAAAGGCATTCAAATTGGCAAAGAAGTCAAACTTTCACTCTTTGCAGATGACATGATATTCTATATGGAAAACTCAAAAGTCTCCTCCCCCATATTGCTAGAACTCATATAATCATTTAGCAATGTGGCAGGATATGAAATCAGTGTGCAGAAATCAGTTGCATTTCTATACACTAACAATGAGACAGAAAAAAGAGAAATTAAATAATCAATCCCATTTACAATTGCACCAAAAAACAGAAGACACCTAGGAATAAACCTAACCAAAGAGGTAAAGATCTTTACTCTGAAAACTACAGAATTCTTATAAAAGAAATTCTTATAAAAGAATGTCCAATGGAAAAAGACAGTCTCTTCAACAAATGGTGGGATAATTGGACAAACACATGTGGAAGAATGAAACTGGACCATTTTCTTATGTGATACACAAAGATAAACTCAAAATGGATTAAAGACCTAAATGTGAGACAGGAATCTGTCAAAATCCTGGACGAGAACATAGGCAGCAAACTCCTAATCTTGGCCACAGCAACTTCTTACTAGACACATCTCCAAAGGCAAGGGAAACAAAACTAAACATGAACTACTGGGACTTCAACAAGATTAAAACCTTCTGCACAGAAAAGGAAATGATCAACAAAACTAAAAGGCAACCTACAGAATGGGAAAGATATTTGCAAATGACATATCTGGTAAAGGGAAATTGTCCAAAATCTATAAAGAGCTTATCAAACTCAACACCCAAAAGACAAATAATCCAGCCATGAAATGGGCAGAAGACATAAACAGACATTTCTCCAAAGAAGAATGTAAATGGCTAATAGACTTATGAAAAAGTGTTCCACATCCCTTGACATCAGGGAAATACAAATCAAAACCTCAATGAGATACCACTTCATACTGGTCAGAAGGGCTAAAATTAACAAGTCAAGAAAAGACAAATATTGGCGAGGATATGGAGAAAGGGTAACCCTTTCACACTGTTGGTGGGAATGCGAGCTGGTATAGTCACTCTGGAAAACATGGAAGTTCCTCAAGAAGTTAAAAATAGAGCTACCCAATAACCCAACAACTGCACTACCAGGAATTTACCCCAAAGGTAAAAATGCATTGATCCAAAGGGTACCTGCCCCTCAATATTTATAGCAGTGATTTTCACAACAGCCAAACTGTGGAAAGAATCCAAATGTCCATTGACAGCTGACTGGATGAAGATTTGGCATATATATGAAATAGAATATAACTCAACTATCAGGAAGGATGAATACATGCCATTTACATCAATGTGGGTGGAACTGGAGGGTATTATACTGAGCAAAATACGTTAATCAGAAAAACACAATTATCATATGGTATCACTCATGTGTGGAATATAAGAAACAGCACAGAGGATCATACCCCTATGGGTATGGGAGGGAAAATTGAATAGGAAGTTATCAGAGAGGGAGAAAAACCATGAGAGACCCTTAACTATAAGAAACAAACTAAAGCTTACTGGAAGGAAATGTGTGGGATGATGGGCTAATTCAGTGATGTCCATTAAGGAGGGCAAGTCATGTAATGAGCAGTGAGTGTTATATGCAACCGGATGAATTATTGAACTCTAAAACTGAAAATAATGATGCAATATATGTTGGCTAGTTGAATTTAAACTAAAAAAAAATGTGTCAATGTCCTTCATAGAATATAAAAAGTTTATGCTTTTGTTTGTTTGTTTTAGTGAATCCATTAGAATTTGAGGAGAGTAAAATAACTATAATCTTTCTTCATAATTTGGAAAAACAAGTCTATTACCCTTAAAAATATAATCTGCCAAAAAATAGTCACTCACTCTATTAGTATTATCTCAAGCTCTGTTCATTTGTTTTCACAGCCTTTTATCCAATCAATCAATTATCAGATTTCTGAAGTAGAAAGCAATCTAATTAACCCAGAAAAACAATTATGACCAAAAAATATAATTTTTGTTCTCTTGACAATCAATACCTTTTTGATCAGATAATCATAAAAATTATGTATGGACAATTAAAATAAGTGTTAAAAAGAAAAGGCATACAGTATAATGGAAATAACCAACAAGGAAAGTTAATTATGTAAGAGGAAGGATCAAGGAACTCTCTTGAGCAATGTGTTTAGCTAAGATCTGTAGGTTGAGTAGGAAAATTTTTTTTTAGAGTGGGGTAAATATTTTAAAGAAATAGATGGAAAATGAGGTGATAGGAGCTAATGGGACATCGAGATCTGTTAGAAGGCCAACGTAGTTTCAACACAGAGAGCTACTAGAAGAATGATGTGAGATGATGCAAGATCTAGAACATCCAGGTCTTCACAAGCCATGAGAGAGATTTTAATTTTATTATAAGAAAAAAGGGAAACTGTGTTGGTCATCATTAATTGCCTACCAATGATCACTTCTTACATTGTAAAGAAACAGATTAAAGACTTCACCCATCCTCTCTTGCAACGTTAATAATGTGACTAAATCCTAACCAATCATAGAAAGACAAAGTATTTGTTCAAAATGTAGAGTGCCTGTTTAGAAGAATCTGACTCAGGTGTGAGGAACACATTTTCTTCTACAAACTTTTTAGAATATGGATGCAGTTGCTGGTGCTGTATCAGTTGTTTTGTATGATGAGGTGGCTTTGTGCAAGGCACTCAGTAAATGAAGATGGTAGAGTTAAAATAACAAAACAAAACAGGAGCCTTGTTTCTTTCTTTTTTTTTTTTAAAGATTTTATTTATTTATTTGACAGAGAGAGATCACAAGCAGGCAGAGAGGCAGGCAGAGAGAGAGGAAGGGAAGCAGGCCCCCTGCTGAGCAGAGAGCCCCATGCAGGACTTGATCCCAGGACCCCAAGATCATGACCTGAGCCGAAGGCAGTGGCTTAACCCACTGAGCCACCCAGGCGCCCCAGGAGCCTTGTTTCTTGATGACACCATAGAGTTAATGAGTCAGCCCTGATATTTTTACTTCAAAATTTATTTTATGAAAAAATATTATATTTTATTTTTTAGATATTGCTATACTTATGGTTGTATTTGGGTAATCTAATTTTGATAGATATATTTCACCTAAAGAAATTTTGAGAAATAGAGGCAATAAAATGAATAAAATTACAGTTTTAAAATATCACTCTCATATGTATAAAAGGACTGGAAGAGAATTAAAATAGATTTGGGAAAACTGGTTATCTTGGCACTACATTGGGTGAGGTGGGAAATCACATTTAGCTAGCTCAGGGGGTACAAGTGGAGAGGAGAAAGAGAGGATGGATTAAAGAGTGAACTGGAGAGAAAACTGACATGACTGATCTCTGGCTATAAGCGAAGTCTTTATGAACAAATTCTGAAACCCAGATACATATTAAGTTCTTTAAAGATATGAAACGTTTTCAGGTAATTTCCATGTCATAAATCTCATAAAACACATACAACTAAACTGCAGTATTATCCGTATACTGTTTAGAGTTGCATAGTATTTTGGAATTTTTATGGTGAAATCATAAAGTAAAACCTAACAGCATTATTATAGTAGCATATAGTGAAATAATAAGTATATTTAATTTGGTGTCCATTAGTCAAAGATTTATTCTTCTCAGAATCTCTGATGGGCATATTTTAAAAGCAAATAATGTCTCATCCATTTTCAAATATATTAGGATAAAATTTAATGATGGAATCAACCAAAATCATTTTCCATGTGGAGAGTAATTTATTTTGGCTTTTATATTTCTATTTCTTGCCATTCTATCTTTTGTACATATTCCATAAAGATACAAAAGTAGGTACTACTTAAAGAAAATGGAAAATAAAGTTTAAAGCTTTATCTATAAAAGCCTTAACAATTAACCAAAAATTGCTTTCAGGTGCTTTTACCTTTTCCCAAAAAATAGACAAAAAAAAATTTCTGATAATATATCCATTATCAATATGAAGTATTTCTCAATCTCATATTTAAATGGTGGATCAAGGTAAAGGGATATTAAAACTAAATTGTTGGGGCACTTGGATGTCTCAGTGGGTTAAGCCTCTGCCTTCAGCTCAGGTCAGGATCTCAGGATCATGGGATGGAGCCCTGCATTGGGCTCTCTGCTCCATGGGGAGCCTGCTTTCTCCTCTCTCTCTTACTGTCTGCCTCTCTGCCTACTGTGATCTCTCTCTGTTCAAATAAATAAATAAAATCTTTAAAACAAAACAACAACAACAACAAAAACAATTGTTTTTGGATAGTTTTAGTTGTTTTCCCTGAGAAGAACCAGAATTCAGAAACATGAAGTATTTCTCCATGGACTTGTTGTCTTGAACAAAGGATAGTACAGAAACAGTCAGTGGACTAAAGCTACAAAAGAGGGGTGCCTGGGTGGTTCAGTGGATTAAGCCGCTGCCTTCGGCTCAGGTCATGATCTCAGTGTCCTGGGATCAAGCCCCACATCAGGCTCTTTGCTCAGTGGGGAGCCTGCTTCTCTCTCTCTCTCTGCCTGACTCTATGCCTACTTGTGATCTCTCTCTCTCTGTCAAATAAATAAATAAAATCTTTAAAAAGAAAAAAAAAAGCTGCAAAAGAGACTGATATTATCAAGAGAATTGAAATGTTAGATTACTAAATTCTAAGATAATATTAGTTTTAGATAAATTTTAAATATTTTTTTAAATGTTTTAAAATACTGTAACAAATCAAGACCAAAGGAGTGGGGGAACATACTTCATGTATTTCATGGGAAGATTGGAGGACTCAAAAATTCCAAATTTTTAGACCGTTTTAAGGTTTAAGAGATTACAGCAAATATAACTAAACACATTCAATAAAAGCATAGAAATACTGAGGGTAGAAAATACTGATGGCAAACTGAATTAGTCTTTGAAAATGCTGTATTTATATCCTGAACTTAGTCACTTAGAAAATTATGGGAGAAACAAGAATACATAGTGAAACATTCCATTAACATTTAGAAAAAGTATATCCTCACATTTCATGTGACCTCTGAAAAACTCTGCTGAGCATTTGTGAGTGAAAAGGGAAAGTGATATTTCAGAATTATGGTAAAAATAATTTTGACATTACAGACCCTAGAGGGACTTGGGTATTCCAAAAGACCTTGGAGCACACTTTAAGAATTGCTGACATAGAAACAAACACATACATTATAGAGAGAAGGAGTTTTGAGGGGGGTTGCTATAGGCAATCTCAGACAGAAATTTATTATAGGAGTGTGGTGTTGCTGAAAAAAATAAAAATGAAAACCATTGAGTTTTGGGTTTTGAAACCAGGTCACTAGCAGAATCTGGCAAAGTAGCCAAGAGACTACTTTCAGGAGCTGCAAAAGTGGTAAGATAACTATTACAGAGTGCTGGAAAACTTCTAACCCCCATGATAGAGTTGTGAAACAAAGGATAAAATTGTTATTTGGGATACATTGAAGGATAGAAAAAAATGTACCTAATGAACTTTCAAATTTGAGCAGTGATATTTCTAAGAAGAATATTGACCTAGTTATATGGATTTTACTAGGGGAATATAAATTACTAGAAGAAAAGAGAAAAACTATAGAGGGAATGGGCTAAATTGTAAGCAACATTTGGAAAATAAAACTTTCTTAGCCCCTTTCAACAAAAACAAACAAACAAACAAAAATCTACTCAAAGCAAAATACAAAATACAATCTGGGGGGAAAAGCCCTTATCTAAGGCGTGGCTGTAAATTCCTTTGTCTATACCAATGGAAAAGTTAAAGAGCTCCATTCTTCCAGGCAAAAGGGTTTCTAGAGATTTGAGGGCATTGTCTCCAGCAGCATCAGAAGAGTAGCAATGGTTAGATAGATATATAGGGAGAGGCATGACTCTTTAAAAGTTTGTGAATGTGGCTGTTGATATTTGGAATGGACTGAATTCAGATTTATAGGAAATGCATTTCACGGGCAGTATATTAGCAAATATTCATCTACCTTGGATGAAAAACAACTAAAAGTTTCAAGATAGAAATGTACCTTAGGCTCCTGAATTTCTCCAGGCTGGAAACATGCTGAGAATGCTGCTTAAAGAGCATAGGACCCAATGCTTTATTCAAAAGTGGCCAAGAAGGCTAAAAAAGGACTTCCCAGAGAACAGAAGCAAAGACTATGAAGAAAAATAGACTGGAGAATCCATTTCCAAGAGGGTGAACTACATTAACCTTCCTTGCCCCCATAGTCTGGGTACCTGCCAAATGTTCCTGCTGGACTACAGAACAGCTCTGGGCCAGTGACAATAGCTGTCTCCCATTTTCCCCCTATTCAGCTGGAGTGCTGATAAATGAACCTCTCTCTTACTGTCCGTTGCATTTTGGGTGTGTGAGGCACAGAGAATTTGTCTCTTAAATTCCTAAGTATCCAGATCAAGAGGAGCAGCACACGTGGTGCTACCTCTGGGCCAAGTGTACATCACAAGATCTTAGACTCCAAGTTCAGTGCTATGATTTACTGAGATATTTATGGTCCCTGGATAGGTGTTAATGTATGCTACATGTGGAAAAGACACAAGAAATTGTGGCCAGAAGGTGAATTCAGGTAGATTAATTTCACTGATGCATTGACACTTAAAAACTGCTTAGCTCATTCAACATCCGCAAATTAGTCAATGTGATACAACACATCAATAAAAGAAAGAACAAGAACCATATGATACTCTCAATAGATGCTGAAAAAGCATTTGACAAAGTACAGCATCCCTTCCTGATCAAAACTCTTCTAAGTGTAGGGATAGAGGGCACATACCTCAATATCATCAAAGCCATCTATGAAAAACCCACCACAAATATCATTCTCAATGGAGAAAAACTGAAAGCTTTTCTGCTAAGGTCAGGAACACGGCAGGGATGTCCATTATCAACACTGCTATTCAACATAGTACTAGAGGTCCTAGCCTCAGCAATCAGACAACAAAAGGAAATTAAAGGCATCCAAATTGGCAAAGAAGAAGTCAAATTATCACTCTTCACAGATGATATGATACTATCTGTGGAAAACCCAAAAGACTCCACTCCAAAACTGCTAGAACTTATACAGGAATTCAGTAAAGTGTCAGGATATAAAATAAATGCACAGAAATCAGTTGCATTTCTCTACACCAACAGCAAGACAGAAGAAAGAGAAATTAAGGAGTCAATCCCATTTATAATTGCACCCAAAACCATAAGATACCTAGGAATAAACCTAACCAAAGAGACACAGAATCTATACTCAGAAAACTATAAAGTACTCATGAAAGAAATTGAGGAAGACACAAAGAAATGGAAAAATGTTCCATGCTCCTGGATTGGAAGAATAAATATTGTGAAAATGTCTATGCTACCTAAAGCAATCTACACATTTAATGCAATTCCTATCAAAGTACCATCCATCTTTTTCAAAGAAATGGAACAAATAATTCTAAAATTTATATGGAACCAGAAAAGACCTCGAATAGCCAAAGGGATATTGAAAAAGAAAGCCAACGTTGGTGGCATCACAATTCCGGACTTCAAGCTCTATTACAAAGCTGTCATCATCAAGACAGCATGGTACTGGCACAAAAACAGACACATAGATCAATGGAACAGAATAGAGAGCCCAGAAATAGACCCTCAAATCTACGGTCAACTAATCTTCGACAAAGCAGGAAAGAATGTCCAATGGAAAAAAGACAGCCTCTTCAATAAATGGTGCTGGGAAAATTGGACAGCCACATGCAGAAAAATGAAATTGGACCATTTCCTTACACCACACACAAAAATAGACTCAAAATGGATGAAGAACCTCAATGTGCGAAAGGAATCCATCAAAATCCTTGAGGAGAACACAGGCAGCAACCTCTTCGACCTCTGCCGCAGCAACATCTTCCTTGGAACAACGCAAAAGGCAAGGGAAGCAAGGGAAAAAATGAACTATTGGGACTTCATCAAGATCAAAAGCTTTTGCACAGCAAAGGAAACAGTTAACAAAATCAAAAGACAACTGACAGAATGGGAGAAGATATTTGCAAACGACATATCAGATAAAGGACTAGTGTCCAGAATCTATAAAGAACTTAGCAAACTCAACACCCAGAAAACAAATAATCCAATCAAGAAATGAGCAGAGGACATGAACAGACATTTCTGCAAAGAAGACATCCAGATGGCCAACAGACACATGAAAAAGTGCTCCATATCACTCGGCATCAGGGAAATACAAATCAAAACCACAATGAGATATCACCTCACACCAGTCAGAATGGCTAAAATCAACAAGTCAGGAAATGACAGATGCTGGCAAGGATACGGAGAAAGGGGAACCCTCCTCCACTGTTGGTGGGAATGCAAGCTGGTGCAGCCACTCTGGAAAACAGCATGGAGGTTCCTCAAAATGTTGAAAATAGAACTGCCCTATGACCCAGCAATTGCACTATTGGGTATTTACCCTAAAGATACAAACGTAGTGATCCAAAGGGGCACGTGCACCCGAATGTTTATAGCAGCATGTCCACAATAGCCAAACTATGGAAAGAACCTAGATGTCCATCAACAGATGAATGGATCAAGAAGATGTGGTATATATACACAATGGAATACTATGCAGCCATCAAAAGAAATGAAATCTTGCCATTTGCGACAACATGGATGGAACTAGAGCGTATCATGCTTAGCGAAATAAGTCAAGCAGAGAAAGACAACTATCATATGATCTCCCTGATATGAAGAAGTGGTGATGCAACATGGGGGCTTAAGTGGGTACAAGAAGAATCAATGAAACAAGATGGGATTGGGAGGGAGACAAACCATAAGTGACTCTTAATCTCACAAAACAAACTGAGGGTTGCTGGGGGGAGGGGGTTTGGGAGAAGGGGGTGAGATTATGGACATTGGGGAGGGTATGTGCTTTGGTGAGTGCTGTGAAGTGTGTAAACCTGGTGATTCACAGACCTGTACCCCTGGGGATAAAAATATATATTTATAAAAAATAAAAAATTAATTAAAAAAAAATGCTTAGCTCAGAAAGACTCTTCTGTGTGATTTGCTTTGCCCAATGGGAACTTGTCAATAGAAGAATCACCAGAGGCCTGATGTAAAACACTTGCTAATCAGTGCTTTTTTCATTTCACTGTGTTCCGTTGTCATACCCATAAAACAACGTCCAGGATGACTGATAGCAGACATATGATAGACATGTGGAAAAGAGCTAGAGCTTTGTTTTAAGAAGGTCTTAAATTTTCTTTTAAAAGATAGCAGTGAAGATTTAGAAAACTAAAATTTAAAATGCACCACTTTAAATAGGATTAAAACATGTCAAATAATAAGAATAAATGTAACTAAACATGTGTATGAGTTTTCATAAAAATTTGCAAAATACAATTAAAAGATCTCTAAGAAGATCTAAATAATGGAGGAAAATGCCCTGCCTACAGCTCAGGACACTCAAGTTACCAAATTTTTAACTGATTCTAGACAGATTTACAAAATCAGGAATGTGCAATGATATTCAAAGAAGTCATTTTTCTTTTTCTTTTTCTTTTTCTCTTTAAAGACTTAATAATGGGGGCACCTGGGTGGCTCTGTCAGTTAAGTGTCTTCCTTTGGCTCTTGTCTTCACTTCAGTGTCCTGGGATTGAGTGCCCAGTCTGGCTCTTATTCAGTGGAGAATCTGCTCATCCTTTACCCTCAGCCCTTCCGTCCCCTCACTTGTGTATGCTCCCTCTCTCAAATAAATAAATAAAGTCTTTAGAAAAAGGATTTATTTAATTATTTGAGGTGGGTGGAAGACTGGAAGGAAAGGCAGAGGTAGAGAGAGTCCCAAGCAGACTCTATGCTCAAGGCAAAGACCAACCACCTGCAGGTCCCACAACGCTGAGATCACAACCTGAGCTGAAACCAACTGTACTACCTAATCAGGCCTCATGGAAGGCTTTTTATGTGTTTGTGTGTTAAAATGGGCAGTAGATTCTACAGATTATGTGTCAATGTGAGGTATAAGGAATAGCCAAGATAATTACACAGAATGAGATGGAATTCCCAATCTAACTAAATATCAAAAGTCCTTAAAAAGTGTTAGCAATTAAGAGTATATAGTTTTGGTATGAGAATAGGCAGAAAGATCATTAAGATAAAGTACAGTCCAAAAGTAGATAACTGTGTATCTGATTTATGAAAAAAATAAACAAATATGCATTAAAGAAGACTGGTTAATGACATTATCTTCAAAAAACCAAGTAGATCAATTGGATAGTCACATGGAAAATAAAGAAATTTGCTATGGCAGAGAGATCCCACTCCTGCACATATACTCAATAGATACACTGCAAATGTGTGCCCAGAGAAATATACAAGTAAAATAATATCATTATTTATATTATCCTCAAACTGAAAACAATCCACTTATGCCACAAAGTAAAATGGACACATTGTATACTGCAAATTAAAAGCAATGAAAATTTTAAAAATACATAAAAACACAAAAGCATAGATTGGACCCCATGTAATATTGAGCATAATACTTCTCATTGTATAATTCTATTTATAGAAATTGCAAAATACAGAGCAAACTAAACTTTAGTGTTTAGTTATGTGTGTTTATTTGGTACAAGTATAGAGAACATCAAATAAGTACGAATAAAACTGAGGACATTACTTAATCTGAGAACAAAATATAAGATAATGAATAAAATGATATGTAAGGGGTGCCTGGGTGGCTTGGTCATTTAAGCATTTTCCTTCAGTTTAGGTCATGACCTCAGGGTACTGGGATTGAGCCTTGCATTGGGCTCCCTGCTCAGTGGGGAGTCTCTTTCTCCCTCAGTTCCCTCTCCCAATAAAGAAAAATAATCTTTAAAAAAAAAAGAAAAGGAAATTATATGTAAGAGATGAATCACTAAATTCTACTTCAGAAGCTAATATTATACTATATGCTAACTGACTGGAGCTTAAATAAAAACTTCAAACAAACTAACAAAAACATGATATTTTAGTGGTTCCATGTCTTGGTACCATATTACTTCTTTCTCTTGGTGTTGCTTACTTAGATGTCCTGTTTTTTTTTTTTTTTAAGATTTTATTTATTTATCAGAGAGGGGGGGTGGAGAGAGAGCACAGGCAGAGGCAGAGGGAGAAGCAGGCTCCCTGCCAAGCAAGGAGCCTGACGCGGGACTCGATCCCAGGACGCTGGGATCATGACCTGAGCCGAAGGCAGCTGCTTAACCAACTGAGCCACCCAGGCGTCCCAGATGTCCTGTTTTATTATACCACCATTTTTTCATAAAAATGTCAAATATCTAGAAACAAATTTGACAAAAGATGTGTAAAACAAATTATTAACCATTGTTGAATTATACCAATACAGAAAACTTCTAATCTTTATTGATATATATCATGTTTATTAATTTCAGTTATTAATAATGTAGAGATGTCAGTTCACATTAATCTATACAACTAATATATTTTAATTAATTTAGTAGGAATTGAAAAACTGGTTTTAATGCATATGTAAATGTTAATATCAAAATAGTCAGGACACATTTACAGAAATACAAGGTAGTCAGCACGATTTAAATTTGGGTGATTTGGATTTTTCTTAGCAAACAATAACTTTGTTGATAACCAAACTGTGAAACTAAAAAGTCTACATCAGAATCATATCCACAGTATGACAGACAGAAGGCCACTTAGCAGCCACAAAAATAACTAAATAGCTCTCTTTTCTGACTAACCAAATTCAACAGCCATATTTTTAGCCTCTTGTTCTATAGGTAAAATTTCTTAAGAAATCCAATCACTGTATTGCCCTCATTCCTTGACACTATCAAACTGAAAACCATCTCTTTTACTTAATCCCTCCTTAAAATTCTCTACCACAACCCTGAATCTTAGAAGCGGTCTCCCTACTCCAACTTTCTTTAGACATCCTCATTTCCTTTGGGGTATAATTTTCTTGCTACAGTACACTCAATAAACCTAATTTTATTTCAGCATTAATGTATTCCCTGTGGTATTTACTTCTTGGCTTTAACAAACAATGAGAAAAATGAGAGTATCTGGTCATCTTCACATCATAGTGTGAATGGGTTCTTTAAGTATGTGATTGATTTTTATACTTCTAAATTCAAACATTTATCATTCTAGTATAAAATAGTGCTTTCCACATCTTATCAAGAACAATGTTAAACAGTTTATTTTAGTAACTACTTAGTGATTTGGTCAATGATTGAAATGTTAAGCTATAGTTTCCCAAATAAGTTAAGCTTTTAAAAGACACATTTCTGTGACTTAAAAATGTTTGAATTCACAAGAAAACTCATGCCTGCCAAATTACAGATACATATTTAGAATACAATTTGTTGTAATTATATGTCTCCTTAGAGAGAACATGTGTATACTACAAGAGTGTGCCTGCAATCATTTTCAGTGTTCTGATTATACCCTTTATAATGTGCCTTCCTAATTCAGAGGGCAGGCACATTTTTTCTTACTATGTTAATTAGTTTCTCTTCAATAATCCAGATGTTTTGTTTATGTAATTTATTCCTTCCTGTTGACTTTTTAGTAATGAGATTAATCTGTCTGATTTCCCGCCTTCTAGCTCAATATTATGCTTCTATAATCATCTCCTTTAAAATGGGATTGAAAAACCTCATTCTACCAGTTTCTCTATTCTTCAGACATGAAAAGGTTCTCTTACTTAGGAAAAGAGTACTGAGCACACTTTTTAAAAGTTTTTACATTATCCTCACCTTACAACTGTACAACAAAAATCTCATACCAGTACAAACATAGAAATAATGAATGCATAGTCCCATTAGAGTAAAATGTAGAATTAGATATTCTCTTCAATGTGATTGAATAGTGATGTTAAGTCTATAAAACCAAGTGAAATGTATATATTTCTATCTCTGCATTTCAAGAGTAAGTATATGTTCATTGTTTGCTGTTCCAGTCTTGTTCTACCTTAGATCCTTTACTTTTACTCATGAGCTCGTGTTTCATAGGATAGCCAGACCCATAAAAGAATGAGTTATATAAGACTTTCAACCAAACACACACCCAAAAGTAAGAGTGGTTCATTTCAACAATGATATTTTAAGGTGTGTATGGTTTAACTAGTGTAGTTTTAGCTAATTTGTTCAAGATTATTAATGGGAATTTACACAAGGAGATTCTAAATATGATCATCTGTCAAACAATTAAAAGTTATTTGGGTTGGAATGTGTCATTTAAAGATTTCAAGACATATGACTCTCTAGATTGGGATAACAAGCAATTTTCAATCTGCACCCCTTAACAATAAATTTTCTACATTTAACCTACTTTATAATTAAATTCTTTTTTTTCAATTTGAAGCGAATTAAAGGAGAAATTCTAATAAATAAATAAATAAATAAATGTTAGGAGACTAGTAAAGGTACCTTATTTTTGTCCTTTCCAAACAATATAAATATATTTTCAGCACTGGTTTTACTAATTTTTTCTCTTCAAAGCATTTTATTCCATTACATCAACATCATCTTTTAATGATTGCTGATTCAGAATGCATTCAAATATTAAAAAAATCATTGATAATCCTTGTTTATTTATACTACCTTTAGCTGCTGCAGTCAGTAAATATTGGAACATTATTTAAGTAGCTCTCAAAAATATTTCCTTGATTTTGATGGAAAATGTAAATCCTATGAACTACTGTTTGGGGAAAAATAATATATATATAATATATCAGTTGCTATATATTACACTGTGCATTATTATGTTATAGATTATAGGTCAAGTACCTATAACATATAAATATTAAATATATATTTAATTAAATATATATTGCTCCCAATTTAGGAACATATTCGAGTTACCAGATAGTCTTTAGTTTCATGCATATTCTTGTCTCTCTCTTTCTCTTTTCTCTCTCTCTCTACACTCTTTCTCTCATTAAAACATACCATTTACAATTTAATATGTTCCTCCAGATTTTATAGCTGTATCATGTATATCATATATATGAGAGGAGTAAGCATACAATAATTATAAATTATAAGTGCATGTGTGAGTGTAAGAGTGAGTAAGAGACAAATTCATTAAAATTAAGAGACACATTTTGATGCTTAATTTTATATATCAGTGTGGCTGGTGCCCAGTTTTGGGTCAAAACTGGGTTAAATGTCACTGTGAGGGTAAACAGATATGATTAATATTTACAACCAGTTTCAGTGGTGCCTGGATGGCTCAGTCGTTAGACGTCCCTTCCGCTCAGGTCATGATCGCAGGGTCCTGGAATGGAGCCCGCATCAGGCTCTCTGCTCAGTGGGAAGCCTGTTTCTCCCTCTCCCACTTCCCCTGCTTGTGAACACAAGCAGAAACTCTTTTGCTGTGTCTCTCTCTGTCAAATAAATAAATAAGGGGCACCTGGGTGGCTCAGTGGGTTGAGCTGCTGCCTTCGGCTCAGGTCATGATCTCGGGGTCCTGGGATCGAGTCCCGCATCGGGCTCTCTGCTCAGCAGGGAGCCTGCTTCCCTCTCTCTCTCTGCCTGCCTCTCCATCTACTTGTGATTTCTCTCTGTCAAATAAATAAATAAAATCTTAAAAAATAAATAAATAAATAAATAAATAAATAAATAAAATATTTTTAAAAATTTCCCCCTATGGTTAGTTTCAGTTTCACTATCTTCCATAAAGTGGGTGGGCCTCATTCAATCAGTTGAAAGTCTTCAGATGAAAGAGCAAAGTTGTTTAAAGAAGAAGAAATTGTGTCTCAAGCCTGAAATTTTAAAAATCCTGCCTGAGTTTCCAGCTTAATAACCAGGCCAATGGGTATTGGATTTTTAAGACTGTAACATCACCTGTGACCTGAATTTCTAGCCTGTTGGACTGCCCTAAAAATCTCAAATTTGCCAAACCCTACAATTGCATCAGCCAATTTCTAAATACCTCTCCTTTCCTCCCCGCCCTCTTATAAATATATTTAAAGTCTACAGGGTGTTATTCTTTTCTGGAGAATCTTAACTGATACAGATATATAATTTTTAAGCATAGAAGCCCACACGTATTGGAAGATTATAAGATTTTTTTTTTTTTTTTATAAGATGACCAGGCATCTTGAGGGCTGTCTTGAAGAGTGGGTTTACTAACTTAACATAAATTCCACATGGAGAGTGGGCAGTTTTCTCCATTAACGATGCTTAGTGCAGACACAGAAAACATAGTTCTATTTCTGTCCACTGACTTTTATAGGGCAGTGTGGTACGAAGGTAAGGAGGCTGTTTACAAAGAAGTATTTAAATAAGATAGACCCGACTTACATGGTTGGTCCCATTCAGTTGGGGCACGTTGCTGTATGGGAGCCAGAAACCTGCTTCCCACATGACCAAAACCAACAAGAGCCACAGCAGCAATGACAGCTGCAGCTTCCCCTCACGGAGAGGTGGGAGCTTGCCAGGCAGCCCCATTCCCCTCATCTCATTTGGTCCTTTGGCCTGTAAGGAAAGTGAGGCCTGCTGTGCACACACTGACCTGTGGTAGACTGGGGAGGCTGAGGTCTCCTGACCCTGCCATGAGCAAAGGGTGTGATGGGGAGCCTTAAACTTAACTGGGGCGGCCAGATTTTAGAGTCCCTTTAAATTCTAGCATCTGTCCCTTGTGTCATCTCAGGCAAGTAGGCTGCCTCTCTTCCTCAGTTTTGCACCTAAAAAGTGGTGATGCTAACAATTTTCTCTGAAGTTATTGTGAGGTTCACAAGGTAACCTGTGAGGAAGGTTTTAGCACAGAGCAGGTTGCCAGGGAGCTCAGGGATGTGGGGTTCTGTGCATCCTCTGCTGGTCAAGTTTCTGGTTTGCATCAGTTGTGAGGAGAGCATCCCCAGCCTCTTGACAATGTTCAGAAAAGGCACATACCTGGGAGGTTTCCAGGCTCAAAACCTTTCTTGTCTTGTGCCACTGTACAGATAAGCTACCTGCAGCTCTCTGGAAAGATAGAGGTCCTGATCTGGGCTCATTTAAGAACATGAAAAGGATGGACCAGGTACTTCGGTCTTGAAACATCAAGAAGGTCAGAGTAGTAGGATACTGAAAGCAAGATTGAATCATTATGTTTGAAGTTACAATGGATTTGAGGAATTATTTCAGTAATTTTTCTAGTGATTGCTAGAGGATTCAAGATTTTGGAATTTACTGTTTTGGTGCTGACAATTTAATTATGTGACTTTGGGAGCAAGTGTCAGCAGTAAAAGGGAAAAAAATACCTCTAGAAGCGCAGAGATGAAGCAATTACAACGCCAAGGGTTGAAAGAGAAATGGGTATGAGTAATTGGTATAGTTGCATCTCTCACTTTTGTTTGTGATGGGTTCTGGATTTCTTGTCTGACTTAGGAAAACCTCTATCACTAAATCTTTGTTTTGTTATGTTTTGTTTTTCAGATTTTTAATTTATTTATTTAACAGAGAGAGAGTGTAAGCACAAGCAGGGGAGTAGCAGGCAGAAGCAGTCTCCCTGCTCAGCAGAGAGCCAAGGAGGGACCCCATCCCAGGACCCCCAGGACTCCAGGATCCTGCCCTGAGCCAAAAGCAGACACTTATCCCAGGACCCCCAGGACACCAGAATCATGACCTGAGCCAAAGGAAGACGCTTAACCGACTGAGCCACCCAGGGGACCTTACCCACTAAATCTTAAACCATTGTCTCATTCCCCATGTATTTTCATTTAGCTTTTGTTACTTCCAGATATTAAGTAGCTCGTTTATTTTTGTATATGTTATAAGTAGAGATTTAACACAAATTATTATTTCAAATAGAGTTTAGAACTCTTCAAAAATTGCATATCTTTAGATGGTAAATCCTTACTGTTTACTTAATTATTCAAATAAATATGTTCATTTATTCTTTAGAAAGAATGCAGAGCATTTAGAAAGAAAAGCACATTATTCAGGAGGATGTGATGAACTCTTCTTTCAACATAGCCACTCATTTCATGAGAAATTTGCATAATCGTGTTATTTTCTCAGATGTAGTGGAAACTTTTTACCTGGTCCTTGCAACTAAAAACAGTTGAAATATACTTCTGATGGCAGGTAGACATCTAAAACTCTTGTCATCACAGTTAACAATAAAGTCTTTTCTTGTAAAAGAATACTTAAATAATAATATGAATGGTTTGAACAACTTGCAAAAACGTTATAATTCTGCTTTTGGAAAAGATTGGGATTACCTTGCAGCAGATCAACTACCTTAAAGTGAACAGCAACAGAATCCCGTTAATATGCATAATCGATAAACAAAAACATTAAATATATTCAAAGGCATCAGAGATCCTCAAAGGGAGTAAGGCCTTGGGAATACAATTTGAAGACGACTGGGGTTGTGTGGGGAAATTGGGTATAACCCTGCAGATGTTCTTCCCCTCCGGGTAATTTCCAATCTTGAGAACAGAGTGAAAAGTGAAAGGTAAGGACTGCAGTACAGATCCTGGGGAATTCACTGATACTAATAAACAGAGAGAGAGAGAGAAAAAAAAAAAAAAGATCATGTAACAGTTTTTTCAGACTACAAATAGATACTTGAGGGACCTGAATCACAGTGCAGTTTAGATACACATCAGAGTTGCAGAATACCCCAGGCTCAGTTGGAGCTCCCCTAGAAGGCTTTGGGACCAGAGGTGAACCAAGAGAGTAGGAAGGATATGAAACCCCCAAAAAAGTGTAATACAACATTTCCTCATTTTAGTCTGGATGGAATCCAGGTGATTAGTCCCTCTATCTTTCTAGCAAAAGGTAAAAGTAAATCTTCTGTGTAGAAAACAAAAACAAAAACAAACAAGCAAACAAAAGCCATCACTAGGAGACTACAGAATTTTATACAGAAGGATGGCCTGACATTTATGGAAAACATCTGAGCCATTGCATGAAACCCAAGCAACCTAAAGCCTAAAAAACAAAGAAAACTATCCAGCGGTTCTACACTTTGAAATTTGTAGACACATAATAAAGTGGTTATGGTTAAAATGTGCACGGAATTGAGAGAAATATGTAAAAATAGAAAAGAAGATGGCTTATAGCATCAGAGAATCAGAATGTGCAAAAACAAATTCAAATACACATCATACAACCAGAAAACACGATAACCAAAAAGTGTTTGATAGATTTAATGGGTTAGTGATAGCAGAGCAGAATATAAGTAAACTGAAAGATAAGAAAAATATTTGGATAGAAGCACAGATCAGGAGGGGTGCCTGGGTAGCTCAGATGGTTGGTTAAGTGTCTGCCTTGGGCTCAGGTCATGATTGCAGAGTCCCGGGATGGAGCCCCACATGGGACACCTAGCTCAGCAGGGAGTCTGTTTCTCTTGCTCCCCCCCCCCGCTCATGCTCTCTCTATCTTGCTCTCTCACTCTCTCTGTCCAATAAATAAAATCTTTTAAAAAAAAAAAGCAAAAAAGAATAAAAAAACACAGGTATGGAAAGGATACAAATAGAGAAAAGAGTGAACTATAGATATAAGGGAAGAGGGAAAAAGTCTTTCTTGTTATTAAATAAGGTCCCAGAAGAGGGAAAAAAAAATAGAAAGAGAGAATGAGACTGAAGTAGTCTTTGAGAAGGTAGGTCTAAAAGTTTTCGAAAATTGACAAATGGACCTAAGTTTGAGATTCAAGAAGCTTGCAAATATCAGAATAAATGCAAAGAGAACCAAAGGCTAGGAGAAATATCTTCTAAGCAAAGAAAAATATATATGTTACTTTTAAAGAAAAAGATAAAATTGAAAACTAAATTGCAGAAATTTTGAAAATCCTAGGTTAATAGATGACATATGTATTTTTTTAAAAGATTTTATTTATTGATTTGAGAGAGAGAGAACCCAAGCAGGGCAAGGGGCAGAGGGAGAAGTAGACTCCCTTATCAGCAGGGAGCACCAAGCAGGGCTCCCTACCAGGAACCCAGGATCATGATCTGAACTGAAGGCAGATGCTTAGCCAACTGAGCCACCCAGCTGTCCCTGGATGATATCTTCAAAGTCAATTGTATAAAATAATTGTACACTCCCCAAAAAATGTCTTTCAAAAATGAAGTCAAATTAAGGACAAATAAATGCTGGAAATCTTCAACATCAGTAGATATGTGCTAAAAAGAAAGTCTGGGGAGAATCTTTTAGGAAGAAATAAAATAATCCTAAACCAAAATATGAAAATGCAAGAAGAGTAACCTAAGGTAAATATGTGTGTAAATATAAATGAATATTGAAAGTAAAAAAGAAAAAACAACCATTAATAAAATCAATAAATGTTAGGTTGGATTTAACATATATGTATAATTAAAGAATATGGCAATGTTTGAGAGATAGTAAACATGATCATTAATATTAATTTTTCCAATAAGAATTTATAGGAAATAAACAGGGAATAGTAAAAATAAAAATATGTCAGTATAATAGAGGAAAATAACTTGAATAACAAGAAGGATATGAATCCTACATAACTCTCAGCCACTACTGATTTTGAAATGATTGAAGTATATGCATGGCTCCTTGGAGCCTAATAATTAAAATGTATAGCAACCTCTGTAGGGATTTGAATTTTTATCCAAGTCTAATGAAACTTTTCTATTAATATGTTTTAATTAGACATCTTTGAATGTGTATGTGTGACAATCACTTACATTTTCTCATATATAATATCAATTAAGAATTTTTTCCTCCTGAAGTCTATTTTAATCATAAGAATTATTTTTTGATGCAATATGTTCACTTTTTACATCTTTTAAGCCACATTGTTATCTTTATTAGAATGAATAGCTAAAACTGATCCTATTATCACAAGTTTTCAGAAAATCTGACAGTTGATAACTAGAGGGAGATTATATTAATTTACTTGCCATCGGCTTTTGACATAACTATTTCTTTAGCATTTTACCTCTTATTAAAGTAAGGAAAGGCAAAACTGGATAATGGGGCTTTCATTAGTTTTCTCTCTAAGGCCAATGATAAAGACTCTTATAGTAATATCTTGAGGTTTTAAAAACTCATAGACTTAACCTGATTCTTTTCCTCCTAAATCACATCTTTGATACTGAGTAATGCCAATTTTACTATGTTATACTGCATTGTTTTATCAGATTGCCTCTCCACGGAAATAAAATAAGTATTATTCAAGAGCTTCTTGATATTTCTAATTAAATAAGGGTATTGTGAAGCAAGGTTGCTATTATATGAAAAATTGTATTTAATGGTTGATGTAAAGAAAAGGCTGTTAGTAACTTAAAGCAAAACATGACTACTAAGCATCATGATATCAAAGTATGCCTCAAATTGTACTCTTTCTGCAATTTTGAGATTGATTCACTAAAATGTCTCTTGATTCCATGAAATATTTGTATATACATCTCCCAAGTTTAGATCTAGAGTTTCAGAGTTTAATATTTGTTAACTATCAACTACTTCTGTGACTATAGATAATAAATTTCTAATTTTTTAATCTTTAATCCATATTAGAATACAGTCAGGTATGTAAAAGTACATATATATATATATATATATATTCCTTAATATATTAAACAGATTCCTCAATATATTAAAATATTTTCTAACTATATTAAAATATTTTAATTTCATAAATACGGCATTGAACAAAAATACTTCCAAGAATATGTACTTTTCAAGGAAATTGTGGTATCCTAACACTGTAACTAGTTTGTCTAGTAGCAATATGACTCTACTAGAATGGGAAAAAAAAGTGTTGTGGAGTTAAAGTTATAAGGATGGGTGGAATAGGACTAGCACCTACATACCAGCAAGTAAAAAATAATATTTATAGAACTCCAACAAATGATAACTTGCTGCCCAAAATATGGGAAATTTCACTGAGTGTTTATTCATAAAATTTGGGACACTGGGACTGGTTTGTTGATATTGTTGTTTTTAAAATATTAGCCCAGAATTGTGGGGTGTTCTGCATATAGGAAGGATGTAGTTGAACAGAGTAGATCAATGCTTCCACTGCAAAAACTAGAAAGAAATAGATAAAATTATATATGTGCATAAAAATATATGTAAAATACTGATAATTAAATCAAAATATTATATGTTATATAATTTTACATAAATTTATAAATATTAACATATATAGAAACTTATTTGTATATGTATATATTATATATATGTATGTTTTTATTTATGGTTAAACACTGCAGAGATTTGTAGAAGCAAAGAATATAAATTGATTAGTATTCCAAAGAAAGAATATTTCTGAAAATTAAAGATTATAATACATTAGATTTTAATTAAAAACCTGGAGCTATTACAGGAAAAACAAAATAAATAAATAAAATATTTAAAAAACAAACAAACAAAATCAAAATTAAGACTGGCAGTTGATTTTACAAAAAAATTATAGAGGACAAAAGAAAATTTTTAAGAGTGTCTAAAATGAGAGAAGAAAAAATTTTGCCAACATGAAACCTCTAACTTTTAGTAAAAATAAGTCCCAAATTATTGTGTTTTAGAACAAACAAAAGTTGATAAAAAACTTATTGTCAGTAAACTTCCATTGAAAGAAAAACTAAGGAGAATTCTTCAAGGTGAAGGAAAAACAATGCCAGCTAGACTTTAAAAGGAATGGTGATGGCAGAAAATGATAAAAATGTGAATGATTATAAAAACATATTCACTGTTGAAAACGATAGTATTAATAGTAATAATAATAACAATAGTCTATTATATATTTGTAACTATATGTAAAACTAAAATACCTATTAATAATAACACAAAATTCAGATAGAAAATAACCTAAAATATTTTAATGACTTTCCATTTCTCATAAAATGTTCAGAATACAATGTTCAAGCAGTCACTAATATGTCTACTATCCATTATACAGTACCACAAATCAGCATAGAACAAGTTAATGAGGAAAATGAAATTCTTCAAGAGAAAATCTTGATTAATCCAAAATAAGGGAGAAAAATAAAAAACAGAAAGAACAAAGCACAGCTTTGGAGCTAAGAAACCAAATCTGTGATAATTTCTGTATAACCCCTTTGTATCAAAAGCAGGTATCTGAATGTATCAGGTTCCAGTAAAGATATAAGCGGCAGGGGCACCTGGATGGCTTAGTCAGTAAGCATCTGCCTTTGGCTCAGGTCATGATCCCAGGGTCCTAGGATCGAGCCCCATATCGGGCCCCCTGCTCAGTGGGGAGCCTGCTTCTCCCTCTCCCACTCCTCCTGCTTGTGTTCCTCTCTCGCTGTGCCTCTCTCTATCAAATAAATAAATAAAATCTTTAAAAAAAAAAAAAAAGATATAAGCGGCAGGTTGTAGAACCCTTGTTTTCTTGTTATGGCTTAGTACGTATAATAGTGAAAAATCTTATTTATTTTTCCACCTCATAAGTTTATTAATAATTTTTATATCAGTAGTAAAATTCTTAAATCTGAGAAAAAGTTAACCTGTAAACATTATTTTCTTCTTACACACATTATATCAATAATGAAATAGTCTCCTATAATTTATTTCCTTATAAAAACATATACTGAGTACATATTAAGTACTAAGCACCAATGATGAACAAGGTAATTTCTACTCATAGGAAACTTGTGTTCTAATAAAAGAGAGGTAAAAATAAACCTTCGAGAACATGTCAGTATGGTAAATGTTATAAAAGGCATGTGTACAGGAAGGTTAATGGAAAAAGATAGAGAGAAGAAAGCTGACAGACTTAAACCAATTGTAGCATTAGTTTCATGAAATATAAATATTCTGAGTTATTCAAAATATTATGTTCTGAGATTATAAAAAAGTAACTGTTAGAACTAAAATCATATCTAAATTGATGTTTCTTAAAGTAGATGATGTAAATGGGAGTATGCAAACTCCCACAGCGTGCATGGGAGACAGCCGACGTGCCCCTCTCACAGTAGAGAAAGACTTGATGACAAGAAGCACACCATTGTAAAGAGGACGTATCATACAACAAAGGCTCATTTCATGAGTAAGACAAGATAACTCTTAATCCAAATATTCTCTACAACTTTACTAAGGAAAACTGACAGAACTAATAACAAGATTTAGAAAATATATATTTACTATTGGTGATTTTAACATACATTTCTCATTAATAGTAAACAGTCTGAAAAAAGTCAGTAGAGATGTAGCAGATCTGACAAACATAACTAACAAATTTATAACTGACAGCTAACTAACATGACATTCAAAATCTGTTAACTATACATTCATTTCAAAATCACCAATTGCTGGACCACAGAAAATGTCTCAACATTTTTTTTAAGATTTTATTTATTTATCTGACACAGAGAGAGAGATAACACAAGAAGACAGAGGGGCAGGCAGAGAGAGGGGGAAGTAGGCTCCCTGCCAAGCAGAGAGCCCGATGCGGGGCACGATCCCGGGACCCTGAGATCATGACCTGAGCTGAAGGCAGAGGCTTAACCCACTGAGCCACACAGGCACCCCTCAACATTTTTTGAAGTAATATGATTATACAGAGTATATTCTCTCACCTTAATTGGAATTAGATTAGAAACTAATAACAAGAGGATAACTAGATTCTCACCTCAAATACTTAGAAATTAAGCAATACATATGCACATAATTTAACATATGCATGGGGCAAAGAAAAAAAATCACCAGAAAACTTAAGAAATAGTTGGAAATGAATTTGAATTGAATTGAAAGCATGCCATTTCAAAACGTATGAAATGCAGTTACTTTCTTCCCATAGTAGGACATTTTTGGCCATTTTAAATAAAATTGCTATAAGCTTTTGTGACAGGTTTCCATGTTTTACCTTCTCTTCTGTAAATATGTTAAACAGAATTGCTTGGATGTGAGCTGCACTAATTACACCGAGTTGGATGAAGAAGCAATTCATAGGACTGCAGGGAACTGAGCATCTCTAAACCATACTCCTTGTTTTACTTCCTATGAGAACCAATCATAAGGAGTACATTCAAAGGTCACCTCAACATGTGTTCTTCAATATAAATTTCCATGAAATGTGGAAACACTACTGTGAATCCTTTTTCTGTTGGACTAATGCTTTGGCATAGCTTAGGACCTAATGGTAACTTCAAGTGTCAAAATAATTGTATGTTCTTCCATAATATAATCAAATTCAACTAAAGAGCCCAACAATAGGCCATTCAAAGGCAAACATAACTTGAAGAAACCTCAGGTTACTTTTTAGTCTAAAATCCCAGTAGTCACCAATGGGAGTCAAACAGGTTTCTTTCAAAGGCTCAGATGAGCATGACTGATCGTAAAAGACACTTCCAATATTATTTGAGTATGGGCAGCCAAAGGTACCAAAGGGATTGATTGTGCAATGTCTCTTTGAAAGGTTAACAAAAGCCTTCTGTTGTTCAGAGCCTTCTTATATTCAGTTCTTTTCCTGGTAACTTTGTGAACAGCAGCTAATAGAATTCCCAGATGTGTTATGTGATTTCTCCAGAAACCAGCATCTCAATCAATAACTTTAGAGCTGTCAGAGACAATATGTTTTTTGTTGTTGAAAGAATGTTTCTATTAACTGCAATCAAAGTTACATAAGAATTTTCCACATTCGCTGGGACCTGGACTTTGGTCAAGTTAATCAAAACCAGCACTCAACAGTCCCTATGAAGTGTCTTCACGACACTTAGTCCATTTTATCCACATCTTAGGTTCTCTACTGGGAGTTACATCAAGAGATTTGCATCCTGTCACTGGGATCATAATTCTCTCCTTTGCCTTGCACCCATTTTAATAACCATGGGTTCTAAAAAAGAAGATTCTCCTTTTTTGACATCCTCATATTTCAATGTTAGGGTAATTAATATGGTAAAATTCTTTAACATTTTGAGGAGTTGTTTAGGACAGCAGGATTACCTAATGTCTTATGGCAATCCATTAAAATTTTCGTAACTTCGCCAGTATTCAGATGGCTAGTTAGCAATGAAATGTAAAAAGGAGAAGATAAATGAAGAATATTAAACACTGTCTCATCATTCATCCCCGTTAGTTGAAGCTGGACAAAGAGATTGGCAGCAACTTTTTCACAGTATTCTCCCTACATCCCTCTCCCCCAAAAAAGAGAATCTCATAAAGAGCTGAGTTGGAACCCCTTTTATCACAGCATCAAGGACCACATGGGTCAAAGATATAGAATTAGGGGAAAATTTACTTGCATCATATAGAAACTTCAAAGTTGACTGCATTTTCAATACTTCACCAATCTTAGAAAGAAAATCTAAGCATCAAAAGGTAGAATAGGAAACACATTAAGGCACATATTTGAACTCTACCTTTATTCCACTCAATTGGGATTTTTGTTCCCCACTTATCCATATTTCTGCAAAAACTGCATCTAACTGTGGACCCTGAGAAAGACTGAACAAGCCCTTCTATTTAACAATACCTATGGAGAGGGAAATATCTTCCTTATCACTGATAGAGAAAATCCAAGAGAAAATCCAAAAATTTCAAGAGAGGCTCTATAAAAATATCTCAGTATGATGTTTCTTAAAGATATCTACAAAGAAACTTAACTGTTGCCTGAATATTCTTATGTTTCAGTAGTTCCTTGATTAATTAGCTGAATTTGTAAACTATACAATCCTTTTATTGATTACCAGTCAGACAGGATCACATACCTAACAGGAGAGCAGCTATCCCTTTAAGGACACATCTCTGTCCTTTTGAGATGGAATTATTTGCCATATCAAGGTGGCTCTGGAAGTCTGGAGCTGTTTTTCTTTTACTTTCCATTTCACCAAAACAAAAACAGACAACAGTGCAGTATTCTTTGTTTACCTTCTCTTTGATTTTTTTTTTTCTAATGCATTTAGCCATCTCCCCAGCCATGAATTTGCCACCTGCAAATACCGCTAATATGTTTCCACTGAACATAGTGCTTGAGCAACCTCAAACCCAGGGTATCCATGACGTGTCCCTATGTTCATGAGACATATTGTTTTGCAGCTTACATTACTTGTAATGTCTTTGAAATCATGGAACTATTGGCCTCATAAAATGATTTTATCATTCTTTTTATTATTTGGACTGACTTATAACAATAATAGGAGACTGATTGCCTTTGGTATTAATGATGGAAGAAAACACAAAAAAGTTTTCTAATGTGTTGATACAGTTTTATATTTTGATCTTGATAGTAGATGCATTGCCATGTTTGCTTCATCAGACTCAAATCTTATGAACTGTATACTTTACTTATGTTATATAGCAATAAATATTTTGAAAGTATCAGCCAAAGTCATCCATTTCAGGAATAACTTTTTTATTTTCACCAGGATATCTTACCACCTCAAAAGCCATTCAACACAGAACAAGGGCTTTTCTGCCCTGTCAGATTCAAATCTATTGGGCATCAGACTCTATTTCCATTAACATTTCTTTAACTTAGATCTCCCAATGTCTCACATATCTAGAAAATATTTTCTTAATGGGCTATTTGGAATTTATAAAATCATAGTGGATATCCTTTTTTCCAATAAATCCAGATGCCAGGATATGACTATGGCTTATGGGCAAACCTCCATAAACACTAACTTCATCAGCCAGACGGACACTGTGTCTGCCTCTTAAACAGAGACAATTCCTTTAAGTTACATGCCCCTTCCTGGAGCCCACATAACTAATCTGGATCAATGCTGACTCATTTCAGAGGAATGAAAAATGTTCCACCAGTAGACATAAGATATATCCACAGAATCCTGAGAGGTCACAGAAGGTTTTATATCATTTTGAGTACCTCTTCATCTATAAGGAAAAATATTATTCCCATTTAGTTTATTATTATTATCTCTAAAACTTAAGCTTAAAGAAAGTATGTCTCACATTTTGGTTATTCTTGATCACTGATCAAGTCAAAAGGTCTTTTAATTGTACCTATTTTCATATGCTTAAATGTCCTTAGTGTTTAGTCACTTCTGCCCCAACCCAACATCTCAATGGCAGGCTTACATCCAAGTTTTTCTGTTATATATGCAACAACACCTGTTTCATGACTAAGAATTGTGCTTAGAGATGCAAATTCTCATTAAAAATTCCCCTCAACTTTTTTGTCAAGAAGTAAGCCTATGCTGAGAATACCACCCTCTCAAGGGAGGACTGTTCATTCTCATGGAGTTAGAGAAGAGGAATCTTTAGTCTCTTAAATCCTGTCTCTCCATCACATTGTGTCACTCTTTACCCTTTAATTACTTCTTTCTATCCACTGTATATTTAGCTCTAATTCATCATTTGTAATATTTTTAGTCAAGATGAAATTAGCAATCCTGGGAATGAACTCTACCTGTCATTTCCTTGACCTCATAAATCCTCAACACTTTAGCTCAAGTACATCTTAGCTTACCACTTTCCTGTCCTTGCTAACATTTTTTTGTTATCCCAAAATCACTGTACCTCTGAAATTATGAAGTGTAATCATTATAAGCTCTAATATTATAATATTAAAGTCTATATTAGTAAAATCAGATACTATAAGTCCCTTCCCTTATATTCCTAACACTCATTTATTCCCATTTATTCATGCCCTCCTTCTTAGGTGTGCTAGATTGCACAATGTCAATGTGGTTGACCTGGGAACATTATCTAAACTCTTCCTCCCTGTATGGTTCTGGGTTGGACTTGACATGAGAAGAAGTGGATTTGAAGATAGATGTGAAGCTGTAGACCTTACTTGAAGAATATCATTGACATCAGATATGTTGATGGACAGATAGAAACCTTGGTCTTATTTACTCTTTCATCAATTTGACTGCTGCTCTTGATTAACAGGGGCTCCAGGCTCACAACTGCAGTGCAATAACTACACAGAGACAACATGCCAATTTTCCTTAGACTGACAAGTTTCCTATGTATGAGACTTTCAGAGCTAAAACTGTTACAGTCTCAGGAAGATCAGATGGCATGGTGACCCCCAAAATGGTTCTTCAATGGCTTCTTCATGAACAATGGCTTAGGCATGGCTTCCCAAGAATGATGCTTAAGAACTCTGACCCCAGTCAATTAGGGCTATCTATTTAATTAATAAGTAAAATTAATTACACCCTGCTTACTGAGGTATGATGCTAAATTTGGGATTTTCCCTGAAGGATTCACTTAATGCTATACCAAATATATGGGCAGCAAATATTGATATACACTGATACATAAATAATTTGATGCATATAAATTTAGTTATGGGAATTATGGTTACAGAAACAGAATGAAAAAGTTTATCACTAAATTTAAAATAATTAGAAAAATAATGATATGTAAGAGGGTTGCCCTTTCTCCACATCCCCTCCAACACATGTTGTTTTCTGTATTGCTAATTTTGGCCATTCTAACTGGTGTAAGGTGATATCTCAATCTAGTTTTAATGTGAATCTCCCTGATGGCTAGTGATGATGAACATTTTTTCATGTGTCTTATAGCCATCTGTATGTCTTCATTGGAGAAGTGTTTGTTTATATCTTCTGCCCATTTTTTGATATGATTGTCTGTTTTGTGTGTGTTGAGTTTGAGGAGTTCATTATAGATCCTGGATATCAATCTTTTGTCTGTACTGTCATTTGCAAATATCTTTTCCCATTCCGTGAGTTGCCTCTTTGTTTTCTTGACTGTTTCCTTTGCTGTGCAGAAGCTTTTGATTTTGATGAAGTCCCAAAAGTTCATCTTCACTTTTGTTTCCTTTGCCTTGAAAGAAGTTGCTGTGGCTGATATCAAAGAGATTACTGCCTATGTTCTCCTCTAGGATTCTGATGGATTCCTGTCTCCCATTGAAAGAATGCAAGTTGGTGCAGCCTCTTTGGAGAACAGTGTGGAGATTCCTCAAGAAATTAAAAATAGAACTTCCCTATGACACTGCCATTGCACTACTGGGTATTTACCCCAAAGATAAAGATGTAGTGAAAAGAAGGGCCATCTGTATCCCAATGTTTATAGCAGCAATGGCCATGGTTGCCAAACTGTGGAAAGAACCAAGATGCCCTTCAACAGACAAATGGATAAGGAAGATGTGGTCCATATACACTATGGAGTATTATGCCTCCATCAGAAAGGACGAATACCCAACTTTTATAGCAACATGGACAGGACTGGAAGAGATTATGCTGAGTGAAATAAGTCAAGCAGAGAGAGTCAATTATCATACGGTTTCACTTATTTGTGGAGCATAACAAATAGCATGGAGGACATGGGGCGTTAGAGAGGAGAAGGGAGTTGGGGGAAATTGGAAGGGGAGGTGAACCATGAGAGACTATGGACTCTGAAAAACAATCTGAGGGTTTTGAAGTGGCGGGGGGTGGGAGGTCGGGGTACCAGGTGGTGGGTATTATAGAGGGCACAGATTGCATAGAGCACTGGGTGTGGTACAAAAATAATGAATACTGTTATGCTGAAAATAAAAAATAAATTTAAAAAAATAAATAAAGATTATAGGAGGAAAAAAAAGGAAAAAATAATGATATGGAAAATATAGAGAAGAAGTTAAAGAGCAAAAAGAAAAATATAATTTCCACATAAATTCATAAAAAGGTTTTTAATATCCTTGGGGTGCCTGGGTGGCTCAGTGGGTTAAAGCCTCTTCCTCCGGCTCAGGTCATGATCCTAGGTCCTGAGATCGAGCCCCAAATTGGGCTCTCTGCTCAGCAGGAAGACTGCTTCCTCCTCCTCTCTCTCTCTCTCTGCCTGCCTCTCTGCCTACTTGTGATCTATGTCAAATAAATAAATAAAATCTTTATTTAAAAAATAAAGTTTTTAATATCCTTGAAAATTAACAAGTGAAAAAATGTGTTTTATAAATATACTTTATAAACACAGAAAGGTAACTGTTAAAAAGGTTAAAAGATAAAACACTGGAAAACAAAGCAAAAATAAAATGGAAATGATAAAACCCAGGCCACATATTAGAAGATCAGCAATGCTAAAGCATAGAAAGAAAGAATTCACATAAAAACAAAGAAGCAGAATTTAAATAAAGAAATTTCCATATAAATGCCTGTGGGATAAAATTACCTATAGGATCAAAAAAAAAAAAAAATGAGGCAGGCATCCTTGCATTCTATGCAAGATATTGATATAAAATAGTGATGTGAAGGTTTGAAATTATAAGGACAGATGAAAAGAGCAGGATAATACTGAAAAAAGAGGTTAGGTTTCTTTCATATAAATACCAGGCAAGTTTAAAATCAAGGGAACAAGTGTTAAATGAAACAGGCAGGCACAAAAAGTTCAGTCCATCAAAATGGTTTTGTTTTATGAAATTTAAGTTCAAAAGCCAAATATCATAATATTGAATAAAATATATCATGAAAAATCTATAAAAGTATACAAAGAAATCAAAGGAAATTCAGTATTAGTATATATTTTTGTTTACCTCTGTCAAACATTGTTTTAGTAGAAAAGAAGTTAATAAATATAAAGGATCTGATATAAAATAATTATTAGTATTGAGCCAATTGGTAAATTTTCAACTTTATTTTATATTGAAATAATCCTTTTTAAGGACATTAGGAACATTTACCAAACGTGTCCACATGTTACACCAAAAACAAAATCTCCATAGATCTCAGAAAATAATTCAATACAATAAACATTTTCTAGGGGTGCATGGGTGACTCAGTCAATTAAGTGTCTACCTTTGGCTCTGGTCTTGATCCCAGGGATCCTGGGTTCCAGTCCCTCACTGGGCTCTCTGCTCAGAAGGGAAGCCTGCCCTCCCTCTTCCTCTGCCCCTTCCCCATACTTGTGCATGCACACTCTTTCTTGATCTTTCTCTCTCATATAAATAAATCTTTTTAAAAAAGGAAAAAATGAACATTTTCTGAACATAATGTACATAAAATGAGAAAAGAGCATTAAAGTCAGTTATAAACATAAACATGAAAATGATCAGAATATTAAAAACAATATCAATAGCAATTGTCTTTTAAATAACATTAATATGAAAGAGAAAAATAAAAGCTGATAATCCAGAATAGTTAGCAAATAATAATAAAATTACATGAGTAAAGTAAATTAAAAAACACGACATATATCATATATATGTATCTATAGAATGGTTCAACTACAGGCAGTTCAAAAACAATCTTTATTGTCTCTTTAAGATGTGTAAGAATTTGCGTTTGAATTTATTTACTCTTGTTTATATTTCACTTATTCGATAAATATTTATATGCAGGGTATCATTCTATATATTGAGAATAAAGTGGTAAACAAAAAATACAGAGCATGTATGTGAGGGAGGGGAACTAGTCTGCAAATAGATGTAAATAAACAAGATCGTTTGGTAGTGTCATATGCTGAAAATAAAGGGCAGAGAGAAGGGAGGGAAGAAGGAAGGGAGAAAAGCCACCCAGGCTGATGTGGTTTAAGCAGCTGGCAAGAGGAGATTGAAAGTCTGATCTTGACTGAGGGCCTTGGGAAGATCTACTTTGAAGTTTGCCCTTAAATGTCAGTAAGTGGCCCACAATGACAATATCCAGGACAAAGAATTACAGATAGAGGGAAAGTGCAAAATGCAAAGAAGCATAGATAAAAGGAGCTTGGAGACTAGATAGCTGGGTTGTTCGGTGAACTTAGTGTGGAGGGAGTCAGAAGTGGTGAACAAACCATTCAGGAATTATTTTCCATAAAGCAATGTTTGGAAACATATAAATCCCTTTCAACCTTTTAAAACCACCTGCCTTCTTATGATATTTGATTTATGAAAAATCCCTTTCCAAAGAAATTTCCTATTCTCACACCAAAATGTATTTTGTAACTCCAAAACTGCACAACTGCAATACTTTCCATAATTGTAAAAATAAAATATGGTAAATTATTATTGTATGATAAATATAAAAATATGGTGAAGTTACAACAAAGCTCAATATTATTAATAACATAAAACCAATGTATTTAAAAACGAGTTTGTTCTACGTAGCTTCTTGTGGTGGTCAATAAAATTTAATTTCCCAGTGTTGAGGGTCTTTTAAGTGAACTCACAGAGTCACCCACGGTACCCTCCATGAGAAATCATAAAATCTTTGCAGTGTAACATGGCATTTTTTTTTAATGTTGACTCTCAGCTTCTTCTAATTAAGAAACTAAAATGACCATACCGAGTCCCTCAGGAGGCTAATGGCTTTTACACGTGTCTTTTTGTGCCCAAGGAAATCAAACCGGGAGCGTGGTCAAACAATAGGAGCTACTACCTTGATTGGGAAATGGCTCTAAGAAAGCTTCATGCCCTTGGTTGTATTTGATGGATTGTCTCTTCAGTATTTCAGGACTCTGTTCATCTATAATTGACCAAGAAAGTGATGAGCTCCAGATGGTCCAGGTTTTTTATGGCGCCGAGGCAGAACGCAACAGTTTGTTTGCTTTTGCACATGCAAGCAGTTAAGTTTCACAAGTAAAGCGTAAAAATAACTTCTGTGCATAGATAACACAGTTCATCTGTTAAAATATGGGGTAAAACCAAACCCAAAGAGCCTTTTGGTTGAACAAACAAAGAATTATAATGAATAATGTTGCTGCAACATAACAGATGTAAGACAATGACAGTCTGGCTGATGTATGAACATAAAAATGTTTTAGACAGGAAGCCACAGGGCACTACGGTTTCTCATTATTTATTTTTAAAAAGTTGGAATCTAAAATCAAGTTGTGATACTTAGGAATTAAGTCTCTGCTTGTCTTTGTGGTTGGAGTTTTATTTGTTGAGTTTTAGACTTCAGGAATAGGTCTCCTTAAAAGGAATTCTCTGTCTTTCAAATAAATGAAGTAAAAGTAAACTAATATTTACATTGAAATTATATGAAAAGCTTTAAAATGTGAAAGCTTTGATATGGAATTGTCTTTAAGCTTTCAAATACAAGCATATTGCTTTGGTAAATTTATGTTCTTTTTGATTAACTGTCATTTAAGGTATTTTCTAAATTGATGAGAATGGTTAATGAAAATGATGTGGAGACTTGACCTATATAGAGATTACGTCTATAATCTCTGCACTTAGATTATTTCCTAAACATTTTATAGTTACCTTTTGTTTAAAGGAATATATGGAATATAAGTAACCGTTTCAAATGTTGTTAATAAACATCTGTTTATGTTGTAGTATAGAATGGTATACAAAAGTTTGGCATATTATACTCCCTGGTAAAAATATCATGCCAGGTAAAAGTGACCCTGAAAGTTAAAACTATTTTCTTTTTGAGATAATTAAGAATAGTTTTTTTCTTCTACATTATTTCTTGACTTTTGCATTTTATGAACAACATATGTTAAGTTACATATGTATGTTTTTCAATCCAGGGAGATATTTAGAGTTTATACATAGAACCCATCAGGGGAAAAATATTTTGTAATTTACATAAAAATATTATGCAACTTCTTAAGCAAATGCTTTGATTTTATTTCTTGTAGTTTATATGTCTTATGGAAAGATATATAAATGTAGTAAATATTGTCACAAGGTACATAATAGTAAGGAAATAAGTAAATAACTAGCAAAAGCTATCTTAACTTACTATGTTAATTAAATGTAATCACTCAAATTTTAATAAAATTTAAATAGAATATCCTTTTATCAGATATTTGAAAAGATAAGGCTCTTGGTGACCTTTTTTTAGTTACTTTCAGGTTTATATTAAACTTTATCATTATGTTTATTTTGTATTTTTATAATGATATTTATATTTTTTGACAAGTCAGAGATTTTAAGACATAACCAATTCCTCTTTCATTACACTAGATATTACTCACACTCTCTTATAAGAACGTGCCCTTTAGTTGCTTGTCTGTGAGTACAGATAATCTTTGCTGATCTGTCCAACTTGCTTACAAGATTTCTCTTACTGGATCAAGCATGGATTTCTGAACATGTGGGCTGTGCGTAAAGGCCTAGACAGTGGCAGGACCCTTAAAGACACACTCTCCCTCACCCCACAGATGCTTTATTCACTTATTCATTTAATGAACAAACATTCACTGAAGCGTGTGTTCCGTGCTCTGCAAATGTAAAAAGCCCCCACAGGAAATGGACCTGTAGACCTGGCGTCTGAAGTACATTGCTTTAATTAGCTGAACTGCTGCAGACAAAATCATGAATATAATCTACAGGTATCTTTACACTAAGATCACACACAGAGGCACCTATCCATTCATAATTCATATATTCAAATATAAAGTCACTACTAGCAAATATACATCACTCACTTAAATACATCCCGTGAGCAATGGGTTTCTCAGCCATTGTCCTGCCAATGCAGCAAGCGGCATCTGCAGCTTCTGGGCCCATTATCAGTTTACTTAGCGGTTTCAAGATAGAACATTGCCCTGCCAATTCAGGCAATGTTCTGACCACAATACTTAGGACCCACCATCAAGAAAGGCTGCTGAGACTAAATCTTTCATGCCTTTTAAACCTGTTTGTATCAGTCAATGCTGACTGATATGGACTGTCTTACCCTTGATCTGACCTTCTCTTTCTTACCCAAACTCAAATTCATCAACTTTGTCTTCTGGGAACATCATCTCATAATTAATTAAGCTTCCCATCTCCCTATGCTCCTCTCAACAAGTGTCCCTTACCTTTTGGTCTTAACTGAAACCGGGCTCACGCTTGGTGATGCTATGTCCTCAGAAGTTCCTCCCACATACCTTTCATACCTGCCTTCCCCTTCCTTTAAAAGTCCAGTTCCATTGTTCCACTATGTCTAAACAATTGGCTCTATTGCTCTTAACCCCTCATTTTACTTACTTATTGACAACAACTGACTTTTAGTTAAGATCCATACTTTTTAAGAATGTAACAACTGGCTCACAGTCCTTATCCATAATCCATGCAATCAATTGTCTAGGGATGTCTTCAAGATGCACTTTGATTATTTTGAAATTTCTAGTCTCTTAGCTCATTTATCTCCTTTTCTTTAATGCACTGTTCTCACTGTAGCCTACTAGTTTCTCCTCGTTCTTAATACATAGGTTTTTATTTTCAAATCTGTATCAAATGTTCTACTGTATGACAAACAACACACTTGGTGTGGGGTATTTTTTTAAAATATTTTAATTTTTAATTATTTTTTAAAGATTTATTTATTTGAGAGAGAGAGAGGGACATCCCTGGGGGGCAAGCACCAGTTCTTAGGAAACAGTGAGAAAGAATCCCAAGCCGACTCTCTGCTAAGTGTGGAGCCCCATAAGGGACTCGATCCCATGACCCTGAGATCATGACTTGAGCCAAAATCAAGAGTCAGATGCTTAACCCACAAAGCTATCTAGGCACCCCAGATTTGTTTCTATATAAAAATCTGGGCAGGTAGGTGGGCTCCCCCGCCTGAAGTCTTTTAGAGACATAGGCTAAAAGTGCAACCCTGCCACCCTCAACACATAATTTGCACTTTTATTTCAGTCATTATGGGTTTCTGCTCTGCTGGAAGGGGTAGAGTGAGAGTCTAGAGTAACTTGTCTTTGGGGATGTGTTCACATTTCACCGTCTGAAAATCACTCACGTGGCTAATGCTAACATGAGGGGGGCTGAAAAATACAATCGGAAGCTAAATAACTATGTTCCCAGTTAAAAATTTAGGGAGAGGGCTTCTAATAATGATGACAATAATTCATACAATACGAGTCAGTCATCTATGTCACAAGGAATGTGGGGGAAAAAACTGTTAAGAATTTACAGCCACGGGGCACCTGGGTGGTTCAGTGGGTTAGAGCCTCTGGTTTAGGCTCAGGTCATGATCCTAGGGTCCTGGGATCGAGCCCCAGATTGGGCTCTCTGCTCCACAGGGAGCCTGCTTCCTCCCCTCTCTCTTTCTGCCTGCCTCTCTGCCTACTTGTGATCTCTGTGAAATAAATAAATAAAATCTTAAAAAAAAAAAAAAAAGAATTTACAGCCACATTGTGGGTCTTTATGAGGAGCATGGTCATGAATTAAGAGTTAGCTTATGTTATGTTCTTCAGCTGCTCTATAAATAATTTATTAAAGAACAACTATGGTCCGGAAGTTGTCATAAGCACTAAAGATAGTACAGTAAACAATTCACACAATCGTTTGTTTCATCGGGCCTTAGTTCTAGTAGGTAAAACATACAGTAAACTAATATACAATCAAATAAACAACAAATGTGGGGTGCCTGGGTGGCTCAGTGGGTTAAGCCACTGCCTTCAGCTCAGGTCATGATCTCAGGGTCCTGGGATTGAGCCCCGCATCGGGCTCTCTGCTCAGCAGGGAGCCTGCTTCCTCCTCTCTCTCTGCCTGCCTCTCTGCCTGCTTGTGATCTCTCTCTGTCAAGAAATAAATAAAATCTTTAAAAAAAAAAAATAAACAACAAATGTATCAGAAGATGAAAAGCACAGTGAAAAAAGTTAAGCTGATATGATTGCAAGAGAGGAAATTCCCTTTGCTAAGATGGTATTTAAGGTAAGATGTGAAAGAAAAAAGAAAAAAGAGGCCAGTCATGCAAACATAGGATGGCAGAGCACTCCTGCAAGTGGGCTATTTGACACAAAGAGCTTAATGAGGGAGGCGCCTGGGTGGTACAGTCATTTAGGCATAGGACTCTTGATTTCAGCTCTGGTCATGATCTCAGCGTCATGAGATTTGAGTCCTGTGTGGGCCTCCGTGCTCAGTGCAGTGCAGAATCAGCTTAGGATTCTCTCTTCTTTTCCTTCTGCCCCTCTGGCTGATTCTCCCTCTCTCCAATCAATCAATCAATCAATCAATAAAAAACCTACATGAGAAACAACTTATGATAGAGGAATGTAAAGAAGGAAAATGATGTTAAAGTACAGTGAGCAGAGGGAAGAGGGATGGAGCCCAAACTCTAAACTCTATGTGGGCATAAAGGCAAAACCTGCAAGGCTTTAAAGAGTAAATGAAGAGGCTGGGTTTTATTTTAAGTGAAAAATGAAGTCATTTGGTGATTTATAGAGTTTGAATAATGAGACCTAACTTTATTTTAAAAGTAACTGAGGGGTGCCTGGGTGGCTCAGTGGGTTAAGCCTCTGCCTTCGACTCAGGTCATGATCTCAGGGTCCTGGGATGGAGCCCCACATCAGGCTCTCTGCTCAGCAGGGAGCCTGCTTCCCGCCCCCCTCTCTGCCTACCTTTGGTCTCTCTCTCTCTGTCAAACAGATAAATAAAATCTTAAAAAAAAAAGAAAAAGAAAAAGAAAAAGAAAAAAGCAACCAAGATTAGAGTTTTACAAAAGGAAGCTGATGAGTTTTTCAAAAGTAAGTAAAAGTGTTCAGTCATTCACACTTTTATGTAATAGCCCCCTCCCAAAACGAAAATATATGTCCATAAAACAACTTGTAAACAAATATTTGTAACAGTTTCATTCTTGATAGCTCTGGACTGGAAACAGCCCAAATACCTATCAGCAGGTAGATAGATAGATAAATTGTGTTGGTTTGCACACTGCTCAGCAATTAAGAAAAAAAAAATGTTACAAACTTTTTTTTAAATTTTTTATTTTTTATAAATGTCCACAATAGCCAAACTATGGAAAGAACCTAGATGTCCATCAACAGATGAATGGATCAAGAAGATGTTACAAACTTTTTTTTTTTTAAAAGATTTTATTTATTTATTTGACAGAGAGAGATCACAGGTAGGTAGAGAGACTGGCAGAGAGAGAGAGAGAGCAGGAAGCAGGCTCCCTGCTGAGCAGAGAGCCCGATGTGGGACTTGATCCCAGGACCCTGAGATCATGATCTGAGCCGAAGGCAGTGGCTTAACCCACTGAGCCACCCAGGCGCCCCATGATGTTACAAACTTTTAATACACACTCAGATGTATGAATCTCAGAAACGTGGAGAATGAAAAGAGTCAGATTTAAAAGAGGTCACAATGCATCATTCAATTTTCAAAATTCTCAAAATACAGTATCTAATTTATAGAACAGAAAGCGGGTCAGATATTGCCTGGGTCTGGAGTAGGGTGAAGGCTCAATGCAGAATGTCATGGATACTTTTGAGTTGATGAAAAGGTTCTCTAAATTTATTACGGTGATGGTTACATAGATGTATATATTTGTCAAAATTCATTAAACTTTACACTTAAAAATAAGCATTTCATTGTAGATAAATTATATCTCATTAGAGGTTTTTTAAATTTTTTTGTTTCTTTTATTTTTTATTTTTTTATTTTCTTATTTCTTTTAATGTAAAAGATTAAGAAAATTAATATTGTTTGGAAGTTCTTAAAAATCCTCAAATGATACAGAACAATAGAAACTCTCATTAATGGGTAGTAAGAGTGAAACAATGATACATCCACTTTAGAAGATGGTCTGTGGTTTTTTACACCACTAAACATATTCTTGCCACGTGATCCAGCAATAACATTCTTTGGCATTTACTCATAGAAGTTGAAAACATATATTCACACCAAAACCTGTGTGCCAATGTTTGTTGTAGCCTTGTTCATAATTGTCAAACGTGGAAGCAACCAAGATGTCCTTCAGTAAGTAAATGGATAAATAAACTGTTGTACATCCAAACAATGGGATATTATTCAGCACTAAAAAGAAAAGAGCTACCAAGCCATGACAAGACATAAAGGAACTTTGACTGCATATTACTGAGTGATCAAAGGCAATCTGAAAAGGCTACATACTGCATGTTTCCAACGATAAGACACTCTAAATAAAGTAAAACTATGGAGACGGTAAAAACGTCAGTGGCTGCTAGGAGTGAAGGGAGTGGGGTGTGGAGGGAAGACTGCAGAACCTGGGATTTTTAGGGAGTGAAAATGCTCTATATGATACAATCATTGTGAATACTTGTCATTATACATTTGTCTGTCCTAATTCACTGAATGCACAATGCCAAGAGAAAACCATAATGTAAACCATAGACTTTGGGAGATAATGATGTATCCATTGTAGATTTATCAAGTGTAACAATGTACCATTCTAGTGAGGGATACTCATGATCCTGGAGGCCATGCATTTATCATTAATATAACTTGGTTTCTTAATTTTACACCAAGCAAGTCTGTGACCTTTGATGTTCATAGATACATTGTGATTTAATTTTCAGATACATGCAATGTCATTTTGGCTTAGGTTTGTTTTTTAAGATACAACCCAAGACATTACAAGCAAGGTAGTAATGAAGAAATGAATAATTAAGTAATGAATTCAATCAATTCATAAAGTTCAAACCCAAACTCTTCCTCTGATTGAAACATTTGTCTTTTTTCTTCCATAATTGCTAAAATACTTGACTTGATTAATTTTAGATATGTATGTATATGCATATATTTATGTATATGTATGTAGGTAAATCTTCAAATTGTAGTTTTTAACTACTATCACTCCACCAAGCACCACAGATATGCATTTTACTTTTGAACTTTTTCTTGCTTATTTTTCTTTACTTAGATTTATCTCATCATTTATATTAAAGCCTATTTTAAGTAACTTTGTTTTTCTTTCAGTTATTTCATTTAGCCCAATTCCACCTCCTCTAGTTCCATGCTCCAACTCCCACCCCAACCCCAACTTAGCATATATCCTGCTCTTATCTAGAGTACTTATCTATGTCAAAATAATCATTTCTTTGGCAACATTCTCGCTGCCAGTAGTCAATCTCAGTTGTGAAGGAAATTTTGTTTAGGCAAAAATAATAACTGAAATAATTTTTTTAATGAAATAATATGCATGTATTCCTTTCAATCCATTAGACTGATTTTTGCCAGTTAAAATTTTAAGTTAAGGTACTCTTTGTTTTTCTCACAAGGTCACAAGATCCTTCCAATTTAAGAAGTACTATTTTCACTTCCATAAAGAATTCTAAATCTTCAGTGACTCAGATCCAATAATTTACTCCTTTCCACAGATCAAGCTAAGCAAACTCCTCGGGGACTAAGCCACCAGAAATTCCAGTTGCAGTGTACTATGGTATTTTTCACTAAAAAGGGCCTGGAAAGTTCTAGCAATACCCTATTCCTCTTAACCATCTCTAACTCTCACCCAAAGAAAGGGGAAAAGGTATGTAAAAATATTTTGGATGGTAGATTTTAAAAATGAAGTAAAAATGGAGGCACCTAAGTGGCTCAGTTGGTTAAGGGTCTGACTCGGTTTGGGCTCAGTTGATGGTTTCCTAGGTCCTGAGATGGAGCCTCCAACATGGGCTCTGCACTCAGTGTGGAGTCTGCGCAAAGATTCACTCCCTCTTCCCCACTCAAGTGTGTGCGTGCTTGCACTCTGTTTCAAATAAATAAATAAATCTTTAAAAAATAAAATACAAATGTACACTCACCTTATGCAAATTTTTAAGGTATGTTCTGCCTTATTTTCTTAGATATAAAAATATTTTAAAGTAGTTTCAATAAATCAGATATCAAGAAACTACTAAAAAAATCCTTTATTAATAGCCCATTTTATTTAGGAGAAGCACAGTAAATTCTTAACACGGAGAATAATTCTCTCCAGCCTAAATAAACCTTCTCAAGTTATCTCTCAGTCTGAGCATTTTATATGCCTTTGTCATTCAGTAAGGAAACTTTTGAAGCCCCTTCTCATCTAGTTAGTTCCTACTCTTTTTTCAGATCTCACATCAACTTTCACTTTCCCAGGGAGTAACTTCAATTTCCCCTCCTAAGTCAACTTCTCACAGAACATGTTCTCACCACACATTGATTAATGCAAGTCTCCATTAACACCTCAAATGTAGACAATAACTTGCATTGCTTACCTTTCTGAACATACATTAGCATGGAGCTAGCCATGTTATAAAGATTGTGAATGTATCAAAACAAAAGGAGGCATGGGTCAGATGATTAGTGATTACAGGCTTAAGTAAAAAAAAAAAAAAAAGGGCTAAATAGAAGTGAACAGTTAATTAGTTGAGAATTATAGTTCTTATGTAAACTGATAAGTAAAGGTTATGGATTAGTAACATTATATGTTTTGCACAATGAAATATCACCATTTGGAATAAGTGAAGAGAGGCATTTTCATTCTCTCATTTTCTCAGGGAACTCTGTGTATGATGCAATTTAGGGTTGTAAATGTCTGAAAATTGAAGAATACCTAAAGGGATGGCAGTATGGAAAGAAAATTTCAAGACTCATCTCCATAGCAAAGGCTCAGATGTAAGAGGAAGCAGTGAGCCCTAGGACCATCTATATTAAATCCTACATTACTCATCCATGGAGAGAATGTAAGAAAAGAGGTGCAATGGAAAACTGGAATAGTCGTTCTAGCTTTCTACTAGCCCCAACCTTGTAATTCTCTAGCGATAGTTTTGAATGATTGAAAAAAATTCCAAAAAAATAAATTTTTGTATCCATGGAAACGTTCTTACAAGTTGCTTGGGATAAAGTATGGCTGTCTATATTTTTGGTAGAGGATGAACCCTGCTACCCATAAAAGCAATATTAAGAGTCCCCTAAGGAGAGCTAAATAGAATGAGTGATTTTATTTTTTGTCGTGTGATTATAGACATTAGTCTTTTAGCTGAAAATAACCCTGTCTTACAGGAAGTGGAAAAGTGCAAACTCAAATACCTAGTAGCTTTGGGAACAATTACACAAACATTTGAAGGCTGGTTTGTACATCTGATGCATCATTCCAAGTGAAGTCTTTTTCTCATAGTATTACATTTTTGCTTTTTCTAGTGCTTCCTTGATAATTCTCACTCCTCTTTACATTTGTTATGACCTACAAATTATGTTCACTAAATATCCACTGTGTCATGCCATGTTTTATTTTATGCAAAATAAGTGAAATAAAATGGAGATTCCATTTTCAGGAAACTGGAGATCCTAAGTAGATATGCTTAGGAAGATTTACACAAAATTGAGCATTCAGTAACTCTACACTTCAAAATACAGAGTGACATTAATGGACAGAGTTTTTAAAAAATACACTGGATTCTTGTTATTCATGGAAGTTATGTTCTTTGAAGTCACTGCTAGCACTGAATTAGTAAATACTAAATCAAAGCTCCTAAGGTAGGGGAATCGTATTTTATATACATTATAAATGTGAACATAAGTGTGTATATGTGTGTGTGTGTGTATAAATTTTACATGGATTATAATCTTAAATCCAAAGTCAACTCATCCTGGTTGATTCTATTTCCTTTATTTTGCAAAGAGAAAATTAGGTAGAGAAGTATGAAGTGACATGGCTGAGGTCACCCTTCTAACAGGTGACAGAGTTAGGATCTAAACTTCAACCACAAAGCTTCTTGCACAATACTGCACTTCCCTCTACCTGTCATCTCCATCCTCTGATCATCTCTGCATAGGACCTGAAGGTCTAGTGAAACCTTGTTGAACATGAGCTTGAAACATGTCTGGAGGTCAACTCAAATTTTTCATTCCTCTGCACATGTTCCCTGAATGACCACAAGTGCCCACAGGTATTGATTTCAGGGTAACAAATTATTTTTAACAAGCAGGTGAATTTTCAAATACAAAATCCAGAAATAAGGAGGATTGACTCTACAATTTTAGGAATTTGATTCTCTCATCATTATGATTTCTAGGCAGCTCACTCTGGGAAATTTTATCCAGATTTATATAACAAATTATTTTCTACATAGGATATTATTCATTCTAGTTTCCATACATATTTGATTTACTTTTTATAGGCACATCAAATCTATATCTACATTAGATTAAACTATTACAGAACAATGAAATCTTTAGTAATTGGAATATTATTTGAATGCTCCCCTCTCTCTCCTAGGTTGACTAATATGACTTAAGTCACATTGACTCTGACATCATCCACCACCAGCATGAAATACACTGGGTTAATTTGGGGACCAACATTTCATCTTGTCAGCTTTTTCTATGTATATGGCCAGTCTGTCAGATGGGGAAAATTATCGATAATTTTTCAGACATGAAGTACATCAGGTGTTTATAAAATGCATAGAATGCATAGAGAGTTTATAACAAAAAATACACCTATTTTTCATAGATTAGGAGACTGAAGTGGAGAAATAGTAGGTGTTTCATCTAAGGTAGATTAGTGGTAGAGACAGAAACTGAAAGCATTTCCCCTATCTTTCATATTTGTGGCTCAATATCACTGCACACTACTTCTGGGTAAAATTGTTTTCCAGAAAGCAGTTTATCATAACATAAATATATTGTGAAGCAAGAAATTTTAGAATCTGGAATTACCACTTCAATCATTCATTTAATTTAATTGTGAAATGGTTTTCATATAATAAAATGCACAGAATTTAAGTATTTAGTTTTGAATTTGACTCCATTTGATGACTCCAAACTCTATATCCCCTGACTCAGACCAATATAACACTGGCTTTCCTCTTGAATCCTATGCACTGTTCCACACTGTGTACTGAGCAGAGTTTTCATGGAAACAGCCATATAAACATGGATTTCATCCAATGTGTTCCTTTCTCAGAAGAGTTATATTTACTAAATTTCTGTCTGCTTTTAACCTACTTTTAAAGTGCCTTCAAAAATTGTTTTCCATATTTTTCCAGAGTTTACTATTGCTATTAGTAGGAGCATTAGTTCAATAAAAGTAACTCTATCATTACTGGAAGTCTAATTTATTCTTCAAACAAATCATGATGGAACTCCAATTGACTTCTTATCTGTGAGAATTTGCTAATGTCTGACTTTTTTTTTAAATTTTTTACTTAGAACTATTATGAGGTAACTTAGATAATCTAAGGAATTACACTTCAAGATATTTAGAAGAAATTTGGTGCATGGATCAAAGCCTCATTGTTATTCTTTTTCAAGTCAGTTCTCTAACTCTTCAGTTTTCTAAAATAATTGCACACCTTTCTCTAAGAATGAAAAAGGGCAGTTAAACCTACTTAAAATATGAAGGCCATATATACAAATTGGAAGATATATCAGGAATTATTAAGAGTCCATTTTTAGCTGTTGCTACCATAGCATGGATTTCAAAAATAACCCCAAAATATGTACAATGGGAATTGTTCACCCAATTTAAAAATGATCAGATTTCATCACTTGATTATTTGAAAATAAACATACTAATCTCATTTTTATTCCTATTTCATAAGCATGACTAATCTACTTTTAGAGAAGCATTAACTTATTGGCAGTTAAAGAACTTTTACCTAATAAAAATGTAGTAACTTAAATGGCAGTATATTTTTCTCAAGCACAAAAACAGTTCCCCCCAATGGGGCTTACATTTAAAAAGCAGAGTATGGTGAATTACAATGAGGAAAATAAGGATGATTTTATTTTAATAATAACTGAAACTGTCTATAATAGATCTTAGTTTACTCACAATTTTAAGATATCATGGTAACTACATAGATTCTTAGTGGTACTTGGAAACAGCAATGCTCAATCATTGTCTCAATAAATTAAGTATATAAAATTATCTATTATAACTTGGCACTTGACCTCAAAAGATTTTCTCAATGCCAAACCATTTTATCAATAAGATATGACTTTGAAAAGACCTGGGGTAATTGGCTAATTGCCCTTTATTATATGAGTACCTTTGATAAAATGAGGATTTTCAGTGTTTAGTCCTGGTTTTCTTTTAAGCACTATGATTTGCTACATAAAATATGAATTTTGAGTTTGGACCACAAGATATTTTATCAATCAGAAATAGTCTTCATCTCTCAGATACATCTAAAACACCCTTCACTTTATACTACTTTTTTCTACTGTGTTTTCAGATTCTACTCTTAACTCTTCTCTTCTCTCTCCTCACCTATTGTAAAGCCAGAAAATTACATTTTTGTTGGGCTTTTACAATTTCTTTTCAGTGGAAAGAGTAGAGGTCAGAAAGCATTCCATCTCAGGAAGATAGTTAAATGGCTGGCATTAAAGTGTCTGCCAAAATGATGGAGTAGTATTAATTTTTATTTTTCAGTGAAACCATATGAAATCACAAATAAAAGCACCCACTACCTTTAATGCAGAAATTAAATTAAAAATTCTTTCATGTTCCTACCTCCTGAAGCAAAGCTTATTATGAGCAATCTATATTGACTCCAATTCTTTTTCATTTTTAAGAGTTTCAAAATCTGAGTTAAAGCAAAATAATTTTAAACTTAAATTTAAAAACAATCTTATTTATCAGGAAAATAAATGTTTAAAACTATATATTTAATATTTAATGTTTAGCCTTATTAATTATTAAGTGGTTGGAAAAAATTAAGATGCAAATGGGTCAAATATAATATGGTCTACATTCTGTAAAGAAAATCTGGGAACGTTTCTTAATGTTCAGTTGTCAAAAAGAAAAATAAATAAACCATTCTTTGTGTCATGATTTCGTTTGTTTGTTAAACCATTGAGTATTAAATCTAAATGTAAGGGATAATAGTCACTGCAACTGCAATAATAAAAATAATAAAAAATGAAAACCACAACAATAGCTGTTTTACACTGAGTGCTAATTATAGGCCATGAACAATAAGTGATTTGCTTAAATGAGCTTTTGATTTTAAATAATTCTAATATCTTTTAAATTGACACTCTAAAAACAGTTCTAGAGTCTGGAAAAGAAGAAAAAAATACTTTATGCATATAAAATAAATTGGTTTTAAAGTTCTCAAACTGGGTGGGCAGCTGGGTGGCTCAGTTGGTTGAGCATCTGCCTTCAGCTCCGGTCATGATTCCAGTGTCCTGGGATTGAGCCCAGTGATGCTCTGCTTGACAGGGAGTTTGCTTCTCCCTCTCCCACTACCCATCTTCCGCTCTCTCTCTCTGTGTCAAAATAAAAATGTTTTTTAAAAAAAATTCTCAAACTGGATATTGAACTCACAATTCAATTTGGTTTCACAGTGTCAGTATGAGACTTATCCTGGACTGAGAGGCATGGAGTACTACATAACATGTTTCCTGACAGTAAGAATTAAAAGTCTAAGAACTCAAAACAAAAGAAAAAAAAAAGGAACAAAAAAGAAAGAATACAATAAAATTTATGTATTACCAAATTCAAAAATTTATGCCAGGCTTAGCAATCCCAGAGATCGAGTTTCCTCATTTATTGTTGATTTAAGAAGTGAGATCACTTTGCATGAGATATTACCTCCTTACCATATGAAAATAAGCATGATGCAAGGAAAATGTGCCTTTAAATAATGCATCAACTGATTGATATTTTATTGAGAACCTGGTTAATGCCAGATTATATTCGATTGAGGTGAGCAATAAGGAAAAATGAAATATTTTCCATTATTACTGGATGCTTGGAGAAAGAGGAAACAGATATATACACAATTATTCTGCGATTTTATCTCTATACTGGTGTAAGCTGAGTAATTCTATGCTTCTTATGACCAGGATCTCCTCATTCTGTCTCTGGTTATCATAGAGAAGAGGTAAAAGGAAAAGTAAAATAGTTCCTGATCCTTAACAAAGTTCACCAGGCAAAAAAAAAGGAGATGGACATATGAGACAAAATTATGTTCAGGTAGATGATATGTCCCACAGAGTGTTTGAAATGTGGCTATGGATCTCAGAAGAGAGGTCATGACCAACACCCTACTTTTGTTAATACCAAGCTTCTGTGAAAACTACACTTTGAAGTATGTGAAATCAGTATTGTTATTGCTATTTTACAAATTAGACACTAAAACTCAAGGACATTAATTTATTAGGGTTACATAATTAGTAACTGACAGAGAAGCATTGAACCCACCCAATCTGACAATAGTGTTTCTCTCTGGTATACTGTTTCTTCTTAAATTTACTAAAATATCAAATATGCACTAAGTCTGTGTTAATTTGGTGACAATGGCTGTTGTATTTGGGTAAGGCTGAAACATGGGTATTTTAACATAATAAATATTTCATTTCCACTCCTCAGAAGTCCAACTCAAAGCAGGCATTTGAAGAGAAGGGGTGCTCTACTCTGATTACTCAGGAATTCAGGGTGATGAATTCTCTGTCATTAACAACATGTGATTTTTTAATTTTTTATTTTTTATAAACATATATTTTTATCCCCAGGGGTACAGGTCTGTGAATCACCAGGTTTACACACTTCACAGCACTCACCAAATCACATGATTTGGTGAGTGCTGTGAAGTGTGTAAACCTGGTGATTAACAACATGTGATTTTTAAAGTCATTTTGGATGCCTATGGTCAGTTAGAAAATGAGAAGATAGAGCATGGAGAATGGTGTCAAAGATTTTAATGAACCAAACTTAGAATTAGTCTATGTAGCTTCCATGTGCAATCCAATCAGTAAGACTTAGTCACAGGATTCCTTCTAGATGCAATTTTATGAATGGGAAATAGTCTCTGACTGAGTATAAATTTTCAAATAAAAACTCTGTTTTGGGGCGCCTGGGTGGCTCAGTGGGTTAAGCCGCTGCCTTCGGCTCAGGTCATGATCTCGGGGTCCTGGGATCGAGTCCCGCATCGGGCTCTCTGCTCAGCGGGGAGCCTGCTTCCCTCTCTCTCTCTGCCTGCCTGCCTCTCCATCTACTTGTGATTTCTCTCTGTCAAATAAATAAATAAAATAAAATCTTTAAAAAAAAAAAAAAAAAAAAAAACTCTGTTTTGTGCAACTCTTTCTGCCACAAGCACTCCATCCCTTACATTATAGATTCCACTCTTACCCTTAAAGAAATACTTTCATATTATAAAAAAGATTTTAAATGTGATATAAAACAAACATGGATAATCATCCATGTATAAAGATACTTCTCTTATAAAACTAAACTTAAAATATAATTTTTTTAATTTACAAAGATCTTTTCGGGGAGGGAAAATGTGGAGGTCAGCTGACATTTCATTGGCATCCTGTAAAATTGAGTTCTTATGGATACAAAGATAGGATGAGAGAAATAAATAAATCACCCATTTGCCTATAATCCTCCATTAATTTTTAATTTTGTACTACATATCTATTCTTTTGTACTACATATCAATTTTCTTTCCTGTGCAATGATATTTTTAACCAATGTAATTTGGCAAATATACATTTGATATTTTTCTATTCCATTGTTACTACATTTCTGAATAAGTTTATGATGTTTTTAATCTGATAATTTTTAAGCTAGTGAAGCAAATGTATCAAAACAATAATAAAACCAATAATGTTTAATATAATCCACTAACCTTTTCTTTATTTCTAGCCAATCAACCAGAGAACATAATAATGTCTAAAAGACTGGATATGACTTAGCAATAAGCTAATAGCGATAGCCATGTAACTCTCTCGGACACTAAAAAAGAAAAAGCAAACTTATGGAAATTTTTACCATAATTTTCCTTCTGCTGTTAAAAGTATGCAGTGAAGTATACAGTGAAAGAGTATATTTTGTAACTCACTTTTCTAAATAATATGTTTCTGTATGGTTAGTCTAAAAACATTTTTTTCATTGTATCCATGAAATTTTCATTATGTTTTCAATATATTAATAATTCATAGAATATGAAAAATAAAGAATATAAGTGATACAAAGAATAACAGAACTATCTTCATTTAAGCGGCCCAGGAGATGAGCAAGATGACTAATTTTTTCTCAGTATAAACAGCTTCCTAGAATGACTAGAAGAAATCATGTTTTATCTTTACTCAGGATTTTCCTATACATATTATTGCAATGTCTATATTAATTTATATCCACATCCATCCATCCACCCATGAATTTACTAAAAAAGACAGTGTATGTTAGTCTGTCCATATTTTCATATCCACTTTAGTTAACTGAATACATTCAATTCCTCACATATAGGCAAAGTGTTATTTGAATCATTACATACATACACAAATACAAATAATATATATAAACATATTTGTCATATACATATATACACTATATGTGTTATACATATAAAAACTGGCTGTATGGGGTGCCTGGGTGACTCAGTGGGTTAAGCCTCTGTCTTCAGCTCAGGTCATGACCTCAGAGTCCTGGGATGCAGCCCTGCATCGGGCTCTCAGATCAGCAGGGAGCTTGCTTCCCCCCCACCCTCTGCCTGACTTTCTGTCTACTTGTGATCTCTCTCTCTATGTCAAATAAATCTTAAAAAAAAAAAAAAAAAACTGGCTGTATTTTCCAACATCTGTTACAAAACAAAACAAAACAAAACACCTAAAGAGTAAAGAAGAAAAGAAAAGAAAAAGTTTACAAAAAAAGTATTTTCTTTTCTTTTCTCACCACTGTCAAGTGTGGATTCCAAAATTAGACTAGGAACTTCTTTTATTTTTCCTAGAAGTCTCTAATGTTGATATACAGATCCATTCTTCAAAGGACAAACTAAGGGTGTCCATACTCTAAGTTGAAAGATTGGACATTGATCTAATTGAACTCAAATAATATTTATTACCTTTATTTACTTGTTTTTAAAAATATTTTATTTATTTATTTGTCAGAAAGATAGAGCACAAGGAGGGGGAGTGGCAGGCAGAGGGAGAATCAGGCTCCCTTCTGAGCAAGGAGTCCAATGCAGGAATTTGTCCCAGGAACCTGGGATTATGACCTGAGCCAAAGGCAGACATTTAACTGACTGAGCCACCCACTCGTCCTGACTTTATTACCTTTAATAGAGAACTAAGACATCTCATTTTGATGTCAAATGAGGAAAAGGAGGAGGGGGACAGCAGTATAGTCCAGGAATTTTGAATAAAAAATACTCCCTTGAATTTTACCCTTTTACTTTTTAAGTGTGAAAAAGCTAAAACAGTCTCTTCAAGAGACATACAATAGGAGATGCTAGTGGAAATTTCATTGTAGATCTACATACTAAAGCATAAACCCTATAAAATCTTTAAAATTTTTCCTGTTTAGGGAAACCTGGTGGCTCAGTCAGTTAAGTGTCCAACTCTTGGTTTTGGTTCAGGTCATGATCTCAGGGTTGTGGGATCAAGCCCCATATCAGGCTCTGTACTCATTGTAGAGTCTGCTTGAGATTCTCTCTCCCTCTCCCTCTGACCCTCCTGATCATGCTCTCTCTCTCTTAAATAAATAAATCTAAAATAATTTGTCCCTATTCATATAAGAAAAATTGTTTATAAATAAATACACAGATGTATACATAATATATATGTGCATATTATATGTGTATATATGTATACATTCATGTGTATAGATGTGTAGATCTTATCTAATTCCCAAAATAAATCATATAAACATATATACATATAAACACATATATAACACAATATAAATTTAAATTTTTACCTTTATGAGCACTATCTGATTTTAAAGTCATAGAACCTCCTGATATTTATTTAATCATTATATTAAACTAATAAATATTGAAATTATTGTAAGTCACAAACATATAAAGTTTTATGGTATATATGAATACTAAGTATAGATTTAGATTTTTTGTTTTTTATTGATTATGTAAGAATAAATATCTCTCTCTAATTTCATTTTCCTAATAATAAACCTAATAATAATAAAGTGATAATTGAACAGTTAGACAAAATATTGTTACCAGAAAGAGGTCAACCTCTTAAACAACATATTTTCCTGAGAAGAGGTCTGGTTGATAAGTGTATTATTCATATAAATACATTCTGGAGAAGTTCTGGAGGAAAATATTGAAGTTGTTTAGTCATTTCCAATAAATTTTTTCTTTTTATTTATTTATTTATTTTATTGTGTTATGTTAGTCACCATAAAATACCATAAAATACATCATTAGTTTTTGATACAGTGTTCCAAGATTCATTGTTTATATACAACACTCAGTACTCCACCCATCCAATCAAGTTCTTCTGAGAATTATTTGCATTTTTCTATTTCCCTTTCCCTCTGTATAAACAAAGTGTTTCCAATGGGTTAAAATGTTTATAATGTCTTTATAGTGCTTAAAAATTCACATGCATGATCTTATCTAATTCCCAAAATAAAACAATGAGGTTGAATATTACCACCATGACAGATGTGGAAATTAGGGTTTAATTAATTTTCCCTTAAAAAGTAAAGGAATTCAGATTTAAACATATACCTTTGTAATACTGGATTTGAGAGGACATAAATAATAGAGAATAATAGCTTAGGGTCTGGAATAGGCAGATATGGATTTGAATGATGGTTTTACAAGTTATTTTATCTTTGTAAGCTCCAATTTCCATATCTGTAAAATAATGATAATTATACAGCCTGTAACCTCATGAGTTTGCTATGATGACTGAGTTAAATTAGCATTTAATTTTTATTTCTTTTAAAGATTTATTTTATTTTAAGACTTTATTTATTTGACAGAGAGAGAGAGAGGGAGAGAGCAAAGACAAGCAGAGGGAGTGGCAGAGGGAGTGGGAGAAGCTCCCTGCTAGGCAGGGAGTCCAATACAAGGCCTGGTCCCTGGATCCCAGGATTATGACCTCAGACAAAGGCAGAACTTTAAGTGACAGGGTCACCAGGTGCCACAGATTTTATTTATTTTAGAGAGAGATAGTTAGAGGCATAGTTGGGGGAAGGGACAAAGGGAGAGGGAAAATCCTAAGCAGACTCCTTTCTGAGCCTGGAGACAGACATGGGGCTCAATCTCGTAACCCACATATCTTGTTCATGAATGTACAGATAAAAATTATACATAATTTCCAAAAAGGAGGAAACAACCCACATGTTCATCAGTTGATGAATGGATAAGCAAGGTGGTTTATCTACACATAGAGTATTATGTATCCACAAAAAGGAATTAAATTCTGTTGCATGCAACAGGATGGATGCCTCTTGAAAATGGTATGCTAACTAAAAGAAATCAGACTCAAAAAGCCCTGTATTACATGGCTCTGTATATATGAAATGCCCAGGATAGGCAGATCCATAGGGACAGAAATTAGATAAGGGGTTGCCAAGGTCTGGAGAGGAAAGGCTAATGGTGCAGGGCTTCATTTTCGGGTGGTGAAAATATTTTGAAATTATGTAGCAGTGATAGTTGCATATGTTTGAAGATATATCAAAAATCACTGAGACAAATGCTTTAAAGTGGAGATTTTATGGTATGTGACTTATAGTTCAATAAAAATAAAAATGCGTATATACTGCGTTATTCTAAACTTTATAGAAATCACTTAATCTTTTATCTTCTATATGCCCTTTTTATAATTTTGCAAATAATCAAAATCCATTTTCTTCCAATTTTTGTGATGTAAATATCAGTCATAAAGTGCCATTTGCTGTCTAAAACCCCCTCTCTATAACATTACTTACTGCATCTGATATTTTCAGAAACCCAGCTGCTCTGTATGTCCCATTAATGATTAAAATACTTGTGACTTTTCTAAATTTGTTATAATCAGACATATAGATTATAAAATATCTATTCATAAAGCTTGTGTTTAATCTCTCATTTACATGCAGAGTAGTAATGGTAAGGAGATTAAGATTTTTTCACATTAAATGCTCTTTTTCCCTAATCTAGTTAAAGAGCTTAGTAACTTGCATTCCTGTGGTTCTCATATTAATAAATATGATAAATAAATAAATAAAATAGTCAGTATAATCTTATCCAGCTATTATTTCTTCTGTGAAAACTTCCTTTAGTTATTGGTTGTTCAATATACTAATTTGTCACATAAGAATAAATGATGCAATAATAACCCACTTCAATCATTTTTATAGAAAATGTACTGCATGGACAGATTGATTTAAAATAAAGTTCTATTCACTTCATATATTTATCCAATTTTATTTTACAAGCATAAAAATCTTCAGAAACGCACAATTTGTATGTCTCACTGAATGCACTTGAAGAAATTATACATTTCAAGATTACTCATGGTACAAAATGTACTTGTTTTGAAGGCTTCCTTTCCAGTGAGTATGTTAAATAACATATTCATTGATTGTTTACTATGTACCAGTAAGGTTTATAGTACTTACACACTTTTAAACACCTTTAATCTTTATAAAAATCTTAAAGGGCATTAATAACATGGAGATGTTTTTCTTCTAGAAAAACTTTTCTTATAGATGTTTTCTTATAGAAAAGAATTATATGGCACAGAAATATCAAATTTTGCTTAAGATCACACAAACATTAAAAATGACACAGAACACAAAATCTAGTCCTCTGGCTTCAGAGCTCTTCCGCACCTTGACTGTCTTTATAAAGTAGTATCGGAGAGATTTTTAGAAAAGCAGTAATTCTCATCCTATAAAAACCCCAAAATATGCAAACAAACAAATAAACAAAAACTCTTTTTCATTCCGGTCCAGTATATATGATTAATTCACTCCCCCACACACTACCATCACATTTAACCAGTGCTGCCAGAAATCATAAGATCAGGGATTATTACTGAAAAAAAATTTTAAATTTTTTTCTCTATATATTTGCCATATTAGAGTATAGTATTGTTATGGCATGCATGTTATTAGCAACTCCAGAAACACTATTCACTATACTGATGTAGTTATTTTGATTCATCATTTCCCTTGAAGCTCAAGGGATTGCAATGAATTTTACAGCTAACCTTAGTTGCTCTATGAAATAATACAAAATAGACTAAAATGAATTCAGTTATCAAAAAGAAATTCTAAATGGAAAGGTCAAAGAAGTTTTCACTCTATTATTAATGCACATCATATTCTCCTTAATTCATACATATTATACTAGTGACAATCCATGCAAAGCATTTTTGAAATGCTTTAAATATTTACCCTGAAAGTCATTTTCGTATGAAATTATCTAAACTGAGATCTATCTACAGTAGGTAGTTGTTTTGAAGGATAGTTTCTTACATGATATTTAATTTAGCCTCATTGAGTATTCACAAAGAATTCAAACTCAAGTCTCTGGTAACATCTTAGTATGTAGAAATATTTTAAAAGGGAGACCTTTGAAAATACAAGTATCCTACCCTACTCAAACTTAATATTTGTAGTAACTTGTCAAACTTACAGAAAAAAATAATAAACAATAGACACAGTTTATTAGTGAATATGTTATAGTGTTATCTAACAATGAATTCTTTCCCTTCAAAATCCATCTTAATATTGAAGTGTGTTGCCTACACTAACCTTGTGGTTTATATCAAGAATGCATTAACGCAAGTATATGTATAGAAAACTCTTATTGTCCAAAAAAATTAAAACATTCAGAAATATATATTTTATGTCATATTCTCAAACTTTACTATAAAACACTAACTTTAAGAACAAATAATTATTGCAATTAAACTTTAGAAATAATTGACTCTTGGCACTAGTTTATAAAGTTTACTATTGAGTTACATTATATACTATTATCACTAGATATTTGGATATATTTCTCTCCAATTGCATATATGACTTGAATACTGAAGGTCATTACTTACATTTGAAAATAACATGTATATAGTAAATGAGGAAACTATGTTCTGCACATTTTCTAATTGCTTATTATGCACAGAGCTAACACTGTCACTATATGTGGCATCTCCAGATGGCAAGTACATCAGTGGGAGATTGGGAGAACTTGTAGAATCAATTACAATTGCAGGTAAAATTAAACTTGGAAGCAAAATCATTAATATGCTGAATATGCATCTGGTTACAATTCTTTGAACATTTAAGAACATTTCTATCTTATTCAAACTCATGATCCTCTTACATGTTGTATCTACTAAGCCGCTTCTGTCTGAATTAAGACCATGTGTGAAATTTGGGCTTATCCCCAAGGAGTCCATCTGGACCAACTGATGTTGATCCCAATGTTAAATCTTGATGTCCACATATGAGCCTTAGGGAGATAGGCGACTAAATGAGATGATTTAACAGACATTCTATGTTTTATTCTGTTTTGTTTTTTTAATGTATGTGTGTGTGACATTTAGTATTTAGAATTGGTGAGATTTTAAAATTACTTTTATTTGAAATTACTTTTATTACTAGTTATATTAAAACACCTAATTTTTAATTAACATGCCTTACAAAATTTTTCTTGAAAATACATTAATTTCTTCTCATTCAGAGAGGGAGACTAACCATGAGAGACTCTTATCTTTGGGAAATAAACTGAGGGTTGTGGAATGGGAGGTTGGTGGAGAGGATGGGGTTAACTGGGTGATAGGCATTAAGGAGAGCATGTGATGTGATAAGCACAGGGTGTTATATGCAACTAATGAATCATTTAACACCACCTCAGAAACTACTATATATATTGGCTAATTGAATTTAAATAAATTTTAAAAAATCTATTCTTCACTTAAATAAAAAGAAAATACATAAATTTCTTCACAGTCTTGGTTCTTTTTAGATTATCATATCATAGAATCCAGTAAATTAGAACCAATAAACAAGTTATACACTATTGAAACATTTATTAATAAGTAAAATGCTTATTGTTAAATTTCTAAGAATATTATATTATTAAATATTTACTCGTCTGTGAATGTTCTAATAAAACTTTATGCAACAATGTTATTTAATGGAATGTCCTGTTCCAAAATATACATTTTATTAGAATTGTTGTTAAACTCTTAAAAGATGACTATTCAAAAAATATAAAATATGCACTATATAAAAACACACTGCATATAGTCATTTCAGCCATCATATTTATATTTCCTATAACCTCTAAATTTTTATAAGTACAGAAACTTCTTTATTTAGTTAAAAGAAAAAATAATATGGGACCTTAAATCATGGAATCAGAAAGAGAGGGATATGAGAATCCTGGTAACTTCCAATTTATAAGAAATTTGGAAAAATGTAATCAATGTTACTCTTTTTTATAATATCTTTTTGTTTTGAAACATATATATTTACATAAAGTATGTAATTTACATTAATGTACAGTTTATTGCTACATTAAAATAATTTTATAGATTATTAAATTATTAAAATATTATAAATTAATTAAATAGATTATAAGTAGAATATTTCATTATAAGTATAATAAACATTGATATATAGAAGCCACAAACACAAAAGCTCTTTAGAGTTCTTAATAATTTTTAAATGTGCTAAGTATTTCCACGACCAAAACCTTGAGAATCATCATAAAAACATTCATTTGCATTTTCAATAGGAGCAATATAGTTTAAGGGGGTGAAAAGTGTTCTTGGAAGTGGGTGAAAATACCTTACTTTTTCTCATTTATGAAGCACAGATGTACATATAGTACTTAAACAAATATACAGTATATCTGGTATTATTGACTGGTAGATTAGATTTTCATAGAATGATAGATAATATCTAATTATCATAGAATGATAGACATGAAATTAAATGAAAGCTAAAATCCAAGAATAGCTTCGATGTGGCAGCATCTTTAAGACTCTGTTCTGTAGAGGTGCCTGAATGGCTCAGTTGGTTAAGTGATTGCCCTCAGCTCAGGTCATGATCTAGGTAGGAGTCCTGGGATTGAGCCCCACATCAGGCTTCCTCTGCTCTTCAGGGAGCCTGCTTCTCCCTCTCCTTCTGCCTGCCACTCCCCCTGTTGTGCTCTCTCTTTCTGTCAAATAAATAAAATCTTAAAAAAAAAAAAGAAAGAAAGAAAGACTCTTCTGTAATTTTTACTTGTAGACTGTATTAACTGATATATTACTTGATAGTTACAAGACTCTCTAATTTTCTTACATCCCTAAATTTTAATCTCCTCCTGGACCTTGGTATTCATTCTGATGGAAGTTTTCAGTGTTCCCCATTCGAACTGAGACTATATTACTGTGTAGCTTCCTTACCTACTGTGTAGCTTCCTCATAATAACACTATGCCTGTTGATTTTGGATTCCCAGATTTAAAAAACTGAGATAGTCAATTCGAGTTAAAAATTCTCTCTCATATTATAATGATGCATGAAAAACATCAAGTTGTAAATCATTCTTTTGTATTTCATAGGCACACACTGACATACACATACAAACATATTTTGAATTTTCAAAATGAATTTCATTTTTTCTTATAAAAAGGATATGTGAACATTATTAAAACTGCAAAAATGTGTAAAAAGAAAGTTAAACTTCCCCTGTTATCCTTCTTTCTCTAATACAGCCATTGCTTCTGGCGTGCCTCTAACAATCTTGTCCCTTTTTTCTCCCAGTCCTACAAAATATATTAACACACATGGCTTACTTGTTTTCTTTTTGTTCACTTGGGAAGGAATCATACCATACCCTCCAATATTACCTTTAATACTGTAACTCTTAACATTCAATATGACTAATCAGCATGGTTTTTCAGAATAATTCCCTTTTGGGTTATTGCCATTTCATTTTATCAAAAGGATATTCATCTGAGAGTCATTTTATCCTTCAGGTATTCTTCCCCAATGTCTCTTGTCTTAATGTTTCTTAGTCTTGGACTCCCATGCCTGGACACAGACACCACCAGGCCACAGCCTTAGAAATGCACATCCTATACTCACACCCACATCTCATGAGGAAGGCTAATCTGAAGTTTCTGATGCTCTCGGTTAAACTTGATTTTCAGTTAAATAATGAATACATTTTAGTATAAGTATATCCCAAATATTTCATGTGATACATGTATAACTATAGACACATAGACACATATGGCATGTGTGTATATAACTGTTTATCTGAAATTCAGATTAAACTAGGCATTTTGTATGTTTATTTGTTAAGTATCTCTATTCTACTCCAGAGGAAATAGTTTTTATTCAGCTCTTTCTCTTTTTGCATATTTTTTTGGACTACTCAGGCACTCATTTCAGGCTTCCATTCTCCTCACGTTGCAGGAAGGAAGGAAACAAGGAAACTTGTTTCCTCTCTGCTGCCTATTTGGCCCTGCCTATACACCTGATGTAGTTTTTTCACCCTGCAAAGTCCTCCTGTACAAAAATTTGAAAGACTGACCTTTGAGAACTACCTCCTAGTTCTGTCACTTCCTTTGGTCTTTCCTCAACTCTCGGACCTGCAGCCCAAGGTCCTGAGTGGGCTTGTTAAAATTGACTACACTTGTTAAAATTAATAAACCAATACTAATACATTATTATTAACTGAAGTCTAAGGTTTTATTCTTCATGTTGCATAATTCTGTAGATTTTGACAAAATGTATGACATCATATATCAATCATTACAATATCACCCAGAATTGTTTCACTGCCCTAAAAATGCCTTGTGTTTACATTTACTGGGTTTTGATATGTGATGTATTTTTTACTACGAGCCACAGTTTAATTGAACTTGAGTTGTAAGTTACCAATTAGGGATGAAGTTGAAAACTCTAATGAGCTGAGAAGGCAGGAAAGAAAATAAAACAATACATTACATAGCATTTATATCTCCAAGTCCACTAATATTCAAACTTGGCATCATATCATGTAGCAAATTACGTAATCCAGGAATGGGAGTAAAAAAATAATCAAATTAGTTTGAATTTCTTTACGTGGTTATGTTTTTAAGAAATACTTTTTTCATAAAACTAACTCTGTATTCTAGATTTATTTTTAACTTTCCCATTCTCTTACAAGCTGCTGAAGTTTACTTTTCCTTTTTTCACAAAATAATTTATAAGAAGGAATAGAATGTTTTAACTTTGAAACTCTGGTTAAGTTGACCTAAAGCTCATTAACAAACATTTCTACTAAAATTATTTTATTGATATGTTGGGTATATTTGATTCTAAATAATAAATTTAATTTGAGAAGTAGTGATTTCATATTTTAAATTGACTAAAGGAAAAATGGTATTTTTAAATAATCAAGAAAAAGCTCACCAGGTTTTCAAACTTGGAAAATTTTATAATTTTCTAAACATTAATATTACCATAGATCATGTGGATACTGATGTTTTGAAACCATACTTCAGAAGTTCTTTGGGATTAAAAATTAACCAAAAATTTAAAAAAAAATCTAAAATTAAAAAAAAAAGGTCAAAACTATTTTTTTTTTCCCTCCAGAATATAAAAGATAGAACAAATTAAAAAAAAATTACTGGTCAAGTAAAGACAAGAGAAAAACATAACAAGAAAACATAGTAGACTGGTCAAAAAATTTACATTTGATTATTCTGTTTTCATAGCTATTTACCCTTTTAAAATTAATAAAGTAAATGGGGTTTTGTCTTTAAATATACTCCCCTTATTATCTTTCTTTTATCATATATAGAAAACATACAGTTTTTGATACAACTAATATTCTAAAATAGTTATAAATTCTGTTTATTATACCTCTATTAAGATACTTATCCTCTCGTTCAACAACTAGACCACCACCCAAAACACCAGACCATCAGCGTGAGGGGAAAAATCTAGATATCATTTCCAGATGTTCTACCATCCCTAAATATACCATTAACCATCAGAACATCATATTCATTTTGTAATTGAATAAATTGGGCTTCCTGCTTGGCAGGGATCCTGTTTCTCCCTCTGCTGTTCCCCCTGCTTGTGCTCTCTCTCTCTCTCTCTCTCTCTCTCTGTCAAATCAATAAGTCTTTTAAAAAATAGACCATTTTTTTAAAAGATTTATTCATTTATTTATTTTAGAGAGAGAGGAAGTATTTTGCGAGGTCACTAACAGAAGGAGAAGGAGAGAGTCATAAGTAGACTCCACACTGAGCTGGATGGGACTTGATCTCTGGAACCCAAGATCATGACCTGAGCTGAAACCAAGAGTTGGACACTTAATTGAACTATTTTTGTTCTATTTCAAAAGAAAGTCAGCATAATTTTATTACCCCTGTGTTTACCTAACTAAATTTACAAATACTTTAATTCTTGTAACTCTACCAGACAAAACCAAATTAAAAAAAATTCTATTCAATACCTGAACAATTGAACTGATGTTCTTCTGTCTTCACAATTCTGATCCATGTTAATATTATTTTAATATCACACCTAATTATGATCAGTTATTCTTTTAGTAAAATTATTAAATTCCTTTGCTAAGCCTTTATTTTTAAAGTTTAAAATTTCACCTACAGCCTCAGAATCAAATATTTACTCAGTCCTTGTAAAATCTTTCTAAAGCTGAGAAGTTAATAAAAGGTTTTCTGCTTTCCTGTGACATATTTTGGCTAGGTGCTACTTGGTACATCACCACAGTATTTTTCAAGAGAAATATAATGGAAACATGTTTCCTTAATTTTACAAACAACAACAATCCATGTCACGTTTCTCTGGGTACAGTTCTCCTGGGCATAATTGAGCTCCTGGGGGTGGGGGAGGCATAACTGCAATTACTGGGCAGGGAGACGGTGAGAGGAGGAGACTGCAGTGATTGTTACGAAGGACTGTGGGAACTGAGGTGTATAGGCAAACAGAAAGCAAAGAGAAATACAGTTTGAAGGAGACCACTCAATTGAAACATCCAACGATGAAAGTTCAGAGAAAATTTTGCACATAATTCAGAAAAAGAAAAATCTAATATAACAAGGGATGAATGTACAGGTAGGTAGTAAAACCAGTGAAGAAAATGTGTTCTTTTTAAAAGATGAGATGATAAAGTAATAAAATAAGGAAAAGAAAGAAATACATACTTTCAGTGTGAGGTAGTGAAGAAGAGGAGTATGATATTATTATATTATATTTTCTTTCATATACATATACACAAACACACATTTATTGCATGTACACATATACGTATATAATCAGTATATATGTATATATACAGGGCATGAGCAAAATTCAAAACGGGGTTAAGTAGCAGATGCCATGCAAGATAAAAAAAAAAAAATGTAAGTATGGGAGGAGGTAGTTATTCCCAGAAGAAAGAGAGAACTATGCCTTCTAGAGTTTATCTGAAGGAGAAACCAAGGACAATGAATACATCAAAATGGACTTATGGTCTTCATAACAGAGTAGAAAATGAGCTCGTTTTCTGAGATATTAAGAGTTGGAGTTCCCCCACCCTAGGGTTGTCAATATAGAAAATAAACATATAAGACCCATAGTTAAATTGGAGTTCATATGGAGAACAAGTATATATGTACACACACATATGTATATACATCATTTTTTAGTATGGATACACCTGTGCAATATATGGGATGTCATGCTCAAAAAAAAAATTATTTGATGTTTATCTGCATTCAGAATTAACTGGAAGTCCTTCATTTTACCTGGAAACCTGACCCCACTCCTTTCTGGAAAGGTAGGAAATGTTTGGAATTCTTTCTCTGATTAGAAGAATAAGATTAACTTGATTTGAATAAAGTGATTAATCAAATCCTAAGAGAAGTACTGAGAATGAATTAGAGGGATTTTTTTTTTGTGGTGTTTGTTTTTAATATAATTCATCATTGCAAGGTGACCTTTTCTTTCAATGCTTAATAACCTTAAAAAAAAAAAGGTAGAAGAGAGAATAGATTTTTAAATTTATATGAATTTTGGAATTGACAAAGTAAGTATAATTATTAAAATGCTGAAATTTGTAAATTTAATCAATGGAAAGGTTATTTAATATATCTGGAGTACATTTTAGTTGGGAAGAATGTTTAGAAAAGAGATTACTGAGAGAGAAAGTAGTCATCAGATTAGGGAACAAAACCATGACAAAGAAAATGTGGGAGCAGCAGCAGATTAAAGAAAGGAGGCTGATCAGGGGTGAGGCTGCACACTTCTTCAAGTTATAAGGAGTTGTTACCATGTCCAAGGTTGCTTTCAGACTTCCATCTGTGTATTCAATTTTTATGAAATAGTGACAGAGGACTGTGTAGAGAGAAGCCAGGGTCGTGAGCAATTTTTACTGAAAATGGAAATCCTTGAAGAATGTTGGAAGAGGTGCCTCTTAGAAATTTATAAATGATAAGAAATACGATAAATGTGGCATGAAGAAAGAAATAGTATAAATGTGGTTGAGATGAGAAAATGCCCCTATTTTTTACTTAGTAAACCAAAAAATTGCAGATAAACAAGAATATTGAGATTTTAGATAGAAGAGGTATTTCACAAAAGAATAAAGTTTGCATAAATACGAATTTGAAAATAGAGAAGCATTTGTAGATAATTAATATATGAAGTGCAAAAGGGTGAGCTAGGCACAATAATTGCTAAATAAGGTGGAAATAAGTAAAAGACAGGTGTTCAGTAGTTTATTGGCTGGAGAACATTCTCCTTATTCATGATGACAATGATTCACAAGAAAAAGTGGAAAATAATCCAAAAGCAAAACTATATGTTGCCTTAAAAATGTGAAAAAGATTGGGCATAAAACTCCTCAACCTATACCAAAGAGTCAATGATACTTTTTTGTTGTTGCTTTGCCAGTTCTGAAATGTTTTATATTTTGAAGATTTCCTGTGTAGTTAGAATGTGCCTGACACTGATTAAAAATTAATTAACTATGGACCTGCTAAAATGACCATCTGAACCTTGAAGAAAAAATGGAATTTATTTAAGCAGTGTTGGAAAAAATGTGTCCAATATAGCTGACAACACAAGTAAGAGTGGGGATCTGACTTAACAGGAGCTTACATAAAAATTATCAAAGGATTTTAATAGTTTTCAAGGTCAATATAAATTATCAGTGAGATATGGAGGCTAAAAACTAATATCAGATATTATTGATAGAATTAAAAATACGGATTGGTGCACTACTGCATTCTGCCGCTGTAGACTGGATTTGAAATATTACTTTTAACTCTGAATTCAACTTGTGCATGGGGCTATTGCATAAATACAAATTAGAGATAAAGTGATCAAGATGATATGGTCATATGAAAAATTTTTGAAGGACATGCTTGGATAGTACAAGAAAACAAGTTTTCTTAGGAAAATATTAGTCTTCAATCCTGTGAACTGTCAGGAGTCAGTTTGAACAACATGACATGACATGTCAAGTCCTTAAAAGGTCATGTGTTAACATTATACATTGTATTTAATGTGATAGATGATTATAGGTAGTAGTCACACTCCTCAAAAACATAGTATAAAAACCATAAAGTACAATAAGTAATGGATAAAATCACTAATATCCTAGGCATAGTCACATCTTTAAAAGAGCTGGAGGAATAACCATAAAAAGAGGAATAACCATAACTGAATTTGCCTTTGATGTTTCTGTGTCCTTAGAGAGTAGTTGTACTAGGGCCCAGTTGAAAACTCATGCTAAGATGTTACGAGAATTTCTATGGTTTCTCTGAATGAAAAGTAGAAAATAAAAATAAAACCATGGACAGTATAGTAAAAATATCCTGATAGCAGTCTGAAACTTCTTAAAAGGGAGACTATTACACCAAGTTACCTTTTAAATATGATATTAGAAAATGTCCTCCTTTATGTCTTCGTTTTCAAGAAACAGAATAGCAATCTCAGGGTAACTGGTCCAGGTTTCTGAAACACCATATGACACCTGGACAACAGAAGAATATAACACTTATCAGCAAAGTATAAGCTGATGTATATATATTGACAACAGACACTCGTGTGGTCACTATCAACATATAACTTATATCAGTTGATGTGCAGGTTTGAGGGAATGCACTTTAAGTTTGCACAGATCTGTGCTTAATTTGAATTTTGTTACATGCAAAAATCTAAGCTTAAGCAAATATATACTTTCTACAAGACTCAGCTGTTCATTTTTAAATATAATATCATGTATTTCATAGTTTTTTATGGAGATTTAATAAGATAAGTTATGTCAAGTACTTAATTTGTATTATATGTTATTGTTGTGGTTGCTGTTTAGGAAGCTGAAGATTCCCATATCCAGAGTTATGTGACAATATACCTAACAAATGTAAAATTTGAATTTTATGAGGTTTATTGGTTTAATTGCAAAGTTAATTTCATAACATGAAAACTGTTTTTTAGTAATGCATTTGAAACAGTAAGGAACATATTTCCTGCATAACAAATTTTTTAATTTAGTTAAAATTTAAATTTAGCTAAAATTATTATTCCTAATTTAGGTCTACTTAGTCCACTTATTGTTAGTGTTTTTTAAGTATAAATATAATATAAACACAATAGAACCTGTAATATTTCAAATAATAGGTTGATTAGTGAGCCTCCTAACATAATACTAGTGCCTACACTTGTTTATATTTTTATTTTTCTCAAAAATACGTATTTTGATTAGAAACATGGCCTGTGCTTTTAACAAGTAATTTAGTTTGGACAAAGCTGAGATTAATTTATTATACTCATTACATGATGTTTGACAATGTGTCTCTCAAGTGCTAATGTGAGCCAAACATCACTGAGTTTTACTAATTAAAACTCATTATTTTTTGAACGGTTAAAAATTTAAAATGTAGCACCAGAAAGTAGTACTTATAAATAAATTTATATTTATCAGAAAATTATGCATCTGCTTTGTGTAAAGCGTCACCAAAAATAAACTTTAGAATGTGGTAGTTTAAATGGTAAATTATAAAATAAATAATAAATAAAAGTTTCACTCTCAACGAACTTGGTACAGAAAGAGCCTACATAAATATAATAATAAAGACCACAATCTGACAAGCTCACAGCAAGCATCATATTCAATGCCTATGAATAAATTTAACCTAAGAGGTGAAGGATATCTATACTGAAAATTATAAAACATTCATGAGAAAAAAAGAAGAAAACAAGTAAATGGAAAGATATTCCATGCTTATAGACCGGAGGACTTAATATTGTTAAAATGTCCATTCTACTCAAAGAAATCTACAGATTCAATGCAGCCCATACCAAAAATGCAATGGCTTTCTTCACAGAAATAAAAAAAAAAAATTATAATAATCCTAAAATTCTTAGGGAACCACAAAAGACCCTGAATAGCTACACCAATCTTGAGCAAGAATTTAAAAGAGGCATCACACATCTTAAAAACAATGGAGAAGACTCAAGAAACAGTCCAAAGAATTCTTCTAGGACCCTATAAGTATTTACTTCAGTTACCAGCCTGGAGAGGATAAATATGGTTATCAGAAGCTGAAGAGTGGTAGCTCCCCCGCTACATCTTGAAGACCATCATGATTAGCATCATTTCTATTCTGGCAGACCTACATGGAGATGTACCTGCTAATGTCAGTGTTTCAGAAAAATGGAGGGAACCAGGGTGTCTTTGGATCGGGCCATGATCCTGGGGTCATGGGATCATGGGATCAAGCCCTGCATGGAGCTCCCTGCTCAGCGAGAAGCATGCTTCTCCCTCTCCCACTCCCCCTGCTTGTGTCCCCCACCCAAATTTTTTATCTTTAAAAAAAGTAAAAAAAAAAAAAAATTAAAAAAAATTTAAAAAAAAAAAAAAAAAAACTGTAATACAATTTCCAATGTATTACAAAGCTATGGTAATCAAAATGGTATAGTATTGCATAAAAACCAGACACAGATCAATGGAATGGAACAGAAATTCCAGAAATAAACCCACACATATAAGGTCAATTAATTGTTTTTCTTGAAACTCATTTAATTAGACACATTGAGGTACTACTAGTGTTAGGAAGCTATAAATATTTTCCATTATACGTTATTATAAATTTTTTTCAGGGGTGAATCTTGGTTTCAGCTATTATAGTCAGGAACAGTAGTATTTCCCAGGACTTCCTCTGCATAGAGAAGTCATATGTATAATTATTTATTTTTTTTTTTTAAAGATTTTATTTATTTATCAGAGACAGAGAGGGGGAGAGAGCGAGCACAGGCAGACGGAATGGCAGGCAGAGGCAGAGGGAGAAGCAGGCGCCCCGCTGAGCAAGGAGCCCGATGTGGGACTCGATCCCAGGACGCTGGGATCATGACCTGAGCCGAAGGCAGCTGCCTAACCAACTGAGCCACCCAGGCGTCCCATGTATAATTATTTTTAAATAGTCTTCCTAACCTTGGGAAAACTTTACTTTGCCCCAACACATGCACACACACACACACACACACTGTTTTTTCCTTTCAAACCAAAAATATGCAATTTGAAAAGTATCAACTCTATTAACTCTTTAAAAAATGGTGCTGTGAAACTGGATATCCACAAGCAAAAGTATAAAACAGGACCCCTATCTTATGCCATTACACAAAATATAACTAAAAACAGATTAAAGAGTTGAATATAAGACCTAAGACTGTGAAACTCATGGGAGTAAAATCTCATGGGGGTAAGATTCTTCACATTGGTCTTGTTATAGGTTTTTTTTTGGATTTAACACCAAAAGCAAAGACAACAAAAGCAAAAATAGCAAGTGGGAATTCTGCATAGCAAGGAAAACCATCACTAAAACTAAAAAGCTTCTGCACAGCAAAGAAAACCATCACCAAAAAGAAAATGCAACCTATGGAATAGGAGACAATATTTGCAAACTATATATCTGACAAGGGATTAATATTCAAAATATAAAAGGAACCCATATAACCAAATAACCAAAATAACCCCCCCCCCCATTAACTTAACTAAACAGTGGGTGAAGGACCGAATAGAAATATTTCCAAAGAAGATACTGGAAGGGGCAACCAGTACATGAAGAGGTACTCAACATCACCAATCATCAGAGGAATGCACATCAAAACCACAATGAGGTATCATCTCACATCTGTTGGGATATCTAATATCAAAAATATAACAGCTAACAAATGCTGCAAAGATGTGGAGAAAAGGGAACCCTTTTGAGCCATGTTGCGAGAAGATAAACCATGTTGCTGGAAGAAAATAATATAAAGTTTCCTGAAGATGTTAAGAAACAGAACTGCCATAAGATTCAGCAATCCCTCTTTCTGGGTCTATCTGCAAAAACAATAAAATCACTATCTTTCTTTTTCTTTTTTTTTTTTTTTAAAGATTTTTATGTATTTATTTGTCAAAGGGGGAAGAGAACACACAAGCAAGGGGAGCAGCAGGCAGAGCAGGCAGTTGGAGAAGCAGGCTCCCTGCTGAGCAAGGACTCTCATGCAGAACTGGATCCCAGGACCCTGGGATCATGACCTGAGCTGAAGGCAGCCATTTAACCAACTGAGCCACCCAGGTGTTCCTGAAATCACCATCTTGAAGAGATATCTGTACTCCCATGTTTAATGCAGCATCACCCATAGCAGTCAAGGTACAAACAGCCTATCTATCAATAGATGAATGGATTAAAATATGATAGGTGATAGATGATAGATACAGAGATAGATGGATAGGTAGATAAAATGCCTTAAAAAGAAGGAAGCCCTGTTATTTGTAAAAATACAGATGAAACTGCAAGGCATTATGTGAGGTGAAATGTGCCAGAAAAAGACAAATATCCATGATGTCACTATCTTGTGGAAACTTTAAAAAAAGAAAAAAAAAGTCAAATTCTTAGAATGGTGGAATTGTGGTTACCAGGGTCTGGAAGGTTGAGGAACTAGGAAGATGACATAAGGGTATAAACTTTCAGTTATAAAATTACTAAATTCTGAGGATATAATACATAATATGGTAACTGCAGTCAATAACACTGTATTACATAGCTGAAATTTACTAGGAGAATAGAACTTGTGTTTTTACAAAAACAAAACAAAGGGGTGCCTGGGTGGCTCAATGGGTTAAGCCTCTGCCTTCAGCTCAGGTCATGATTTCAGGGTCCTGGGATCAAGCCCCACATCCGGCTCTCTGCTCAGCAGGGAGCCTGCTTCCCCCTCTCTCTCTGCCTGCCTCTCTGTCTACTTGTGATCTCTCTCTCTCTCTGTCAAATAATAAATAAAATCTTTTAAAAAAAAAAAGGTAAATATGTGCAGTGATGAAGTGAAGTCTCGTTCCCATCACTGAAGATAAAAATCCTTTTATAGTGTGTATGTATATCAAATCACTGTGTTGATAATTAAAACACACACCAATTTTATTTTGAATTATATCTTAATAAATACAAATAAATTAATAGAAGCATTCTTTTAGATCAATATAGAGCTGATAGTAAGCGTTCTAAAATATATGAAGTGCTTTCAATACTGAAGGTTGGGAAGATGTGTGAGTTTCAATTGCTAAAATGATATAACTAACCTATTTAGTAAGTGTATTCAACTTGACTTTAATTTAAGTAGCAGGGTCATGCTCATATCCCAATTTACAACAAAGATGTTTGATGCCTAGTGAAGTTAAGTGTTCACTTTGTTTTCACTCCAACTCAGTTGTTTGAAAGTCTTCTTTTAAAAGTTGGAGCATGTGATACATAATACTGCATGTGTCTATGTTTCTTGAGTTCCAAGTATCCACTTAGGACTGAAGTATAGACAGGAAATAATTACACTGTCAAACATCTGTCCCTTGCTTTTCAAGCATTACATCTTTTTATTTCAGAGTTTTTGATGCCTTTAACGTTTATTCAGCTTATTGTCCTTCATGATGAATTTCAAATATTGTAAATTAGACATACTTAAATGGTAAAAGCTTAAAGAAACTGAAATCACCTAGATATTCATTAGATTTTCAATAGTAGGCTATGTTTTTATATGCTTATGTAATTTCTTTTATCTCTTTCAGCATACCCAAAGAAGAAGGAAATGTCAAAAGTCGATTTTCCATAGATCAACCTGTGTATAACAATAAAATTAAACTTAGGTCTTATCTCTTTTAAAATAATGCTCTTCAAAAGTGTAAGATTTATATATGCCAAATCAGTATAGGAAACTTTAAATACATGAAAGAGTAGCTGCTTGAAAGAGGGTTCAGGTGCCTGTGACTTTATTTAATCCCAAAGAAGGAATTACCATTTTAGTAAAATGGAAAACATCTGAGATTTTCCTGTACAGTCATGACTCTTTCATATTAACCCTTAACTTGCTATGCCTATTTGTATTTGTACTGATCATCAGAATGGTAAAATGAATTAGTTGAAGAAGCAGAAATGAAATTAGGTAACCTTTCATTCTGTCTATATTCAGAAACTTTAAATTCTTACCTTCAGCTCTATTGAGAGTCCTGTCTCATCATTCCCAACTGATAGATGAGTACTTCTGTCTACATGATGCTTATTCATATGGTATTCAGATAATTAAAAAAAAAAAATTCTGAGAGGTTTTAAACAATACAACCTCAGGGGAGAGCATCTTGTTTTTATTTTGCCATAAGAAGGGAGGGGCGCCTGGGTGGCTCTGTGTGTTAAGCCTCTGCCTCTGGCTCAGGTCATGACCTCAGGGTCCTGGGATCAAGTCCGGCATCTGGCTCTCTGCTCAGCAGGCATCCTGCTTCCCCTTCTCTCTCTGCCTGCCTCTCTGCCTACTTGTGATCTCTCTCTGTCAAATAAATTAATAAAATATTTTTTAAAAGAGAGAGAAAGAAGGGAAAGAGAATGAGGGGAAGAGAGAGTGAAGGAGAGGGAGAGAGGGCATGCCATTACCAACATAAAACAAACTATACAACAAATTGATGTTAACATGTGAGTGACTTCTTCAATGACCCTAAGGGAAATATGATAAAATCTTATGCTATCTGATATTTTTGTCATTTGGTAAGATTCTACCAAAATTCTCAAAAGAATCACCCTCTTTCAAACATTGAAGATTCAGTTCTGAAGAACAAGATTTTAGACACCAATATTATGCTATGAAATAAATCTACCATCTCATCTTCCTGCAGTTTATGCAACATTCATATTAAATTCCATGGACATAACTTTAAACTTATTTTTTTTGAATTTTTGTAAGATTATTTATATATAAGATTTATATTTATGTGCACACACATATATACAATAAAAGTAAATATATATATAAAATGTAAAATAAGTAAAGATAACTGAATATCTTCGTTTTTAAGATTTTATTTATTTGACAGAGAGAGAGATCACAAGTAGGAAGAGAGGCAGGGAGAGAGAAAGAGGGAAGCAGGCTCCCTGCTGAGCAAAGAGCCCGATGCAGGGCTGGATCCCAGGACCCTGAAATGATGACCTGAGCTGAAGGTAGAGGCTTAACGCACTGAGCCACCCAGATGCCCAATATCTCATATTTTCAATCCTCAAGATAGTGACTTATATTTTATAACTTCAGAATAAATACTTAAAACATTTTTTAAAAGTTTTTTTTTAATATTTCAGATCTCATTATTTTCTGAAAACTTTATCTAACACCATCATTTTTTTTAATATAATTTTTTATTTTTTATAAACATATATTTTTATCCCCAGGGGTACAGGTCTGTGAATCACCAGGTTTACACCCTTCACAACACCATCATTTTTTATATTTGTATATTTCTTTAACATTTTACACAGAATATATAAGCAGATAAAAATAATATTAACTAAAGGAAACTAGTACTTTAAAATGTTTACCATGTTGTCCTGCTGTGATAGATATTTGGACATTACTTGACTTCCTCAAGTACAAAGATCTGATAAGGAAAGTAGAAGTCCATTTTACAGGCCAAGTCACTCAAGAGATATTTGGTATGTTTCCCAAGAACACAGAACTAATCAGAAACCTAATTTCCTGCCTCTAGTCTATATGTTTATATTTTATTAAACTATACTTTCTAAAAGTTAATCACAGGTTATGTATTAAAACCTTGACATATAAATGGTAATTCCTTGCTTCTCTTAAAAATTGTCTTCCTCCATTCTTCCTACATATTTCACTATAAACATTCATTTACATGCTCAGTGTTATCCAAATTTGAAACCAATTCTAACCTTGGGAAAGGTATATGTCAAGTCTCCTTAAAACTTTAGCTTGTTCTCAAGCTATTATTATTCATGCTTTCAGTTTCTTATCCAAAATCTTTTTCTAAATCCCAGTCTTTTCTGATTTAGGATTTTGGTGGATGGAGTTCCTTATCTCAGTTGATTAATTATCTCTAATCTGGATTCAGTTGATCTATCTCATCCTTTCCTTGCCTTAGATACATTTCTTGAAACTGAGCTCTTGCTTGGCTAAACCTATATTACTGTTTTCTCCCCTCCCTATTTTTTTTTTTTTTTTTTTTTAGAGGGAGAGGTGGGTGGGTAGACGAAGTGGGAGAAAGAATTTTAAGCAGTCTCCATACCCAGCAGGGAGCTGGACTCGAGCTCTAACTCATGACCAAGATATCATGACCTAAGCTGAAATCAAGCGTCAGATGCTTAACTGACTTAGCCATCCAGGGGCCTCTTTATTACTGTTCTTAATATTTGAACTTTCTCTTGACCAGATCAATTATTAATTTATATTTTCCTCATCTTGATGTAAACTCCTCAGCTATACCATATCATTGTTTTCATTATTATTATTATCAAATAAAATTCTAAGTAATACCTGGCTTTCCCCTGTGGCTAATCTATTTTCCTCTAATATTTTGATCACTTTTAACACGAAAGTGCAACACAGTCATCAGGTTTTTATAACAGCTGAAGGCAGCAAATTCTATATCTTGGCCTCCTTTCCTTATATCTGTACATTACAAAAATGCACTTAAAATAATTTTATGATATTATTTCATTTATACAATTCCAGGTGAAAACTCTTTTCATTTTAAACCCTTATAAAAGAATGAGTTACATAAATAAATTATTCATTGCTAAATATTTAAATTATATGATAGATTGCCAAAGGAAAAATTAATTTCTTCTCAAGAGCCTGGATAAAATCATTTGATCGTGTATATTCAAAGAACTAAAAATATACCTATACAGAATGAAATCAAAATGAAAGGTTTACACTATTTCTTTGAATTCTTGTTATGTTACTTCACTATACTTATAAGTAGGCCAGTCAATTAGCATATTAAATTATATATTTATATACTTTTTCAAGTCAGCAAGATTAAATAACTCTCTCATATGCTAATATATTCAAAATTAATCTTTTATTCTCCTGAAACTTTAATATATGTCAAATTATTTCATCATGTTTTTGTAATTTGGTGTGGATAAATTGATAAAATGAATAAACGAGTTGAAGATGTCAAACCCAAGGGTGACACAGAAAAAACATTTTTTAAAAAGTTGTGATTTAATTAAATTTTCATTCAGTACAATACTTATGATAACATGTTTATTGCTCATTCCATGTCCTGCTGTGCAATGAGACACCAGAGACAGTAAATATGGAATTAAATGCCAATAGGTTGCAGCTTTGTAAACACATAAAACGCAAAATGGCATAAAAGCTCTTGAGTCCTGCTGATTCCTAATTGTCGTCTGTGGCATGCTTTATTCTACATTGCTTTCAAGTAGCTGATATTACATTAAGCCCTAAATACCTTGTACCCAAGAAAAACTATTTTTTTAAATTTTGAGATTCTTAGAAGTTGTGATTTCTTACACATAGTTAATAAAATTTATACCCAATAATTACTTTCAAATGCCAAATTTTAATAGAAAGCCCTTTATATGGATTGGAAATGGTAGGAAAAAATGCACTAGCAAATCATTATTACATTCTTAAAGCACTTCCACTTTTTTATTAGCAACTTTTTTTTTAAATCAAAAAGTTCCATCATTTCTATAAATTATAGTTCTCTTATGTTCACTTTGTTTATCCTCATTATTAATTGGCAAGATATATGCTGGTTTTAAAAAATATATATTTTATGACATGAAGTTAAATAAAAACTCAAGTGCTTTTATGACTTTATTTTTTTCTTTTTTTTCTCTTGAGAAATGCAAACATCGTTGGGGCTACAGATAAACTGGCTCTCATGGTAAATAGTCATTCCTAAGGTTCCAGAGAAAAAATTATGCTTAATTTGAATAAAACAAACTAAATCCTATCAATATATAATATTCTAAACTCCATTCCACATTCCTTTCAAGAAAGGAACTTTGTCTCTGAACTTTTTAGCTATGAATCCATAAATATTTAGAGTAGTTCAAGTTTGCTTTTGCTCTGTTCTCCCTTTCCCCTGAAATGATAGTGACTTTTTCTCCCCACTGTATAGCAGATCATTTCCCTGTGTATGTCTCTAGGCATTGGGTCTTCTTCAGTAACCTCTCAAGTGTGCCCTGTTCTTGGGATGCCTGGGTGGCTCAGTAGGTAGAGCCACTGCGTTAGGCTCAGGCCATGGTCTCAGGGTCCTGGGATCAAGCCCCACATCGGGCTCTCTGCTCAGCAGGGAGCCTGCTTACCCCTCTCTCTCTGCCTGCCTCTCTGCCTACTTGGGATCTCTGTCAAAGAAATAAATAAAATCTTAAAAAAAAAGAAAAACAAAAACAAAAAGAGTGCCCTGTTGTATGAGGACAGCTTGCTACACGTCTTGCAAACGTAGTGAAAAAGGCAGCATGACAAAGTGGATAGTGCGTGGACCTTCTGAGATATTAAAATCTGATGGAAGGTCGGCTCCTCTAACTACAGATTCGTTTTTATTTAAGTGTTATTAAGATGTAAGTCACATACAGTAGTTCGTCCATTTAAAGTGTACAATTTAAACTGTTTTTACAAATTAGAACAAACATAACAATCAAATTTAAAACATCTTCCTTGCTCCCCTCCCCCCCCAAAAACAAACCTCCTTCCCCGTTAGCAGTTATTCTCCATTCCACGCTGCTACACTGTTAGCCTGCCACAGCTACTCATCAACGTCTGCATCCGTTGGGTTTGAGGAAGTCATTTTTAACCTCATGAAGATAAAAATAGAAGAGAGCTTTTCAATTGTTATTTACAAATAATTCAAGTTCTTCCCTTTTCTTTCATGTACCATTCTCATTTAACAATAGCCTGTAAATATCTCATTTCATCATATGTGATATGAAGAGTGTTTTAGGATTACAGCAATTCATCCAGTTTCTTATCTGTAATATTGGAGTGCAGGAAAGGAGAGGTGGCTAATGACTGTCTTAACTGATTTAATGGAAATGGGCTAATTCAGACCTTGAATAAATACTTGTTTAGCAATAGACTTTTTGAAGGAAGATTTAAAAATCAGGAGTTTAACAATATTTTTGCTTCCTCTCGATTCTATGGAAAAGTACTAACAAAAACGATCTTACTGAGATGTAAAATTTAAATTTGAACAGTTTTCATTCTACCAGACTTCTGTGCCTTTGACCATTTTCTTCTCTTGTAATTTAATGCGCAGAAAGACATGCTGGTTAGCCTGTTTATTTTAGGTGGGTGGATGACACACATCTATCAAAGTAATAAAGGTTTGTTTAAAAAAAAAATAACCTGCAATGTCCACAATAGCCAAACTATGGAAAGAACCTAGATGTCCATCAACAGATGAATGGATCAAGAAGATGTGGTATATATACACAATGGAATACTGTGCAGCCATCAAAAGAAATGAAATCTTGCCATTTGCAACAACATGGATGGAACTAGAGCATATCATGCTTAGCGAAATAAGTCAAGCAGAGAAAGACAACTGTCATATGATCTCCCTGATATGAGGAAGTGGTGATGCAACATGGGGGCTTAAGTGGGTAGAAGAAGAATCAATGAAACAAGATGGGATTGGGAGGGAGACAAACCGTAAGTGACTCTTAATCTCACAAAACAAACTGAGGGTTGCTGGGGGGAGGGGGTTTGGGAAAAGGGGGTGGGATTATGGACATTGGGGAGGGTATGTGATTTGGTGAGTGCTGTGAAGTGTGTAAACCTGGTGATTCACAGACCTGTACCCCTGGGGATAAAAATATATGTTTATAAAAAATAAAAAAATTAAAAAAATTTTAAAAAAAATAACCTGTAATTTTTATATCCTGCTAGAGCTGCCTCCTTGAGGCCACCACTTAAAGTTGATATTGCTTCATTTGGAAAAAGAAGTAGGAGTTGACTTTGTCAACTCCGAAAGTTCCAAGTTTACTGGGCTTTCAGGTAACATATCATTGAACATGGGCACAGAGCACAATCCCTTTAAAGGTATTTTTTCTTCCTTCTTTGCAGACTAAGCTAGCTCGTATGAACCCACCTCTTTCTTGCAAAACTCTGAAAAAAGTTGCCAATAAATTACAATAGACTGAATGTTTCCTGTAATTTTTCTTGGTGTTACAGTATCACATAATGGTTGCATTCCTCGCTCCAAAGTTCTGGTAACAGTTTAACCAAATATTTTACCTCCTTATAGCAAGAATTGCCACATTATAACATTATAACATTGTAACATGAGTCATCCACTTTTCAGCCTAAGATATTTTGAGTTTTTATTACTTGCTCTCCAATCACCCTAATAAGGCAGAAAATGTTTTTTTTTTTAAATTTTTTGATTCTGCCATTTATAGTACTTAAAAATGATTGAGATTTAAGGTGGAGGGGAAGATCAAAAGTTTATTTCTAACATGTTCATTCTGAGATAATATGAGACTTCTAACATTTGCAATGTCATGAAGGAGACTCCTGTCTAAAAAGACAGAAGAAAAGGCATAAGCCAAAATGAAAATTTTGAGTCATCAGCATTTAAAATAATGGAGCTTAAAGCCAAGAGCTAGCTCAACAGACTAAACTTTGGATAAGTTTTTAAATAAGAAACATTGGACAATAGAACATAATCAAAATTATATGGCATTCTACAAAAAAACTCTCAAAAAAAAAAAAAAGAAAAAAAGAAAGAAAGAAAAAGAAAAAGAATCCAGGAAAGTTGAGAGGCTGTGAAAAGTATGCCTTATGGGTGCAGTGAATGCTTTGGGCACATACCTCTCAATAATTGTAGAATGAAAAAGAATAACAGCCAAAATATGATGGCATATTTGAGTCACATAATTAACATTCTTATTCTAATGAAAGTATTTAGAATTCTGGCTCTAACAATTAGAGAATATACATTCTTCAGGGATTCATGAAACACATTTAACCATGGAAAAGTCTTCAAAATATTTTAAAAATCTCAATACCATATAGACCCTTTGAACTCATGCAAATAAAATAGGGAAAAATGATATTCAGGCTTTTTATGGTTATTTTCTTAGGCAATAAGAGATCTATCTTAAACTCACTTGTGAAAGAAACCCCAGACCACTTATTCCCCCATTCCATAAATCTCATATCCTAAACATCCTGTATATATGAAAAGAAAAATATAAAGCGCATCTTCTTGTTATTTATACCATATATAAATTACAGTCAGGAACTATTAGTCACAGTTTTCTTATTAAAGGATTATAAATCTATTTAATTTCTAAAAAAAAAACACTTCTCACATTTTTTTACCCTGTAATGCTTTCTGCTTTTATTGCATTTAAGTGACATGTACAAGAAGTCAATGCAGGAATGGAGGACTTTCACCAAGTACACTTTACACATAGAAAAGCACACTCATTTCTTCAAGTGTAATAGCAGTGGAATGAGAAAAAATCATTTTTTCCCTTGAAGGAGTGATTGTGTGACCTATAAGCACACTTATAAAAATAGGTTCAAATGGTATTTTCCCCCAGTCAGTTCATTTACTTTAGCAAGGGCATTAGTATCACTGTTTTCTCTAGAACTTACAAATAAATCATGTACAAGTCTTATACTAGGTTTGTAGTAACCTTTGTTGTTTTCTGAGAAAAATATTTACCTAGCTTAATTATTTGAAATTTTAATTATGCTATTCTTTTAATTATGCTATTTTCTTCCTTCTTTGCAGACTAAGCTAGCTTAGCTCTTACTTTACTATTTGATACTCAATCCATTCTAAGAAAATAAATTGCTAGCAAATGTTTAACAAATATGAACAATTTCTCTAGACTCATATGTGAAATATTTTTTGAAAGGAGAATAAGAGTCTGAAATTTATCAGAAGAACAAAAATTTGAAATACATATAGTCATTCTGAAACAGGTGCCAAATGAGTTAAAACAGTACCTGTTAACTGAAATTCAGAGTGGACATTTGCACAGAAAATTCAGACCTAGATAAATGGATCACATCTGGTCAGTTTTAACTATTTTTAAATCCTCATGTAGTTACTGATGAATAATATAGTTTAAGGTAGATTTCAGTGAAAGGCTTAAAGTATTTAAAGTGGGAGGAATAGTATGGATAAGGCAAGATCAGAAAATAATGGACAGACCACCTTATGAGAGAAATTGCCTTTTAAATACCATAGGTGCAATTAATAATGACTTGCCTTTAGTGTCATGTACAGAAATACAGTGAGGTAAAGACATGGTAGGGGAAGAGGATGACATAGGGTATAGGTTGCAGTCAGAATTTAGAGGGTTCTGCAGGCTTAGCTTAGAGATGTAAAAATAGTGTCCTATAATCGACAAGTTGCCTTGGAAAGTTGGTGAGGGAAAGGGAGGCTGTGATAGACAGAAATTGAGATGTGAGGACTAAAAGGGTGATAATCAGGATTTAAGAGACAGGAAATCTAATGAAGGAACTTTGAGATAGTTTTGCTGTGAGTGTCTAAAATAATTGTTTGGGGCACCTGGGTGGCTCAGTCAGTTAAGTGCCTGATACTTGATTTCAGCTCAAGTTAAGATCTTAGGACCCTCAGGGTTGAGAGACTGAGCCCCAAGCCAGGCTTCATGATCATCGAGGAGTCTGCTTGGGCTTCTCTCTGTCCCACTCCCTCTGCCCTTCCCCCCCAACCCCAGCATGTTCTCTCTCTCTTTTGAAAATAAATAAAAACTTTTTTTTTTTTTTTTTTTTAGTAAAGCAATAGAAATTTATTAAGTGAAGATACAGAAAAAGCTCTCAAGAGTGAAAGGGATCCCAATAAGGTTGCCACTGAGGGCCTTCAGGGTTGGTCTTTTACAAAAAGCTAAGGAAGGACTTTAAATCCTTTTAACATTTCTATTGTTTCACTATTGAGCAAAGACTAGTGATAACATCTTCAATGGCTTACTTCATTTTTTGGGTCTGGTTATTCTTCATTGGTCACAGGTGATTATCATAAAAAGACACTTACCCCACGTGCCTAGGGCAGGGTGGTTGGATTTCTACTCTTACCTCTGGTTTCCTCACACTTCCATGTTTTGGGGATTTCTGTAAGCCTGATCACAAAGCTCCCTATCTACCTCTCCCTACCTAGCCCCATCTGTCCCTTACTCATTCTTTCCCCTAAAATGGTACCTAATTGCCCTTAGGGAATGGGACAATGACTGCTCTGGCTGCTTCCAGCTGAGAAGGGATGGCGTTTTGGTACCACAGTCAGAGTACACCCAGGGTTCCATCAACGGGTCCACGGTATGGCTCCAGAGAGATGTTGGAAAGCATGAAGTGACACAGGCATTGAGAAAGACAGGTAAACAAAGACAAGCAATGACTTCCACCGGCAAAAGGGTATCTCTGAAATACTGACTCCAGTCTCTGAACCAATCAAACAATCGAGGGGAGACCCACCCTGATTTTGTCCAGTTGGGTCCCAATGTCATTCATTAATTGTGAAACCTTGTACGAATTGGCAATTATATTAAAAACAGCACATGTGTAGAAACTTTACAACCTAAGTGATGCTGTACTCTCTCTCTCTCTAAGATAAATAAATAAATGTTTTAAAAAAATGGTAACAGAAAGAAAGAGAAACAAAATAATGGGGTAGATATATTAACTAAGTAAAGGGATAAGCATTACCAATTTGCTATATGTGTAGGAAGCAGACACTTTTCTTGGTCACAGTTGTGGCCTGAGAGTCAGACTCCAAGATTAAGTCCTATTTCTACCTTATTTTTCTGGGCAAGTGAACTAGCATCTTTATTTCTCAATTTTTTATCTATAAAATGTATGTAACAGTAGTATTTCTTGATAGGATTCTTGTGAGATAAACTATATTTAAAAGCATTAAGAAAGTTCACGTTTCATGGTAACTGATCCAAATGTTACTAATTATTATTTGTAACAGTATGTATAACTTTATAACAGTAATACATAAACTATATATCACATCACACCAATCTTTAAGCTATGGGTATGAAGTGATCCTCTTTCTTTTTGTATTTCACTTTTGCTTCCCTTCTGGTAACTGAACTTCTGCATTTAATATCTAGTGGTTTTTTGAAGTTCTAAAACATTCATATGAGGTTATCTTTTCATAAATATCGGAAAAATTGCTTTTAAAACCATGTGAATGGTACCTAAACAGCTTAAATTTAGTCTGGCAAATTATATGTAAAAGGCATGGAAAATTAATAAAAAATTAAACAAAAGGTAACACCTTTAGTACAGATCTCTTATAAAACAAATATATAGGCTAATCATAATGCTTTACCTATTTTGCTCAAATAAGTAATAGTAAATGATCAGCCTGAACAATAGAAGAAAGATTGTTACTCATTTATGTGAAATATAGCAAAACTCCTAAGAAGTATACTTCAGGGGTATAGGTGTGGAATTGTTAGCTTTCTTTTTCTGGAGGAATACCATTTCAAAGTTACTCTTCTGCCCTGTTTCTAAGTACAAGCAGAGTGATCTCCAGACCTGCAAGGTGCACTGTCCATCTCTTACTCTTGCAAAACAGAAGGACAGCTAGTTCTACAAAATCAACTCTGGTAGGATCCTGTAATGTGGCAACATTTTGTGTTCCTTCCTTTGAATGCAAATCCTTGGGCCTTAAACTCAGACTTAAATCAGTTCTAACAATTGTCTGAAGCAATGCTGAAAAGAAGGTCATAAGGAAAACAATGTTTCATGGGAGAAATGGGTTAGGGATTAAGGGTATTCTGAAACTGAAGCCTCAAAACACCTTAGCTTCTATAGATAGAGCAAAAACAATGTTTACCTATGTGTTTAAGGAGAAAAGAATCACTTTCTTTTTGAAAGGATTATTTATTACAGTCTTACTGCTCCTGTGATGTACTGAATGCTTGACATTGTTATAGAAAATCAATTGGATTCAATCTGAGAAAGTTGTGTTATATGCATTCAAACCTGACAGTCGCATAAATCAGTATTTTTTGAGGAAAAAAAAAAAAGCCAACCTAAAATAAAATGAAATTCATTTGTTTACTTTCTTAAGTCAGATGTGATTGCTACTTTATTTTTCTTTAGAAGGGATTACATTACAAATTGACTTTGAACTGCCCAGTAAAATTGAGCCATGGAGGATATCTCTTTACAAAAATCTAATTAGAAAACATGTTTTCCACGCATTTGCATCTCATTCACCGAACAAGAAAGGTGGAAGACTTTTTCTTTTCTAGAAAAAATAAATACCCTTTTAAAGAACAAAGTTAAGTATTTAGTAGTCTTTTAAAAATATTAACTGGTAACTCATAATTAAAATTTTAATAATTACTTTTGACACACACCTAATATCACAGATGAAAATGTTGAAATCAGGTAGATACTATTTAGTGCCAAAATGATTTTAAAATTCAAAATCACACTTCCATCACTACATTGTTCTTGAAATGTTATACATGTGGATACTTAGAAGTTACAAGTGAATCATTTTTGACCCTTGCATATTTAGTTCAACAAGCTGGACTTCGGAATTCCTCCCTGATTGTAGCCTGTGGTCCAAGATCAGCTCTCTCAGGATAATCAGGGATTGAAATATTTTTGTTTTCTTCTATTCTTCATGCAAAATGGGAGGCCTGTCTCACATTTAAATAGGATTGTCTGAATGTGCACCACAGATAGATGAATTGTTAACAAGCTTCCCAAGTGGTTTTCATGTTCGCTAAAGATTGAGAACCACACTTGCATATGTTTATACGCGCTGTTCATTTCTCTGCACCTAAGCCATCCTTCAGGAGAGATTGCAATTTCCAGGATCCTCACAGAATTATCTCTGACAATCTCAACCAACTATGCTCTCTTTCCTGAACTGTAGTAAATTTGTAATTTTTATCTATATGTTCTGTGTTGCCTTGAAGTTACATTAATTTGAAGGACTGAAAATTTGCATAGTAGGTATATAATAAGCATTTTTAAGGGTATGGTTTAATAAGTTTTGTCATATGCATACACACATGAAAGCTTCATCAAAATCCAAGATCATGAACATACGAATCACAGCTAAACTTTTCCTACCAGGCCCCATCTCCAGACCATTGGAAATCTTTAATGAGCTGAGAAAGCTGATTTGTAACTTTTCTCATATTTTAATCTACGCTTAGTCTTCACTGCTTCTAGTATATAGGACTAGATTTTCAGGAGGAAGAGCCAGGGTTTAATTGTGTTCTGTAACTTCCCAGAGCCTTTAATTATGCTTAATGCATATTATGTTCTCAATAAGTTTTACTAAGGAATGAAGTACTGACAGCTAGTTACGAATATTTATTACATAGGCAAATACATAGTAAAAGAATTTATACTTAACCCAATAACAACATGGACTGTGGATATTTGATTGGTGTTAGACAATAGTGTAAATAAGATAAGGGCTGATGAGTGACTATAATAAATAGGCAACTATAATGAATATCGTTTAGCATTATAAGGAGAAAAAACAGTGATACTTTATAGTCAATAGAAAAGGACTTAGTAGAGGTAGGAACTTAGATCAGGCTTTGAGATAATTACTTTGCATAAGGTCACTGGTATTACCCTGTCCAAGTGCCTTTCTATCACACATGCCTTCCTTCAGTTTTGTAAGAAAAGTGTCAAGTAAACAAACAAACAAAATAATAATTTTAAGATAGGTAGTGTGACAATTATCAAGCCATATATATCAGACCATCATATATCTCTCATGTAAATATAGAGATATTACACGAATATTGACAAATTAGCAATTAAATTATTTAAAGATAATGCAGATTTGATGTAACTAATTTGCACAAAGTGTTAGATGTTATCTTGGTCAAATGTCATTCAGGGTTCATGCCACTCTCTAATTTCATAAAGAAAATTTGGTAAGTGAACAAAAAATACATTAAAAAGAGAAAGATATACCACGACACAACATATTTTCAAAATTATAATAATAGAAATATTATGTTGGAGGATACTAATTGACAATTCAATTATTTAGATATAATGTAAATCTTGTTATTTAAAAATCAATCTTTTTTCAAGAATATATAATTTAAACTTCTAAAATGAATTTTGAGATGCTATAGTCTATGCTATATAAAAGCATTATAGTTAAAATATAACCAAATGTGTTTTCTAGAAACATTTAGTTTAGCCTAAAATAAAGCTTAAAAAAATTAAATAAAACATAATACCGTGCAATTAACTCATTTTAATTTGATTTATGCCCTTCCATTGATATGGTGTGAGGTTAAGAGCTAGAACTTCAGAGACAAAAGCCTGGGTTCAAATTTGAGTCTGGTCACTTTCTGTCTGTGTGGCTCTGTGCAACTTTCTTAACCTTTCTGTGCATTACCATTATCACCTGCAAAATTGTTAGTGAAAGAGCATTTTCCTCAAAGCTGTTGAGAGTGTTAAAAAACAATGGATATAAAGAAGGTAGTCTAACATAATAAAATGGAATTAATCATTTTTATTGCTATTATACAGAGAAAATAAATGGGCTAACATTTAACTGTAGGCAAAATCAAAAGGGTAGCTATAACTAGGGTTTTTAATTTTTTTTAAAGATTATATTTATTTATTTGACAGAGATCACAAGTAGGCAGAGAGAGAGGAGGAACCAGGCTCCCTGCAAGGAGCCTGATCCGGGGCTCGATCCCAGGACCCCGACATCAGGGCCTGAGCCAAAGGCAGAGGCTTAAACCCACTGAGCCACCCAGGCGCCCCAATAACTAGGGTTTGTTAAGGTTGTCTAGCAAAAACTGGAATGAATAGTAATTCATTCATATCAGGAAACCTTGGGACCAGTAGCTATGAACTTGCTATTATATTTATATCACCTCTCTTAAGGTAAAATAACCAGGTAAAGGCAATTATTAAGATGTGGTATATATACATTATTTTTTTTAAAGAAAGATTTTATTTATTTATTTGACAGAGAGAGATTACAAGCAGGCAGAGAGGAAGGTAGAGAGAGAGAGAGGAGAAAGCAGGCTCCCTGCTGAGAAGAGAGCCCGATGCGGGACTCGAACCCAGGACCCTGAGATCATGACCTGAGCCGAAGGCAGTGGCTTAACCCACTGAGCCACCCAGGCGCCCAAGGCAATTATTTTTTAAATGAACAGGTAAGTCTTCAAGATTTACATCCTTAAATATTTTTTATTTATTTTCTTTTTAGCTGGACATTTTATATGTGTTAGTACAATTTCCAGGGAACACTGTAGGAAATATCTTATTGAGACTCAGACTTTTGCTGAAATCTTTTATGATTGTTATTATTGATCATCACTAACTTATTGCTTACAGAATGTCTACTACTTTCCTAAGAGCTTTCCTATGCTAGCTTATTAAATCAAGAGTCTTAAAAAGAAGGTATTATCTCCATCTTAGCAATGAGAATACTAGACCTCAGAAATATTAAGATATCTATTGAAGACCACATAGCCTCATGGCTGAGACAGTTTTGGAGTCAGTGAACTCTGACTTCAATGTCCTCTCATTGTGTACATACTAGATACATTTAACAAAAGGGGAAAGAATGCAGTCTGCATTTTGTCATTAGCTATTCATTTATCTACTATCCATGACAATTTTTTTTAAGATTTATATGTATAAAGAACTTTTTTAGAAGATTTTATTTATTTGACAAAGAGAGAGAATGAGCACTAGCTGGGAGCAGGGGGGCAGAGGGAGAGGGAGAAGCAGGCTCCCTGATGAGCAGGAAACCTGATGTGGAGCTAGATCCACGGATCATGACCTGAGCCAAAGGCAGATACTTAACTACTGAGCCAACCAGGTGCCCATGAAGACCTATTTTTGGAAATATCCAAATGCTTAGTAAATATCTAATAGCATGTGAGCAAACTACACCATACACATTATTTTTTTTCTTTTTGTAAAACGAGAGAATATGTGCCAGATATTGAAAACAGGTTCAATGCATCAATTTTTAGCTCCATGAGGAAAGTAAAAACATTTTATTTTGCTTTATTTTATTTTCTTTGATACTCCATGAAATGGAGGTAGAACTTTTTTTCTTTTCCTTCCAGGTATTTTTTTCCCCATCACTTAGCCTTCTATAATACAATATGGAAAACTTAAATATAGACAGAATGCTAGCTTCTCCATCAAAAATAGCTTCACTGAGAGTGATGCTAACAGCAGAGTTGTGAAAATCAAAAAAGGGAGAAAAAACACTTAAATTTCCATAGACAATCATGCTGAGACCCTAAAATGGACTTCAGATAAGGTCAAAATTTTGCCAGATTAATAAAGAAATATTTACAGACTTTGCTAAACTTTTAACTTATAAAATAATTCTTCAAATCCCTTTTATGATGTGGAATAAAACCAGATGTAACAGTCATGTGACGTATTAGTAAATAATTTTCAATTATAGATGAATTATTTGAGTATATTATAAACTAAAAAACTATATGCCTTAATGGCACAAACCAGAAAATAATACATTCTATACTAAAGAGGCTGTAAAAAATCAATATATTTATGTATCTTTTTTTTTCCCTTACAATACAGAGTGGAACACTTGCAAATCCCCATGGAAGTGAGGTCAACTACAAAATGTACAAAGACCCTTTTTCTTTTCCATTAGGCATAACAAAATGCAATTTTACCTTTTTAATGTTAGTCTGAGAATGCCATGATTCCTAGGAAGCTGTACCTGCAAAGCATCAGTTCACCAATCATTAGCCTCTGTGACTGTCAGCCACAGATACTCAACAGGCCTGCAGCTTTATGTGGCATAAAGGTTAATATGAATCCTTAGGTAAAATATAAAATTTGTCTTGATCTTTGAAAGCCATGGGGAAACTCATAAAGGTCTAGCATGGAATTTTGACTCCGTTCAAACTTATGGTAAGTGGACTCTTAGCTGAAATGTCTGGTAACTAAAAACCAATGAGCATATCATATACATGATATTGTGGCACAATATGCATAGCAGATAAAAATTATAAAATATGTTGTTTTAAAGAAACAACCACATGATTTATTTTCTGCTTTTATTTATCTCTCTCAATGTTTGTTTTAATAAGTTTTCTGGAATACCAGCAAATCATAAAAGTCTTGGGGACATACTGACACATATATTTCCAGCAGTTTATTAAGAATAAAATTATAGAGGTGCCTGGGTGGCTCAGTGGGTTAAGCCACTGCCTTCGGCTCAGGTCATGATCTCAGGGTCCTGGGATGGAGTCCTGCATCGGCCTCTCTGCTCAGCAGGGAGCCTGCTTCTCTCTCTCTCTCTCTCTCTCTCTCTCTGCCTGCCTCTCCTTCTACTTGTGATCTCTGTCTGTCAAATAAATAAAATCTTTAAAAAAAAGAATACAATTATATAAATTACATATTTTCCAATACGATTTATTAGTTTATGAAACTGTTTTACTTGAGTCTATACATCTTCCTGTATTCAAAGGAAAGAAGAAGAAATAAGAAGAAAAATCACTAAAACATGACAAATGAAACAATATTTCCTACCATACCTATGTAGGGCCTATATTTGCATTAAAATTTACATATTTTTTTAAAATGAAAATGATAAATCATAGTCATGTCTAAATGGTCAAATATTTAATTTTTCAATGATGTCTTTAATTCTCTTCACAAAAACAAATAGATTTTGGCACTAGATTTATTTAGAGTTACTCAATGTAACCAGCACAGTGTTTGAAAATTTGAACGATATTTTCTTCTTCTTTTTTTGATAAATCTAAATTTTGATCTAAAATATGATCAATAATATTTTTTATTTTGGGATTTTCAGTAATGTTTATATTTATTTTTAATTGAGAAATTAAATATGTGTAAAGTTTTACCTAATGCCCAACCAAACAAAATGGCCAGATAAACAACTAACAAAATTGAAAAACAAGACTTTTATTATAAGTTATGTAGCACATTAATAACTTTGCATGTTTTTAGGTGGATTCCAGTTCTTGGTCCCACATGTAAAGAGCTGAAAGTTGTCACTCTGTCTGAAAAACGACTAAAAAGTTGAACTGACTGAAAAAAATCAACAACTTTTCTTGGATCCATAGAAGATATGAGGACGCAGGAAAAACTACTGACCCCAAGATTAGAAAGACAAACAGGTAAATACAGGGAGACCTGGCTTACTGGGGATGGAAACTCACAAGCAGGAATCACTGCAGGTACCACCACTAGCATAGGAAAACCGGAACTATAGTTGATAAATTGCTGTAAGTTCAGTGTGGCCAGGTCTGAGAGTAAAAAAACTCCAGGTGGGTGAAAAGGGCATAAAACAATTAAAAGAGACAGCATGCATCAGAACAAGACAGGACAGAGATATTGGAATTATCAGACCAGAAATTTAGGATCTATCTGGTTAATATGCTAAGACTATAAGACATACCGTAGACAGCACGCAGGAACAGATGGGCAATATAATCAGAGAGATGGAAATCCTAAGAAAGAATCAAAAAGAATAATAAAGATTAAAACCAGTGTCATAGAATGAGGAATGCCTTACATTGCCTCATTAATAGACTGGGCACAGCTGAGGGAAAAGAAAAAAAAAAATTCTGAGCTTGAAGATATCTCAATAAAAAACACCAAAACTGAAAAGCAAAGAGAACAAAGACTGAATAAAAGAAACCAAAACAGAACATCCAAGGACAGTGGACAAATATAAAATATGTAGCATGTGCATAATGGGAATACCAGAGGCAGGGAAAGAGGTAAAGGAACAGAAGAAATATTTAAAATAAATAGAGGGGCACCTGGATGACTCAGTCAGTGAAGGGTCTGACTCTTGATTTCAACTCAAGCCATAATCTCAGTGTTGTGAGATTGAGCCCTAAATCGGGGGAGGCATGGAGTCTGCTTAAGGTTCTCTCTCTCCCTTGCCCTCCGCCCACACACCCCACTTGTGTGTGCACACTCCCTCTTTCTATCACTCAAAAAAAAAAAATTTTTTTTTTTACTATTTCCCCAAATTAATGCCAGACACAGGAAGCTCAGAGAACACCAAACAGAATAAATGTTAAAAGCAAACAAAATACCTACCCAAACTGCTAAAATTAAAAAAAAAAAAAAATCCTTCTGCAAGAAGGCATCAGGCAACTGAGAAAATAACCACCACATTGAAATGGGTAGGAAAAGCTAGGACATACACACACCACAAACAATACCCCCAGCACAGCTCCTTACAAATGAAATGAAACCCCCAATTCCCACTTTCTCCTTGAAGGGCAAACGTTTTGGACCACATATCTAGCACCACAACTTTTATATCAACATCTAAAAGATGTCACTAGCTCACACAGACGAGCCCCAGCACCACATGAAACGAATGACAGTTTTTAAGCCAGGCAGCAAGCACTTCCCATAGGCTATCCCCTAGATTCGGCACAAAGCAGACAAATATGTCCAGCTCCTGGTTATTTCAGAAGATTGGACTGCGTACTATCCCAGGTGCTGCCCAAGGGTTAGGTTTCTAATCTGCTTGTAACTGGAAGCTAACTGGGAAGCCCGAAAGAGCATGTGAATACTTCCCTCTGGTTTGTGCCAACAGTAAACCAAGTCTTCAGCTTCTTGCTAAAAGAAGTTTGTCCATACATCTAGAGTCCCAACTTTCACAACTGTCACTCCTGTTTGGGCTTCCAAATCACTTAGCTCTGAAAGCCAACAGGGCTCTGTATTTGTGAGTCCACCAGGAGTGCATCAAACAAAGAAGCAGTTTCCAAATAGGTTTATAAGCATTTCTCATGACTGTTACCCCAATTTCAGGGCAGAGGGAGCAGGCAAAAGCCCAAGGCTCCCAGTTTCTTCCTGGAAAAGGTCTGTGGGCCTTTAGGCTGCTGCCTCAAGACCGGGCTTCTCATCAGCCTGTGTCTGTTGGGGTTAATGTAGAGCATGAACTCAGCCATGATACCTGGCTTGCATAAAATGTAGCACAGAGGCTGCTGGGGGCGAAGGAGGGTTTTGGAGAAGGGTGTGGGCCTTTGGAATGATGAGGCTTGTGTGACCCCTCTGCCCTTGGAATGCTGCAGAACCTTTCTCAGCCCAAACAGCTGCCCTGTGAGCTAAGAGATGCATGCGTTGTCCCCTAGGCTATGTATCTCATGTTCAGTAAGACCCCTTGTCACACATCATGTGTTTGAAGAACAGTGATAAGGATTTGTAATTATCCTGAACGACCAATAAAAGCGGAATCAAAGAAGAGCAAAGGGTCTTTGCCTCTGAGCATTGAATCCCTTGCCTTCTCTTCTCTCACAGCAAAGTTTAGAGTCATCTTTCATTCGTCCGTACAGGAATTGCTGGCTATTCCCAGCATGTGTCTGGGAGCTGACAGGTCATGTAATTAGTAATCCTCCAGGAGCAAACATTGCAAGTATATAAAGATACTGGTGAGATAAGAAAACTAAGGAAGAATTTGTTAAAGATTAGGGAAAACTTCTGTGGGGAAAGGTGGTTAATGAGAAACACAGAAATAAAGAAAATGGCTGGGTGATGGACATTGGGGAGGGTATGTGTTATGGCTAGGGCTGTGAATTATTTAAGATTGATGAATCACAGACAGAGCTGTACTCCTGAAACAAGTAATACATTATATTTTAATTTAAAAAAATTAAAGATAAAAAAAGGAAAGAGTATCAAGATTGAAGGCACAAAATAAATTAAAAACTACAAATATGGAAAATGACCTATCTAAAGAGTTGGTTAATTTTCACTCGAAATATTCAGCAGCCTAAATGTCAATCCCTATGTTAAAGTCCGAGATTATGGAAGAATATCAGGAGACTCCTGACTCCGCCAAGCAGTTGGTTGTATATATCAAAGGACAATAGGCCAAAAAAGCTAAGGAATCATGTTCTGAATTTAAATCTTAACATTTAATAGCTTTTTAATTTTGATAAATTATTAACCTTCCTTAATTGTCAGCTTCTTCCTCTGTGAAATGTGGATAACATAGTATCTGGTGATTATAACCAACTTTGTTCTGGTAAAAATCAACTTGAACTCTCAGTGGCTTAAAATAATCAACAGTTATCAAGGACCTGCAGGATTCCTAGGACCCCGCTCCACTTGGATCTGTTCATCTTGGCCAGGCTCTGTTGGGCTTGGTTCTAGGCTGTGGTTAGCTTCAGGTCTTTTCCAGATGGTTTTTCTGTCCAGAATCCAGACTGAAGAAACAACCACTATTTGAGACATTGTTCTCAAAAGCAGAAGGTCTAGAGCCCAAGTAGAAATTTGCCATACCTTAGGAAAGCTTTTACTAGTATGTGACATTCTTTGCAGCTTTACATTCCATTGGCCAAAGTAAGTCAAGGGGGAGGGAACAATAAATATAGCTGGCACCTGCCATTCTCGGTTAACATTAGCTGATTTTACTTTTAGTATGGTTACTTATAATAATTTACTTAATATTTTTACTTGTACTGATGGACAACAGCCTCTATGGGAAAGGATGCAACACAAGAGGAAACTGATAGATTTCCTTATTGTTGGGGGAAAAGCCATCCTCACCTGAAGAGGATCCAGACGGGATAAGCATTTTTGTCTGTGGAAGAGTTAAGAAAGCAGAAAAACAACTGAGAATAGTTTCTCTGTTTTGAGAATGAGATAAAATTATTTATGAAGAAAGAGAAACTTCAGAAGCCTACCTTACTCCACGGGGTAGTTAGAGGAGAAATGAAAAATTCTTGAAGGAATTAATTAATTGAGAGGATAAAATAATTATTTTTTAAAGGATTTTTTAAAGGAGTTTGAACGTTCATCCAAATATCACTAAAATGTATTTCCTCAAATTTTGTGTATTTGTCTTCATTTTCATTAGTCCTATATGTATTTGACAATTTTTCAAGATATCATGTTCTATCCTTCTCAAATTCCATGTGTCATCATCACAAACTTCCACTCTTTAAACAACTATGCAGAATTCTAACATAGTATAGAAGGTGTAATGTGCTCTGGAAGAACACATACCCCTTTCATACCCAGGTATGGGTTATTTGAGGCCCACATATTGGTACTATCAGGTTAGTGCCTCCACATAAATATTTTCTGTCAAATACATTTTCTCTTAATTGAGCTAGAGTGTTTTAAGGAGCAACTCACAGAGTAAATATTTTTATGTAAATTCAAGCAATTCATTTCTGAAAAAATCAGCTTTGTCTTGTGAAATTATTTGCCAACCCATTTCTTAGAACCAGAGAATGAGTGTTTTTGACAAGTGCATCTTAAATTATCAAAAGTGTTTTTAGATACTAATTAATAAAGCTATTAAATTTGACATCATCATTACATTGAATACCAATTACCATAATACCAATTAACACAATGTCAATTAACACAAATGCTAATAATGGTTTACTCATTGAGAGTGAATTAACATTTGTATTTAATAATCACTTGTTGAATATATGTAATTAGTAAAATTAGCAGAAAAGCAATTACATATATGACATATAGTTACCATATATGTAGTTATAGCTATTTATCTATCATCTATCTTTTATCTCTAGCTTTAGAACAAAACTGAATGATTAGAAGGTTAATTTCCAATAGATTCAGTCTTACACAAAAAGTAACATACTTTTACACAAAGTAAAATACTTTGGCCCAAGTGTACTTAGATAATAAAAATTTGCCCTAATGATAATCTCACCTTTTGGGGCACCAACTCGCTTTGGCTCTCGTGATTTCCTGTCTTCTGAGTTAGTGCTCTCATGCTTTTCCTTGGCTTGCACATGTCCAAGGCAGAACCCATAAAGATTTATTTTCCCATGCTTTAACACAAGGCACGAATACTGCTAAGTCCTTCAATTTTATCAGAAAATCTTTCTTTCCAAATATTTTCTAAACTCACTTATAAGCCGACCCTAGCTCATTCTCTCCTCTTGGAATCATATTAAAAAATCAAAATGTATATAAATTTTATAATTCAATTTCCCGTGTATTAATGTGTTTTCAGACTGTAATTCAAATCCTGGTACAGATCTTTCAACATCACTTAAAAAAATGCCACTTTTAAATTCGAAATCTGTCTCCCTAAATATTACCAATAATATCTTTGGACATTTGTTTTTTTCCCCAAGGGACCCTGAATCCAGTGGAAATGACAGCCAAGTTCAAACTATGATCCAATTCTGTATTCCATGCTGAAAAGCAAAATAAAATAGAACTCCCACAGATAGAACAGGAGCATTTTAGACAGACCAACGTGGGTTCAGACTGCTGCTGAACCACATGCTAGTCAGATGGCTGTAATCAAATTTTTAAATCAAGCCTCAGTTTTCTCACCTTTAAAATGGCTCTGATGATGGATATTTTACAGTCTGTATTTGAACTTAAATCAGATCTTTTAATTAAGAATCACCTCATTAATTATAGAAAAATTATTGATTGCTTATAAACTAATTTAAACACTATTAGAAAATATGTCATGATAGATGTTAATTGTCAAATATGTATTGGAATGTGTTCTTGAGAGACTGGAGAACAAGACTGCTAATGTCAAGATTCAGGTGGTCTTTCTTGGCAATTCAGAGCCCTTTCTTAAACCTTCTAAACTTAGATTCTAAAGCCCCTTCTCACCTAAGCTGCTGTCACATCATCCTATATTTTGTTTCCTTCAGAACACTGTCATCTATAAGCCTTTCTTCATTTGCCCAGAGAATCATTTTCTGTCTCCCCCACTAGAGGACGAAGACAAATTCAGGGCAAGAGTAGACTTTCAAAACAATGAATCATTGGTGTCTTGAAGAAAGACCCAATTTTATTCTCAAATTTGTGAACTACGCCAGACAAGTATCCAATTGTTCAATTAATCTGTACTTGTTACACAAAGTGGAAAGAATATAAAATAAATTCTTATCAAGAACGTTGGCATTGCGAGTGGTTCATACAAGATGGTGAAAGTTATTTTCTTTTGGGATTTGATACATTTTGCATGGATTTCATCATTTTTATGTTGTATTGGTTTAAGCTATTTTCATGACTTTACAGACTTGCTAAGAACCACTAAATTTAACCTTTTGAAGGTAGATTTTTATGTTACTGCCATGATTTCCAGAATTTGCATTTATTTTTTATGTATTTATTTATTTACTAATTTATTTATTGAAAGAGAGAGAGAGAGCACGTGAGCAGGGGGAAGGGCCGAGGGAGAGAACCCCAAACAGGCTCCATGCTAAGCCCAGAACCCCACTCAGGGCTAAATCTTAGGATCCCGAGATCATGACTGGAGCCCAAATTAAGTCTGTCGTTTGACCTACTTAGCCATTTAGGACATGCCCTTCCAGAAATTGACTAAGAAAAGACTATAAATGTTCATGTAAGTTTTGCCTGAATAAAGAAAGAGGACTGGTACACTTTGTAGAGTAAATAAAACTAAGCCCTGCACCTTCAACCTTCTGCTTCCCACCCTTGTAAATTTCTGGGTGGATAAAAGTTGGAAGCAATAAAAGGCATGCTTTCATGATAGTCATTTTTATTGTGTTTACCTGAAAGAGCTGGAGATCTAGAGGTGGATATCAACACTTTATTAATGAACTAATCATCCTTTAAAATTCTTTAGTGGTCACAAATCCAGAAATGTACAGTATCACAATTTAAGTCTTACATTAATATTTTATTCAATTTAATTAAAACTAATTATAATTATTTGTAACACTAGCAAACAATTGCTTTTATTTCTTAAAATACCTTTATCAGTGCAGCTGCAACTCAGTGAACTTATTATTAACCCCTTAGCTGTTTCTTAGCCATGCTATATATATTTAGATTTTCTATTCTTTCCTAATAAATAAACTCCAGTTACTCTTCATTATATTTCTCTAATATTCATGAATTTTATCCATTTTTCTACACATTTAATTTTTTCTGGAATGCAAACAAGTCATCAGGACTTATTAATTTCCTCTTTACTAAATACAACATATTTTTCTTTGCTATCTGGATTAAAATGTGTTTTTCTGTGTGTCAATTCTATTCTGATAAATGAACTCTTAAATGATATCCTTATAACTGGAATATTCTAAGCATTTTTAATTTCTAGGTTTTTATTTCATGAATCTACTGATTTGCTTCCATTTAAGAATCTGGTACTTGAATACAGTATTAAGTACTCATTTAAGATTTTCTGAATGTAAACTATTTGATACTAAAGCCTAGTCCACCTAAAAACTATCTCCATCTGTATTATAGCAGATATGACTAATAGTCCTATGGAGTATTTGGCACAATAAAAAATAACAAAAAAGACAAGAAGATATCACACCAGAGATAAAGAATGGACACAAAAACTTCCAGAGAGAAACAAATAGGTCAACTACAATAAAACAAGGATCAAATGGCATCAGATTGGGCAATGATAACACTAGATATTAGAAGACAACAAAATAAAACTTTCACAGTTATGAGTAGAAAAACTATAAGTGAATTTTGAGGATGTAATTAAGACATCTTCATAAATGTGAAGACAAGGAATATTTATTTCCCCATTTATACCCTTTTAGAATGTGTTCCAGCTAAACAAAGTAGTGAAAACATGTAATCCAGGAAGGAAAAGTAATGCATCAGGAAAATATAGGAAGGAAGTTGTCTTTACATCAAAGGTGGCCTAGAGATTGATTGGCCTTATTGGAGCAGGAGCCTTCTGGGAAAAAAATGTTTACTCAATGGATTATCTTATGCATGAAAATGCTTGGAAAAAAATTAAATTATAGTAATGGAAATTAAGGGCAAGAAAATAGCAAAGCACTTAAGTCTGGTGTAAGAAAAATGTTGATATAATTATATTAAAATGCTTAAATTTGCTGAGTGCCATAATGGCTCAGTCAGTTGGTTGTCTGACTCTTGATTTTGGCTCAGATCATAATCTCAGGGTCATGGGATCAAGCTCCGTATCTAGCTCTGTGCTCAGTGCAAAGTGTGTTTGAGATTCTCTCCTTCTCCCCCCCTGGTTGGCTGCTCTCAAAATAAATAAATAAGTATGAATCTTTTAAAAAAATTTTAAATACTCAAATTTGCAATAAGCAGTATATACATTTGTATATATAAATTATATATATGAATCTTTTATATATATTATATATAAAGTTATATGGGAAAGGATAAGAGAGCTAAAACTGCCCCTAGTAAAATGAGAACTCAAGCTCTAATTTTGAATATCCATATATCAAGAAAAAACAATACAAATACTTAAAGAAGAAGGCTTTGGAGTGCAAAGCTGGAGGAAGTAACGTGGTAGCAAATTGTGGGTTTTCCTTATTTCCCTTTCAGGAATAGTAGGAGGCAGAATTCCAAGATGAGCCCAAATGTCCTGCACCCTTATAATACCCCTTTTGCAAAACTTGTGAATACAATGGAACATCTCTCTTAGGATTCTGTTATAGTATAGGGAAAAGGGGATTTTACATATGTAACTAAGGGTTTGGAATTGGCCCATGGGTAGGGATTAAAAAATTTTGGAGGAACAAAAGGAAACCCTTAGACTGGGTTGTCTTGCGCAAACTGTTAGTTGGAATATGTATTTTAAACGTGCTACCAGTGAAGTGTCAGATGGGCACGAGGAACATGACAAGGAAATACTAAATCACCTTAGAGAAATTCTTAAATCACTGGATATCGACTGTTAGTAAAAATCTGGGAGGACACAGTTGACAAAGGCTCAAAGGAAATAAAATAGTAAGGACTGGAAACCAGAGGACAGGGTATTCTTATTAAGTGGTAACAAAGATCAGTCAATTTGTCTGCTATGTTGATGTGGGAAGCAGAACTTCCAGGTGATGAATCTGAATACTGACCTAATAAATTGCTAAAGGGATGGCCTGGTTCCTTTTGTTGCTCAAAGTAAAATATAAGAAAAATAGATATGAGGCACCCGAGTGGCTCAGTGGGTTAAGCCTCTGCTTTGGCTCAGGTCCTGATCTCAGGGTCCTAGGTTCTCTGCTCAGCAGGGAACCTGCTTCCCCCCCTCTCTCTGCCTGCCTCTCTACCTCCTTGTGATCTCTCTCTCTGTCAAATAAACAAATAAAATCTTAAAAAAATAAAAGAAGAAAAATAGAGATTAAGCAGAAGGAAGAACTGTTAAACAAAAAGGAAATCAATATGTGATGATTTAGAAAATTCTCAGTCTATCCGTATGGCAAAGTGTTAAAATTAAGTATGCTGCTTTAAATGACACAGAAAAGTAAATGAAGGGGTCGACTGTATAACCTTTTGCTAAAAGGTCAGAAAGATCCTAATGTCGATGTGGACAGTCACACAAAGGATCTCTCAAGAGAGTCAGACTTTCTCAATCCAGCCAGAGGACCTCTAAGAAGCTTAAGGTCATTGTCCTCAGCCATTTCAGCAGGAAATCAAGAATTACCCCCCAAAAGATTTGTTTGTGTGGCTTTTGGTCAATGGATTAAAACTTCCATGAAGTTTTAAAAAAAAAGGAAATATTTTGTGAAATGCTTATCAATAGAAACAATGCCAGTTCAAAATTAAAAGGAAAGAAAGTACAAGGTAAAGGAGGGGGTTGTTTGATCCCCTAAATCCACCTGCAGCAAGCAGGTTGATAAAATTACAGTTGATGCCTCCCCCGCCATCCTCATGCTTGCTTTCTGTGGTTTCACTTTCTGCAGTTTCACTTTCTGTAGATGCCTGCAGTCTGGAAGCAGGGTATCCTCCCTCTGACATGCTGTCAGAAGACCAACAGTCCCCTAAGGCTATAGATCATTGCGTTGGTCATTCCCTCACTTCATTTTATCACACAGGCATTTTACCTACATCATGCCCAAAAAGGTGAGAACAGCCCAGAAAGATATTTTGGGAGAGAGAGAGGGACCACATTCACACAACTTTTTATTACAACATATTTTTACAATTGTTCTATTGTATTAGTTATTGTTATTAATCTCTTACTGTGCATAATTTATAAATTAAACTTTATCACAGGTGTGTATGTATAGGAAAAAAACAGTAATATAGGCTTCCGTGCTATCCATGGTTTCTGGCATCTACTGGGGGTCTTGAAACACGTGCCCTATAGATAAGATACCATACTCAGTTGCAAAGAGTTGTTACTATTCATGAGTAAAGAATGATGCTGTAGAAGGCGGAGCCAACAGTACAGAGGGAGGAGTGAGAAGCCAGGAAGACCGAGGAAAGAACCACAGAGAAGGATTAGTCCTAGCCCTCTGAAGAGGTGTAGGATGAGACACTCCAAAATATGGCATTTTGGCATAAAGATTATTTCAAGTTAAAAGTAATCAAAACCCAGCAGCTGGAGGAAAAGCTCTCTGCCTCCCCCATCACTGCCTAAATTTACATTGGAAAATAGAGCTTAGGAGGGGAAGAGAAGTATTAATAGAGACCCCCCTCTTACCTAAAAAACTCATCTACATAATAGGGCAACTTTTGTTTTTCCAAGCATCTCTTTTCACCTTCTTCTTTTTTTTTTATATATTTTATTTATTTATTTGACAGACAGAGATCACAAGTAGGCAGAGAGGCAGGCAGAGAGAGATAAGGAAGCAGGTTCCCTGCTGAGCAGAGAGCCCAATGTGGGGCTTGATCTTAGCATTCTGGGATCATGACCTGAGCCAAAGGCAGAGGCTTTAACCCACTGAGCCATCTAAAGGTCTTTCTCCCCTCCTTATCCTCAAACCCTACTCCTGCCTTAGTTCATACAAGCTTCTTGTTGCCACATTCTCTTTGGAATTTCATGTCTGTAGGTATTCCCCATACATATGCCTCTAAAATTTGGTTTTCTCCTCTTAATCTGTCTCATTAAATCCTGCTAGAAAGACCACAGGGCAGCGGAAGCCCTTCTTCCTCTCTGAAACCTTGAAGCCTAACCAAGGAACTCCAGCTGGAGTTTTCTCTACTAGATTTCAATACTGCTTTGGACTGGTAAAACTTTTACCCTCTACTTATCCACTTTTTAAACCAGAATATCTACTACTGTTACCTTACACCTGTCCACCATTGTATGTTGATATTTGGGGGGGGCAGAAATTTGTGTTAATTTCATTACTTCACAGATTAAAAAGAATTGCCCCAGAATCAATGACACACAGGTGCCTCATCCAAGCTGGGTTTCCATATCTTAAAACACTAGGTTTAGATTTATATGAAAACATTTTGAACTGAGCTGAACCCATTCATGAGGGCCTTTTTGAAGACCTACAGATGGAGTCAATGCATTTTGCTTATGACAAATATGGAATGTCAGAGATCAGAGAACTAAGAGGAATTAACTGATTTCTTTTTATAATACTGAGTCCTCTCACCCATGAATATGAAAACGCTACAAAAATTTTATTAAAATTTTCAAATTCTGTACATAAGACTTGCATCTTTAGGATTAAGTTCATTTCCATATATTTTATAGAGAATTTGTTTTAATTGTTATTTGAATGGCATCTTAAGATTTATTATAGTTATCATTTATTATTTTATTATTTATACAGAAAGGTGCTAACAAGATTGATAAATAAATCTTGTGTCAGTAACTTTCCTAACCTGGCTTATCAATTTTTACAGTGTACATGTTGGTTTCAAAGGTTTCCTGACTATAAGTTCAGATTATTTGGAAATGAGTTTTATCTTCTTTTATTCTTTACGTTACTTTTTTTCTTTTTCTTTCTCTGTAACATTGGCGAGGACCTTCATTCTTAGGTTTAACAGTAGTGGTAGATATGAGAATCTTTGTTTTATTCCTGGGGAAAAATATAAAGCTCAATGTTAAAAACAAAGTTTTCAGCTGTTTGGGGATCTATAAATTTAACCAAATTAAGAGCTTGCCTTACTTTTCATAGTTTTCTCATTTTTTTTTCCTAAAAAAATAGGTGGGTACTGAATTTTCTGAATTCTTCTTTTTATCTTTTGTTAACTGACATAATCATATCTGTCAGTATTAATGTGGGGAATATGACATTAAATCACTTTCAGAGGTTGAGTTCTCCTAGTCTTCCTAAGGAGAAAAAACCTTCTTGATCATGACATTGTTTAATAATTGTTAATGCTTAATTTAAAATTTAATATCTTATAACTAAAGAGGATGTTGTTTTTTTCACATTTTTTTTCTAAAACTAAATAAGGTGGCAATTGACTATCATTAAAAATGTGTTAGAACACACTAATAATAAAAACCTGCAAGGATAGTTTTTACTATAATTCAAATTTCTTTCATATTTATCTAATAAATTTTGTTAGACCCATTTAGTGTGTTTATTATACAACATCTTCTCTCATCCACATAGTTGTTTTTAAAGCAATAATTTTACATTTTCCTTGTATCTGCACTTATTCAAGCTTTTTAATTCTCTATTGGATTCTTTTTTTTTTTTGCTCTTTTGCTTTTATCCATATTACCAAAAGTCAGTGCCCTTCACTGACTGTTATAAAAAATAAATAAATAAATAAATAAATAAGAACTTGACAAAATTTTTTCCTTTAGTGCAGCACATATTCTCTATTTCACTGATTTTTAATCCCCTTGTTTGCCTTTTGTTTGTGCTTTTTTCCAATTTCCTAAGTTAAATGCTAAGCTTGTTTGCTTAGTTGGTTTGCTTATTATTTTTGTTTCCTGAAAAAAAAAAAATGCATGTAAAACCATAAAATTCCCTCTAAGAACTATATTCACTTTTTCACAAAATTTTCATCATAATAGTTTCATTGCCCATTAGTTCTGTTATGCAACCTGTTTTAGAATTTCCTTTACAGCTTAAAGTTTATTAACATGTTATTTAATTCCACATATAAAGAATATATTTAGCTCTATTTTACTTAATAATATCAAAGATGATTGCATTTTGGTAAGAAAAATATTCTGGTGGCATTCATCTTTTGGACTTAATAGAGACTAGTTTTGTGGCTTAATAAAAGTTCAATTTCTTAAAAGCTCTCAATGTGTTCAAAAAGCATTTGTATTCTGTGTTGGATCAGAGGGAAAAAAGTCTTTCATCTTAAATTTTCCAACTCAGTCATTTTTTTTTTCTTTTTCCTAGCAGGAGTATTTGATACATGGCTTAGTTTGAAATCACTAATTTGTTGCACAGCTACTCATTCTGTCATTTATCATATATACTGTGGCATTTATTTAATTATATTTATCATAGCAAGTATGTGCCATTACTACTTTTAAAAATAACTTCTTGCACATATATTATAAATATTGCTCCTATTTCTTTAAGTATATCGGTAATATTTATTTTAAATTATTGATCTGTCTGTATAATGGTCCTTTTGGAATCTACTTTAACATATAAAAATTCCTTTGGAAGCTTCCTTCATCTCTACCCTCCTCCAAGCATATGACCCACCAATATATATCTGAAGGGTCTGACGACTAAGGTTTTACTAGACAGGAGCAAAGGACATTTTCCTAACAATAGCTAACCTCCTCAAGCTCCTGGTAGGCTTGCTTCCAAAATTCCTTTCAGACTTACCCTATCCCTAACCCCCTCCCACCTTGAAAGTATATAATCAGGCGCTACATGACCCCAGCATAGCTCTTTCTGTACTGTCTCTGTGCTTCAATAAAACCACCTTTTGCACCAAAGACATCCCAAGACTTCTTTCTTGGCCGTCAGCTCTGAACCCTAACATTTTTCTTACATTAGATACATTTTGCTTAATGTCCTCTTTCTTTTAGATTTGTTTTACTTTTCCAGCATTTAGTCTTTTTGACCTCTGATTTCTTTTTTTTTTTTTTTCTTAAGATTTTATTTATTTTTCAGAGGGGTGGGGGAGAGAGCGAGCACAGGCAGACAGAATGGCAGGCAGAGGCAGAGGGAGAAGCAGGCTCCCTGCTCAGCAAGGAGCCCGATGTGGGACTCGATCCTAGGACGCTGGGATCATGACCTGAACCAAAGGCAGCTGCTTAACCAACTGAGCCACCCAGGCGTCCCTGACCTCTGATTTCTTATTGCCCCTAGAAGTAATGTCTCAGGGATGACCAATGTGTATGTATCCTCCAGATGTCTCTAAGCAGAATTGAAAGAAAGTGCTCAAGAACTCAACCACTGTGCTACTCCACTGGCTGTCAGTCCACCAGATGGTCTAACTCAAACATTTATACTACTAGAAACAGACAACTACAGAAGAGGCAGTTTCCTTAATTTATAATCCACCAGGCATTGAAGAAGGCAGGAGGTATTAAGAGGGAGAAATTGGAGAAGAGAACCCCAGGTGGCAAATGATCAGCCCACACTGACTTCATCAAATCCTCAGTAGAGTTGTTTTGTTACTCGAAATAACCTCATTAGCACTGGGGCTCTCCACAGGGCAAAGAGGGGTAATAATTGTTCCACAGCAATGGAGCAATGGGGGAGGGAGGCATATCAGATCTTCAAAGCTTCCTTCCCACCCATGTTCCCTCTAAAACTTCTAGTGATGACCGGCCCAGGTTGTAGCTCCCAGCAAAGTATATAGGCACCTAAAGCAGTTCACATCAGCTTTCAGGTTCCCCAAATATATCTCAAAATCTTTTCATTCATTCCTCTGATCCATAATTCTCTCTCACTTTTGCAATTTCTGTAGTTGATTAGGATAAGAGAAAGCCTGCAATAAATTTTATTTCTGGTCTTTGAAACAAAGAGGCTGAATTTTGTCCTGAAGATTATTAGGAGTTTATTTATATATTTATGTATTTATTTGTCTGAGAGAGAGAGAGAGAGAGAACTAGCAAGGAGGGACAGAGGGAGAGAGAGAATCCCAAGCAGAATCCTGAGATCATGAACCTGAGCCAAAATCAAGATTCAGATGTATAACTGATTGAGCCATCCAGGTGCCCCAATATTATGAGGAGTTTGACAAGATTTTAAACAGCAGAATGAAAAATTCAAGGTAACATATCAGGAATATCATCTAGTAGATGTTTGCTATAGGTTTTAGGTATAGGAGGGAGTATAAAAACTTGAGGCAAGGAAACCAATTAGACCAAAGAGTTGATAGTTTATTAAAGACTTTTCAGAGAAAATAACAACAGCTCTTTAAGAAGAAGCTAGGATTCTTTAACAATCATGCCTAATAAAGAAAATGGGCAAAGGCTGGTAACATTTCCCAAAAGAGCAAAAACAGAAAAGGGAAAAACAGTTGTCCAGAAGCTGAAGAACAGGATAGATAACACATTTTGGTTTGGAATAGTGGTGCTTAGATATCTATCAATAATCTAAGTGTGGCCAGTGGAACTGAGGAGTGCTTGGGTCCTGGAGCCTTGACCCAGCCAGACCCAAAGAACTCTCTGAAGGTTCTTGGTCTTGTAACTAGAATGAATCCAAGGACAGAAATTCAGCACAGTGGACAAGTGACACAGCAGGAAAGTTTAATAAAACAAAGAGGACATTCTTGAGACATGGGGTGTGGAAGTAGGAAGAGAAAGAGAGAGAATGAGGGAGGGAGGCAGGGAGAGAGAGCTGCATCCCCTCACCCAGCAGACCCATCCTCAGGGTTTGGGTTTCTATCTTTTATCAGCAGTTGTTAAGTAGGGGACAGAATATACATTACTGGGGGTAGGGAGGCAGGGTTTCATGCTTTTTCTTCCTAATTTGGTCAGGACTTTCCTGTCATGGCTTCAGTTAGCTTGGGCCAGACTGGTTTGATCTGGCTTCTTGAGGAGTGCTGCCAGGCCATGCCTCTGACCTTCTTGATAGCTGGCCATGACTTCTTCATTGCTGACCTCCATATATCCTGTGGGAGCCTAACTAACTGTCGATTCTAACATTCTTATCACGTCTGCTATGGAGTAATAGAGTATAGGAAAGAAATCAGTAAGTGGTTTTCAAAGACAAAGTCTTCTAGAATGTTTCATGCATACATAATGTTTATGCAATGGAGGGATAGTCCAGTAGTCTTAAGCTTTCTTGGATGTCTGAATTTCTAGTACATTAGAAAAGAAAGAAAGGAGAAAAACAAAAACAAACAAACAAACAAAAAACAGAAGGAAGGAAGGAAAGCAGGCAGGCAATAAATATATATGTTTTAACCCCAAAGATTCTGATTCTGTGGTACATCTGATCAGCTGGACATCAGATTTTTTTTTTTTCCCCAATGCTCATAAAGTGATCTTTATGTGCAATCAGGTTTTGGAACCACTGAAGTAGAGGAATTGTAACACAATGATTTTAGGACTTATTCCTACTTAGTGTGTGGAACTGAGCCCTCATAATATAATATTACTCCACTAGATTCATACAATGAGAGATAGAAAAGTAAAGTTTGAAAAAAGGAGTTTTTCTCAAACTCACATGTAATATCTGTGGAATTGAGTGGTTCCTGCTGGGTTGTGATTTGTTTGTTGAATTTATTTATTGTCTATTGCTATTTGGGGGGGAAGAGCTCTTGCAAGTGCTGGGTAAGAGCCTCTGAGTCAGAGAAAACACAATGAGGAGGAAGAAGGGTTTCCCTATTTTTCAAAGGGTTTGTTTTCACATATGAAGTGAAGCCTGGGTAAAGTTTTGGAAATTTTGTTTACATATCTTACACATTTTATTGCTTCATATACTCTGCTGTTATGTTTTTCCTCAATCTTACCTTTTGAAATTGTGTTCTTTTTCTTCTTAGAATGTTGTATTATTATTTTACAGGAAAATCAGTAGAAGCTACCATTACATTGCTAAATTATGCCATTTTAATAAAAATCTTAAGAACTGATGTGAGATTACCATATTAGTCCCTCATCATTATCTTTACCTTTTACTTTTTTTATTTTTTTTTTAATATTTGTTCTTTAAATCTTTTGTTGTTTAGTGCCTCCTTCACCCAGTTCCATTTTCATAAATCATCCCAGTTTCCTTGGCTTTTAAAAATACAACTCCACAGAGTAAGCAGATTTTCTAATTTCCTCTGGAGTGCAAGTTATGCATCCTGCTTGTTTACCTTCATTTCAATATGAGCCAAGTACTTTGTTATCTTCTGTTTGTCAATAAGTAATTCAACAAGGTCTTCTTCACTTCCAAGCTATCCACTTTACTTGCATTTTTCATGTTAACGACAGATTTTTTAAATGAGTTGAGGATTTAAGCCTTTTTTTGAGTCATTAATTTTATACTTCTTGTGATTTATTAAGTGCTCTATATGCCTTGGTAATACTGACTGTAAGAATTAGGAATAAAAACCTGTCTTGTCGCGTTTTGCCTTGTAAACTTAACTAATGCTGCATGTTTCTTTCTCTCTCTCTCTCTCTTTCTTTCTTTCTTTTTTATTTAGGAGTGCCGTAACTCTTTGCTTTATTAATATTCAAGCTGGGAGAAAGATAAAAACCTTTTTTTTAATGTATACATTTCTAAATTAAGTAAACTTTTTAAATTTTAGAGTAATTGAATAACTGAAGTTTTTTTTTAACAATCAAAAAACAAGTATCTTTAAGTTCAGAATGCTGAAAGATATTTTACCTCCTTCCAAATTCTTGATTTTAATACTGTTTTTATGCAGTACTAAAGAGGTTTTCAAGTTTGAAGATACAGTTAGAGCTCACATTTATTGTGGATTAACATGTTTAGCATTTTATATGCATAGTCACATTTTATTACAACAACTCAATGATATCATTATCTGTTTCTCCAGATGTAGAAACCAAGACACAGATTGGTTGTGTTATTTACTCATGATGAAACAGACATCAGATATCCTTTGTTCAAATAAAATACAACCAAAAACCAAATGTACAAAACACATAAAAAAATCCTGGTGTTTTTTTTTTTTTTTTTTAAAGAATATATATTCTAGAAGAATGCTTATTCGAACCTCATGGATATGGTTTAAAAACCCCTATGCCACATCATTCCTGACAAATAGGAATTGAAAATTCTCTGCTCTTTCTTTTAGCCATATAAAGTAATATTTTCCCAAGATATAACTTTGTCACATAATCATTGATTTTTAAAATTTAAAAGACTTACCATTTCCATTGTCTTAATGAACCTTTAAAAATATATTTCTGTTAAGTGTAGAAGAGAATCTGGGACAGGAAAAATGGCAAGCCTATACTTGGAGGGAAAAACATGATATGTAAAATTACATCCATTAAGTAACTTTGAATTGTTTCTACAAATTGTCACTTCTTATGTTAATTCTCTGAAGAGTCATGGCATCTTTCAGTTTCCAGGAATTTAACAAGTACATTGGAAGTAATAGCAAAAAAAAAAAAAAAAATCCACAGCAAATTCTAAGACACATGTTCATTTGCAGTTCATTTTCAGTTTTTTTTTCTTTTTCTTTTTCATAATTTTTTTCTTTTTCTTTGCCTGAAAATTACCTTGAAAACATTTTAAACTGTCTCTAGAAATATATCAAATGCCTGAATTTAATGAAATGGGTTTTAAAAGTATACAACATTATGAATTTGCTCATTGTTCTCTGAGACATATTCAATTGCTTCTAAGATAAAATCAGAAAGAAATTATCTGTTAGATATTTTGAGATAAAATTTTGAGATTGAAAAATTTTGAGATAAAAATTATGTTTTATTTTTTAAATATCTATATTAATATGTTTGGATCCATGATAATTTAAAAATAGTACCTTCCTTGACTTCAGTGAAAGTTGTGGAAAAACTTATGATTGTATTTGGAAGTATATCAGTACGTGAACACATGGGCTTATTTTGTAACTTACCTCTCAATTACTCTGAATAATTTATCTTCAATGCCAAATTTGCAATTAAATTTCTTTGTTTATAACCATTATGGATGTTCTTATGTGTAGTTATTTCATAATTCAATTCCCCCCCCCAAAAAAAAAGAACAACAAAAAACAGCCAACTATCCCTGTTTTCAAAGTTTTGTTTGTAACTATAGAGTTGATCAGGTAAGTTTTCTTCTTTATTCAGTTACTGTGGTTAATTGATATTCTTTCTTTTTTTTTTTAAAGATTTTATTTATTTATTTGATAGACAGAGATCACAAATAGGCAGAGAGGCAGGTAGAGAGTGAGGGAGGAAGCAGGCTCCCTGTTGAGGAGAGAGCCCAATGAGGGGCTCGATCCCAGGACCTGGGATCGTGACCCTAGCCGAAGGCAGAGGCTAACCAACACTGAGCCACCCAGGCGCCCCAGGTTAATTGATATTCTAATATTAAATCAAACTAGCATTCCTGAGATAAACTCAGCTTTATAATATGGTATTTATATTCTTTCTGTATTACTGGAATAGATTTGCTACTATTCTGTGGGGGTTGTGAAGGATATTGGTGTTCAATTTCCTATTTCCTATAATTAATTTCTCACATTTTGATATTGTACATATACTAGGAAATGTTTTCCTCTCTGCATTCTAAAGGAATTTGTATAAGGTTGATTTTTTTTCTTAAATGTTTGAACAATTAACTCGTTATAATATAAATAATATAAATATATAAATATATTTTTATATAAATAAATATAAAATAACTTGCAGTGCAGAATTTAAGTGATTTGGTTTTGCAAATGCTTTCAAACACCAGAGACAAATCTTGAACCCACATGGTCTGATACCCTACAAAGTGTTTCTTCTACCATACTAAAGAGTCTTTCAGAATTTAGAGGTCTACTCTGATTTATCATGTACCCATCTATATCCCTGATTTTAAAGCACTCAGTGTGTTTTGAAACAAAAATAAATAAGTTTGACTTTGAATTGAACTCTAAATCATACATGCTTGTGGGAAAGAGAGAAGGAAAAACAAAAAAAAATCTGTTTGTAGATATATTTGTTATTACAAATGATTACAAACATATTACAAAGTTGTACCATCCCCAAACTTGTATGTTTTCATAGCTAACAGATTATAGAACACACCTCACTCATGGAAGTCCTGAAGATTAAAAATATTCTAAACTATAATAGTGAAAGTCAGAAAGCAGATTTCAGTCCCGATTTAGTACTGTAGGCAACTGTAAAAATCACCTAATATTTTTTTTTAGACAGGAAGTTTGGCAGAAGCTTTCCTTCCTGACAACAAATTTGTCTCCTGGCAGTAGTGATTTGTAGCAGCTGCTGCAAATCAGTAATAATTTGGGATCATTCCATTGCACAGGTGTGGAAAACCTAACATTTAAAAGGTTTACAAACTCTGCAGTACACATATCAGTTATGAACAACTTGTGCAACTTTTTTCTTTTTAATATTTATTGTTATTTCAGAATCTAGAAGTCTCTTTTTCATGGTCAAAATGATTGGTTAGATAAAATATCTGCAAATGCTAGCTACTCTTCTCTTTTCACTGAGGTTGGAGGGATAGTGAGCATTGAGGAGAGTTTTTCTTTCTCAACATTTTCCTAAATCTGTGCTTTAATATGCTCACATACATAGCAAAATATAGACAAAAGCAAGTGGCCTACTGTCACATTATTGCTGCAGGTGAAGGACATACCTACTGCTAGATCTTCACTCATGTGCTCTAGGTCTATCACCTTATCACTGATCCTACTGAGTTCTGGAAACTTCTTACAATCGCACATAACATTATCCTTTTAATCAGTAGGCAAATCATCAAGGTGTGGTATTGCCTTAACAAATTTATGTCTCAAGCAATTGTATACCTCTGTGACCCACTGAAATTCTCACTACTGGTTATTATAATCATTCTTCATTAAATCGATCTTAAAGTTCACATATTTAAGAATAATTTGATTGCTCACTTCTTTTGAAAAGACCAGAGTAATAACATTCTTTGATGTAACATAGAACAGCAAGTAAAATGAGTAAATTCTGTGACTATTATGCTTATCTGTTCTTATCAACCTATACTACACACCAATTTGTTGCAAGATAGTATAATAGTTTGCTATATCAATGGAAGGACAATTATTCTTGGGCTTAAGTTACCTAGTTGTTGCATTGTAAAAGTGCTAATGATTTAAACTAGGGGCTCCTGGGTGGCTCAGTTGGTTAATTGGCTGCCTCCAGCTCAGGTCATAATCCCAGGGCCCTGGGATCGAGCCCTGTGTTGGGATCCTCACTCAGTGTGGTCTGCTTCTCCCTCTCCATGTTTGTGCTCTCTCACTCTCTCAAATAGATAAAACATATATATATTTTTTAAAGCTAACATTTATCAAGTGCTTACATATTTCGGATACTTAATTGACATTATTTTGTTTAATGAATAAAACAATGTGTTCCAAAGACAGGATTTGCATCCAGACCATATTAGAGCAAAGATCCTGTGGCTATACATTTTATTTCAGTGTATTTGAGATCAGTGCTTTAAATATACAAGCACATTGCATTACTCTGGCATTTTGTGCTATAGTTATCCAAAAAGCCCATACATAAATCATGGGGGGGCATTTTATTAATAATAGCACAGGGATAAGATTTTAAAATATGATTAATAGATAGTATACTATACATTTTATATATATGTGCATGTGTGTACATGTGTATATACACACTCATTTATAATATCTATTTATTTAATAGTGAACTTTTTACATTCTTCTATAGAAAAAAACTGGTAGAAAAATCAAGTGAAATAAATCAAAGCAAAAGTGATTCTCTAAGGAGATTCTGATAGTTATGCTGATATTTACCAGACCTGGATATCTCAACCTTTGCCTGTGGTCATTAGCAGCCACTAACAGCTACCCAAATAGAATGCAATTAGCTACTTGGACACATATAGATACCAGTTGATATTTGTAAGCATTTTTTATATTGTTGTGGTATTGCCATGAATTATTCTCCCATGTGGTGTTTAAATCATGTCTCCTTATGGTTATTGACTCTGCTATCAGCAATTCTCTCACATTCTGATTCCACAGTGTTCCCTTATTGTGATTGGCAGAGCCACAGTATGGCTGTAATTTCTGGAAGGTTCCATCCTAGCAGATTTCATAGTCAAGCATGATGTTCACTGAAACATTTATTTCCCAGTTGTAATGTAATGGGTAAGATTTAAAATAAGTGCTGTATTTCATTGTCCTAAAATGACTTTTTAAGAGCTTTTTTTTTTTTTTTTGCATATACAGATAAAACAGCAATATTTGGAAATTACTTAGGGGAAATGTTTACTTTTGAGCTGTTTTCTTTTTCTAATTTTAGAAATAGACTCACCTACTCTCTTTCAACAATTAGCCAGCTTTGAAAGTGATCTTTACATTTTAACATTCTCCTTACTTCAATTTCATTATTTTAGACATGCTGTATTCTTTAAGAAACAATAATTTTATTCAGTCTTTATCAGAGCCATTTTAAAATACATTTTTAAAAAAATACAATTTCAAAAAATTTGTAAAAAACTTACAATTTCAAATCAGAAGACTAGATATCTAATATCAGCTCCCAAACTAAACTGATTTGGTGACCCTAAGTAAATTCACTAACCTCTCCCAGTTTTAATTGTTTCGACTCTAGAGTTGTGAGGAACATCAGATGATACAACCTACTGGAAAGACAGTTGGACAGCCTGACATTTTAAAACCACTAATCAAAGGTAATCAAAGGTAAGGCAGTATCATTATTATCACATTCCATACTGTATACACCTCATTATGGTGATTTCATTTCTGCTTATTGAAAACATTTTATCTTTTTATACCTTTATATATTTTATAATGATATACAACTTTTCAAAATCTTTATTTTTTATTTTTTATTAACATATAATGTATTATTAGCTCCAGGGGTACAGGTACAGCACTCACCATAGCGCATACCTTCCCCAATGTCCATAACCCAAACACCTTCTCCCTTCTCCCCTCCCCCAACAACCCTCAGTTTGTTTTGTGAGATTGAGTCTCTTATGGTTTGTCTACCTCCAGATCCCATCTTGTTTCAAAATCTATTTTAAGAAATTTATAAAAATGGTCAATATTATAATGTTTTCAAGAATTAGTGTTTGGTTCCAGAGAAGGGATATACAACCTTAAATTACTTAAGTTCTATGACCTCACATTCCTTATGTGTGAAATGGAAAGTATTATATGGATCTGAAAGTGTCACCTTCAGAATTAAATAAAATAATGCTTGTAGAACTTCAAACATTTTCTGGTATGTGATAAGTCAGTTTTATGACTAAGTTATGGTTAACATTTAGCAAATATAGCCAGATTGTTTCATGTCCCAAATGCCTATGTAACACAAAGATTGAGAAGATATTCTCAAAATTTCTTGTGTTTATGTCTAATTGAGCTTCTTGGATTTGTAGGTCCAGAGTTTGCATCAAATTTAGAAAATTTTCACCCTTTTTTTAACTTAGAGTTTTCTATTCCTCTTCTTCTTAGGAACTCCAATTACTTGTGTATGAAGCCACCAAAGTGGTTCTATAGCTCTTTTCAGGTTTCTTCCCCTCACCCCCCACAAAGTTTTCTTTCTTTATTTTTTTTTTAAAGATTTTATTTATTTATTTGACAGAGAGAGATCACAAATAGACAGAGAGGCAGGCAGAGAGAGAGGAAGGGAAGCAGGTTCCCCACTGAGCAGAGAGCCCAATGCGGGACTTGATCCCAGGACCCTGAGATCATGGGACCCTGATCCTAAGGCGGAGGCTTAACCCACTGAGCCACCCAGGTGGCCTTTTTCAGGTTTTCTTTTCAAGTTTTCACTCTTCTTGTTTTTTCTTTCTTTCCATTTTATTTTGGATAGTTAGTTCTATTGCTGTGACTTCAAATTCACTAGCCTTTTCTTTTGCCATGTTTAATATGCTGTTAATCCTACCTGGTATGCTTTTAGTCTCAGAAATGTATACTTTTTGTGTCTCTACTTACTTTTTTAGCATCTGGAATATAGTTAATAAATGTTTTAACATCATTGTGGGCTAGTCTAATATCTTGGTATCTTCTGGGTTGGTTTTAATTGATTGATTTTTTTTTCTCTTTATTAAGTTTTCCTGGATTTGCTTTTTATGGGCCTAGCAATATTTGACTGGTGTCAGACATTGTGAATTTTGCTTTGCTATTTACTCAATATGTTTATATTCATGAAACTACTCAATTATCTTTGTTCTAGGAAGCAGTTGAGTTACTAGGAAAGAGTGTTTCACTTGGGTCCATTAAAAAACACTGTTAGCGGGGCGCCTGGGTGGCTCAGTGGATTAAGCCGCTGCCTTCGGCTCAGGTCATGATCTCAGTGTCCTGGGATCGAGCCCCGCATCGGGCTCTCTGCTCAGCAGGGAGCCTGCTTCCCTCTCTGTCTCTGCCTGCCTCTCTGCCTACTTGTGATCTCTCTCTCTGTCAAATAAAATAAATAAAATCTTTAAAAAAAAAAAAATAAAAAAAATAAAAAACACTGTTAGGAAAATCCACAGAAAGGCTCAATCTAGGGCCAATTATTTCCCAGTAAAAGTTAAGAATGCTTTGATTCTTGGTACCGTTTCTTCATACATTCTGATTATTCTCCAGTTTTCCTGGTGAGAACAGGTAAGCACTCTTACCCTATGTGAGAACTAGATACTTTTCTTTAACCCTTTCAGATGAAATCCCTTTCCCACCCCCAACCCCTGGGTTCAGGCAGTTTACTTACCAGCATCCTCTAACCAGTGCTCTGCTGAATACTTGAGAAGAATCCTCTGCACATTTTTGGGCTTTTCTTTCTGTTCAACTCTCTCCTAGGTAATCTAGCTACCTTGGTCTCCTTGGAGACTGTTTTCTCGGGTTTGTATCAACACAGGGATTTCCATACAAGTTTTGTCTGGCTACTGCTCCCTGTACCATGACTTGGAAATATTACAAAGCAATTAAATGAAGCAATCATAAGGCTTTCCTAATTTGTTCTCCCTCTTCAGAGGTCACTGGACTTCACTGTCTGATGCCCAGTTTTATGAAAATATTTTGTTTCCCCTGTTTTGTGAAAATATTTTGTCCCTTCTGTTTATATGTTTGTTTCAAATGGAAGAGTAAATTTGGTGTTGAACTATTAAGTAAGGAACTGGGAAAGGGTCTGGGACTTCATCTTCCTTGCAAAGTAAGAAGTTAACCTACTACAGTTTCACAGATACTGGCAGAGACATGAGATTTCTGAGTCAGTGACAAAAGACCACTTATAACTCATAATAAAAAAAAAAAAAACAGCAGCCAGAATAACATAGAGTTCTGGAAGCCCAATTACCACAGCTGATAAGGACCAAACACCACGTGTATGTGAAGGTATATGATAAAAACAGAAACCTAAGGTTAAAAATTTATATAGGTATTGTATGAAAGCATGCCCTCCTCCCCACTTTCGAGATGTGATCTTTACTACCTTGGAATAGAATACTATCTCTCTGGAGAGAATCAGTCTCATGTTTATCATCTTGGAATGTCAGGGGAAAGAAGGCCACCTTTACTATCAGAAAAGGAGTCCATGTTCCTGTCTTTCTAGAGCGATGTGCTTATACAAATATTTTTGAAAAGACAGCCCTGCCATAAAGGGCCTTTCACTGCGTAGACGTGTATAAACACGTGAGGACTTATGGGGAATTGTCTCTCAACATCTGGTCCTTGTTAGTCCATCTTAGCAGAAGGTGGAAATTCTTTATAGCTTCCTAAGAAAGCATAAGGGTAAACTTTGGGGAGGATTGAAATTGAGTTTTAAGGTTAGGGTTGAACTATGATGCCACCTCTAAACACTGCACATTAGTGGGCATCAACATACCCTCCAGTCCCTAAGGCAGAGAGACCTTTCGACACAACGCAGCATATAGATATATCTGCCAAATCATCTCCTTATCTGCTGGATGTATGTCCACTTTGGTTCCAATAAGAGAATCCAAAATCAGTAGTGCATGACTACTTACTAACTCTAGAAGTTAGGGGTCACATTTAATCAGGATTTCCTCATTCATTAAAAACTCTAGGAAAATAGTCCCCCACTCTTTGAAACACATTAGTCAATTATGATTCAGCTTTTAAATTTGTAGATACAAATAGTTCACCCTGACCAAATGGATCAAAATAACGTGAGCCCGGTATTTGTATAATTAAAAGAAAACTGGACAAAAGAAATGCATTCCACAAGTGAAACTGGTGAATATCAAAGTGAGAGGAAAACTGAACCCGAAAGTTCTTCCTTTTGTGACAGGAAGAACAGTGACTTTCATAAGTGAAAGTAGTATTCCACGGCACTTAAGAAGTAGCAAATAGGGCTTGATGTCCCAGTTAAGTGTGCTTGCTGCCCCTGTTTGGAGGATCTCTGAGTTTCTGTGCCAAAAGGCACAAAGGTCAGTGAGAAATTACAGCATCATTATCAGCATGTACAGTGTTTCAAGCTCCTGGTCAACTTTGCAGAGATAATAAAGCATTAAGCTGGTAATGAAAGATACAGAAAGTTGTTCCGGATTGTAGCAGTGAGGATGTGTTTAACAATCGTACTAGCACAGGCAGGGAAAAGCTTTAGGTTCAGCTTCTTTTTAGCTATAAGTGTGAACCAATTTAAGTCTTGGAGAAGTATTTATAGTTCAGAATTTTTGAATAAGTTTTATGAGCAAAGCTCTTTGTAACCCTTGAATATTTTGATAAATCAGGTTTAGATTTAGTAGTAATGAATTGTGTCATGGCCTAGGTGACTCAGTCGATTAAGCATCTGTCTTTGACTCAGATCATGATCACAGGATCCTTGCTCAGTGGGGAGCCTGCTTTGGCCTCTGCCCGCCGCTCCCCCTGTTTGTGCCCTCTCTCTCTCCCCCTCTCTCTAAAATAAATAAATAAAATCTTTAAAAAAATAGTAATGAATTGTGGCTGTTAAGGGAAATTTTCAGATTAGTGGTATGAATACAATGTCTGAAGCCTGACAGAGAACTACAGAAGACTTAGGAGTGCCTTCAAAGTATATGAAAGTGAACAATCCAGGAAAATGGGCAGTAACAGTGAAAAACAACAGCTCAACTCGAGGCACCCAAACAGAGCAACCTTTAGAAGAAAATGATTAAATATTTTAGGCTTGAGGTATGTTAACTGAAACACAGATAGAAAGAATCCATGCATTACAAACTCAAGAAAAGAGGGCTTTATCTCAAAGTTTTGGTCATCAGTATCTGTGAGAGTTCAAGGGCAAAGACAAGTAGAAAAGTGTCATAATTTTATTTATCTATCATCTATTTATTATTTAAGCTGATGTGTCACCAAAAATCATGGTCACAAATTTTTAGAAGTTCACAAAATCCTTTTTTGTATAGAATAGTTAATGGTACAGAGTAATACTAAGTAAGGTCAAATTATTTTAATGAGCTTTTTGAATTTTACATCAGTTAACAATTAACAAAATGTTTTCATCTTACATTATTTTATTTTAAATTAAGATTAGTCATAGGTAAGAAACTATAGCATGATGAAGTTTTCCTCAACTACACATAGCATCTATATGGCAAAACTAGCTGAAATTCAGACTTTATGGATCTCAATTCAATAATTTTTCCAGTGTAAAATACAGTTTGTATATAAAATACCATAAAAAAAGAGTTCATATTTCTCATATTCTATCCAGAAACTTAATTATCCTAAACTTACATCTTGACTGGCTAGAAACCGTGTTCTTTCATATTATTGGGATGAAATAAATTATTAATGGGTCAGACAGCTACTTTTTATAATGTTAATTATATATCAACATTCTGCTTCATGTGTTGACTTAATAACTCATGGGTAAATATTACTTTATTTCTAGATAAGTCTGCAAGACAAATCAAAGCAAAGCTTAAAGTCTTCAGTTCAGTTTCTTCATACAATTTTAGGTGAAGTTATAATATCCAACATCGTACTTACAGTATAAGTATCTTAAGTATAGTATACTTAGGATCTTCCAAGACGTCTGCCTTCTAATAAATTGCATAGTTCTTATTTAGGATGATTGTCAGAGCACCGTTTCAATGCAATGAATCTTAATGACTCCACCATTGATTAATTGCTTGCCTAATTGTGAAAACTGAATTAAATAAATTAGGAGCAAGAAAAATCAATTTGTCAGGCTCACAGCCCAATTAAGTTATAAAGTTGACAAATACAGGTTCCAAATTTAGGAAAAAAAAATGTTTAAATGTCTCCTGGTAAGCTCCAAGTTTTATTTAATTAGGAAACAAGCTAAATTTCCTTCAGAAAGTGGTAGTTACTACAAAGAATTCAACTTGATTCTTTCTTTTTCAGCATCAAAGTCAATCTTTCAAGCCATTCTTAGATTTAATCTTTCTCTACTGTTCCTCCATTATTCTTATTCAATTTTATTATTCTCCTTTTCCCCTTGAATCTGGGCTTTCAACATTTAAAATCTTTGTGTGTGCTATGTCTAATTAGCTTTTCACATGTTCCAGCGGCTCTCTGTTGCCTTACTGTATTATGTCTATAGTATAGTCAGCTTGCCAACCATTAGTTTAGGGTCCTACCTGTTCAAATGCCAGATTTATCTCATTGTTCTTCTATGTATAACCAATGTCATTGCTCAACTGTCAAAATTACCAGTCTCTCAAACATATCAATGACTTCTATCCTATTGGCCTCATTCAATCTTCAGAGCTGATTAAAATGACATTACCACAGCTAACACTCATATTGCACTTGCTATATTCCAGATATTATTCTAGGTACTTTAGTTGTTCATTTACTCCATGTAATACTCTTATGAGATTGTTATCATTATTTTCACTATTTTGTTGAGAAATCTGAAGCATGGTGAGGTAAACGTTCTACAACTAGTAAAAGGTGGAACTAAAATTACAATCTCATCACCAGGACACCAGGACCACATTATGACTTTCATGAGTCCCAGGCACTTTGTCTTCATAAGACCCTCCCTCCATTATATATATATGTATATATACATATATATATATATAAAATTGTGTTTTATTACTGCCATGACATTAAGATAAATACTGATATTATGTATTAAATATTAATACAACATATAAATGCTAGAATATATTGATAATATAAATATTACATAATATTAATATTATCTATAATATATTTTATCATATAATATTGATATCAAATATATTATTTGATATAAAAGTCCATTATTATTCTACTTCCATAAGAAATCAAAATTTTCTGTGGTTCTCTAAGGTAACTGTGCAGCTACACCATATAGGAGTCAGCCCTGTCAACCAATTTGTTGACAGTCTGGGTTCTTACACACTATGTACAATTTACACACTATGTACAATTACACACTATGTACACACCTCACACTATGTACAATTCCTGAGTTCTCTAGATATGAAGTCTAACACCCATCTTTAAAATATTATTATATTTTATTTTTGCTTATCTTCAATGTCATCATCGTATTAGGCTTCAGAGAATAATAGTCTCTGAATGCTTTGCTTTCCTTAATAAACTATTGATTTCTTGAGGATATGAACCATTAATATATCATATTTGCCTTTGCCATCACAGTGCCTAGTAGTGTCTCACAAATACTGAATTTCAGTAAACTTCTGGTGGTATTTTTGAACAAAGCACAAAATACTACATCTTCATTAAACAATTTCACAAGTTCAAGTCCCCTGATTTGTGCTGATATAATGCAAGTGATTCATATATCATTAAATAAAATTTATTAATCTGAAATGCCCAGAAATCATTCTATAATTGCTTTTTGGGGGTTGCACTTTTTTCTCTTCTATATTATCACTGTTTATCAATTTTACAAATTTCATTTTAGGGAATTCAGAAATATCTAGTATTTTATAATGATTTATTCTAAGGAACTTGGCCAAAAGTTTTAAATTTGAACTTTCAGACTCAAGTTTTTTTTTGCACTTGATATGTGAAATAGAATTTGTAAATTCTTTATAAATTGTAGCATTAATTTTACATGTAAGGCTTTCTTTCTATATTAAAATAATAATATTTTTAATGTTTGAACACATGCATGTCTCTTTTCTACTTTAAGTACCCCTGAATCTTCTGAATGTTTAACTGGTATCTTATTCCCAATATATGTCTTTATAAGAGCAGATGTTCAGAAGTTACTGAAAGATACAGTTTTTGTGCGTTAGCTTTAGTTTGGACTTGTCCCATTCTGTTAAATAGTTTCAATGTCAGGGTGCCTATGTGGCTCAGTTGGTGAAGCAGTAGACTCTTCATTTCAGCTCAAGTCATGATCTCAGAGTCATGAGAATCTGCTTCAGATTCTCATTCCCCCTCTTCTTCTGTGCCTCCCCTCATACACACACACTCTCTCTCTCAAGTAAATAAATAAATAAATATTTTTGAAAATTGTTTCAGAGGGCCTGGGTGGCTCAGTCCATTAAGCTCAGTTAAGCTCTTGTTTGACTCAGGTCATGATCCCAAGGTCCTGGGATCAAGCCATGTCAGGCTCCCTGTTCAGTGAGGAGTCTGCTTCTCTCTCTCCCTCCACCCGTCTCTGCTGTTCCTGCTCTCTCTCCCTATGTCTCAAATAAAGTAAACAAAATCTTTTAAAAAAATAGTTTCAAAGTCAATCTTGCAAAATAATTACTGATAAATGGCTATAGGTATTTCCTTTCTCTAATTCATTTTTGCAGAAAATAACCTAAAAGTAGAACACTTTTTCATCTTAAGAATGCCTTTAAGAGGATTTTGAAAGTTTTTTGTACTTAGAAAAGAAAATATATTAATGGTACTTGGAGCCAACCAACATTTTTCCACCTTTGCCTCCCAGGCAGTCACCCAATTTCCCTGTTTATCGTAATCCCAACAAATATTGCTAGTGTTGAAAAGAATATAGTGTAAAATCAAATTTCTATCACTACAATCAGCATATCACTTAATTGGCAAATTTTTGCTTCAGTGGAGATGTGCCAATTAAAATTTTACTGTACTTTTTTTTTTACATGCACTCTCAGCTCATATCTCAACTTCCATAAACCACTCATGAAATACAAGAATTTTCAGACTCAATTAAGTCCTTTTGTGCTTCATTAAGTATAAATACATTACCCAATTCTTGTTAAGTTTTATGGATATTTTTAACTGGCTGAGGCTTTGTTAGTTGGATTTAGAATAGTCTTGTCTATGATATTATGAAATATGAGGTAGGGACATTTCTAGTAATGGAAACTCTTTAAAATTTCATTTAAACATATAAATTGAAAATATTCTCTCAATGAACATTTACTTTAAGATTTATGACATATTAAGCCTTTAGAGTACAGTAGGTATTACATGGTCCATGAATTGTTCATTCTTTTATTTTTTGACATTGATTTGTCCTGTTATAATGTTTAATCTTCACAGGAATCTATTTTGCCAACAGAGAGTAAGCTCTCATACTGAGACAAATGGAGAACTGTTCAGTGATACTAATTAGCTATGCCTTTAAATGTGATAGTAAGACATTGCAACACATTCCAGTTTAAATGTAATCTAATCAAATGATTTCTAACCTTGACCAATCAAGATAATCATGCCTGAAACTGTTACAAGTAGTGATTGCCAAGCCCTATCCCATTCTCAACAGATTGGTTTCTAACTATAGGATTGAGGAAATCTGTATTTTTTTTTAAACATTTCTGAAGATAATTTTAATGAGAAGATTAGTTCAAAAGAATGGTGAAGTTGGGAGTTCTAATACTGATGGCCTTTAATAAAATAAAACAAAAACACTTTTGAAATTTTGTTTCTTCCGCAAGTAGTCATTTTTTAGGAGAATAATTATTTGAAGAGCTTAAGTGAAGGAAACAAGAGACTACTAAGACTACAGAGAAGAAGCCAATGTATAGGAAGAGATTTCAAAGAGAAACAGTTCAAAAGGATCATGGAGGCTGAGCAGAGAGGAATCTTCACAGCAGGAAATAGGAAACATACTTGATGGAAGCAGTAGGTGAGAGAATATGGGGTTGTAAAAGTTTTCAGAAAAGACCTTAGAGCAAGGAGCTTTTTACCAGTTACCTACACACACACACACACACACACACACACACCTTTAAGAAAAGCCAAGATCAAGTCAAAGTCTGAAATTTGAGTTGAAGCTTGTGTTGTTCTAACAAGACCTCATTAAGATCAATGAGATAAGGGATGTCCTTAAGGCCCATCCTTTCAATATTCTGTGCTTATCTTTAAATGCAGGGTGGTTTTAGTTGTTATCTAACTGGAGTTCAGAATTACCTGGAAATCATAGCCTGTCATATATTTTGCAAAAAATGACAAGTAACAAATAAATTTCGCTTAAGAGGAATTTTGTGCAGAGCTTTTCTTTAAAAAATACAATTTAAACAGCCATATATTATTACTACAATATATTAAATGTTATTCATAAAGTGATGAGACTGAGTAGGAAACATATTGTATTCAAGCAATACATATTTAATTATGACTACTCTAAAACAAAACTTGGTCAGAGAACTTTTTCATGTCACCTCTATTTTGCAAATATAAGATAAGCCATTTTATTTTATTTATTTTTTTTTAAGATAAGCCATTTTAAAATGTGGTTTTAGTATTTCATATAGTAGAAAAAAGAAGCAAAACTATTACAGCATAGAACTATTATCAGCTTTTTCTGTTAAATATGCATACAACTTCTTTAGATGCCACATATGTGTTCACTTAATTTGTTTATTTTTTCATGAGACCAACAATAATCAAGTATACTATCAGGCCTTGGCAACATTCTAGGACTTGAACACCCAGATGTTAAAGCGTATTTTCTCTCAAGTTTTCAATGTCTATAACAAAAAACTAAGTGTAATTTAGAGTGACAGTGTCAGGATAGAACTTGTCACTGGGTGCTGTCAGCTCCCTGAAAGGTCACGTATTCCAGATTACATGGGGCCACAGGACTTTGGCAAAAGAATTCACATATGATCAGTGTTTTGAAATAGAAATAGCCAGATGAAAAGTGGAGTGAACAAACAGATTCAAAAAATAGTTTGAGTTCCTCCCTCTCTCAATGCTAGCTTCAACCTGACCTATAAAACTCATTTTTCCTCTGGTCCTGGATGAAATTTAAAGTAGCTTTCATTAATTATCCATGAGTTTCAGGTATTAAATGTCTTCTCATATCTTCTTAAAAATAATCAAATAATAATTAAACAAATCATAAGCAAATTTCCAATTTTAGAAATGAATATTTAAAAATAAATCCATACATTATAATAATGGAACCATGATTATTGTAATAATGGAACAATTGTTATTCTTTAAACTGGATGCTGTGAGCAGGAAAGGCATTTTGGTGGGCAGATTTTTCTATTCTTCCACCTAGATCTTCCCCAATTTCTTTATGACCTCAGGGATCAAAATAGAGAAGAGAAAGAGAGAGAGAGAGAGATGGAAAAGTTCTTGTAAGACACACTATAATCAGGTGTTGGCTTATTCTGGCCATAACAAATATTTAAAATTCTTAAATGCCCCAGTAGACTCCTGGAACACTTCTCCCCCTTCACTGCACTTACCTTGGATATCCCTGCCTGGTTTGTATGAAGCATGTCCTTCTGATCCTGCGCAAAGCAAGTATACTCCCCAAAGGCAGCTTTCTACATGTTATCACAACAAAGTTCTGGCCCACACCATTATCTCTGCTTTTCTTTTTCTTCCTTCCTTTTTCCTTCCTTCATTCCTCGCTCCCTTCCTTCCTTCTTTCCTTCCGTCCTTCCTTCCCTATGAGTGCACATTGTTTCTAAAGATATTTACTGTTCATTTTTTATTCTTTACTTTTTAATTTTCTGCAATGAAATATGAAGCCAAGGCTCACAAAAATGCTATTGCTGTGTTCTTTCCTCATTTTACATTTGGTCCAGTATTTTTATTTCAAATATGCAATCATTGCTACTTTTTGGTTTTATGCTTCAGTTAAAACTGAAACAGAATAAATCCAGATTTAACAAATGTTGCATAAATAAAACTTCTTAAATATTTAGTATCTGGTTGACACTGAGCTATACATATATTACACAATTCATTTTCAGAGTAGACTTACAGGTACAGAGGCCCAATGCAGGTTACCTCAAAAAGTACTACAATGATATATTAATTATTTTAAATTGAAACCACTTGGGAAACAGCGATGCAGAGACACTCAGACCCACTCCTACCCCCCTTCAAAGCAGGAAATAAATTCTCCATATGAAGAGCACCCTCCCTGTACTAAAATGTATAAAACATCCTTATTACCAGAGATAGGCACTTTAAAAAAACAAGAAAGCAGCAGAAACAAAACCTTGTTGCTTTTTTACTAACCTGCTATCTCAATCCAAATTCTACTTAGAACACCTTTCTAATTAATACTTCCAGACATCTGTTTTATTCATCTTGTGAATTCCTCACAAATTTATTGTCTCTTGTATAAACATATAAAACTCTCTGCCCTGGTCATTCTGGGATCTCAATTTCATTGTTGGTCCTCTGTGAACACATAATAAAACTAGGTTTTTTTCTACTGTTGATCTGTCTCATGTCAATTTAATTCCTAAACCAGCCAGAAAGAAGGAAATTTTTTCCTTCCCTACACAGGTAGACACCATTATTATTGTGAACAAGAAAAGACACAGAATACATACTATATGATTTCATTTACATGAAATTTAGTAATCAGGGATTCTTGTGGTGAAGAAAATGCTCTCTATCACACAAATAGTGGTTAAATAGGTATATAGCATTACCAAAACCCATAGAAATGAAAACAATATCTGTGACTTTTCTTGTATGTAAATTACATCTCTATTTTATTTTTTATTTTTTTAATATTTTTATTTTAATTTTTTAAAGATTTTATTTATTTATTTGACAGAGATCACAAGTAGGCAGAGAGGCAGGCAGAGAGAAAGGGAAGCAAGCTCCCTGCTGAGCTTGATGTGGGGCTCCATCCCAGGACCCTGAAATCATGACCTGAGCCTAAGGCAGAGGCTTTAACTCACTGAGCCACCCAGGCGCCCCACAACTCTATTTTAAAAGCCTGCTCTCTTAAGGGAGATTCAAGAGAAGATTCAGCAAATAATGCTGTGTTAAGAAAGAGTGACTCACTGTGAGAAGGCAGTTAAGGAATGGGCTAGATTAACAAAAAGCTGGATTCCTGGGTATAACTATTTCCTGCAAACCTTCCTTTCTTTCTGTATTTTGGAAATGTCAATTGTGGTATAAAGAGGAAATTAATAAAAAGTAACCTGTGCTACTATTATTTGGGATTTTTTTTAAATCACCTTTAAAAAGAGAATATTTTTCCTGGAAACCGGAAAGAGGGGAGAGTGCAGATATTGGTGGTTTGGACATGATTAAATCATTACCAGCTGCCATCCATGGCAGTAGTTAAACCATGGTTATCAGCCTAATAATGCCAGAATATAAGATCAGAGAAGGTATAGACAAGAGCTCTGAAAGTCTTTCCACTGGCCAACACATTTACCTTCCTTTTCCCCTATACCATATACCACAAACAAATTTAAACGGAATGCTAGTTTCCAGATACCTGGAAAGCACAGTACCTCTTAATTAAGTAGGTTTTTTTGGAATATTGAAATTTCAAGTATGCTGTAAACATAACAAATAATTCTTTCCTATGGATAAAGTCTGAAGCTTACCTTTTTTTTTTTTAATTTATGCATTTAGGAAGCAAAGTTATTTTCTTATAACCAATGTGCTTTTATAATGGAAATATATAAAATAAACCACAGACTTTGAATGTCCTGAGCAATTTTAATACCAAAAAAGTATCTTATTTAAACTTTTATAGGGCATAATTACAAGAAGTCTCAGATTCTGAAGTTTTCAGAACTATTCTTTATTATTTCTAGATGGAAAGACATCAAGGGACTAAAGCAAAAGAATGGAATTCCAGCAAGGAATACAAGTCCACATGTAAGAGTACTTATATATGTGAGAAGACTTTATTTTTTTTTCCTCTCTCTCTCTCTCTGTCTCACTACTTTTTGTTGTGCTTGGGAGTAGAAAAGAAGAGACCAACTTATCAAGAGAAGCAAAAAGTATGTGTATCCCTGTAAACAAGAGAAAGTTATGGTGTGTTTTATAACTTCATGAAAGAGACATAGGCTCTGAACTTGTGAGACGAGAAAAACAGACCCTCTCAAAGCGTCTACCTCCACAACTAGAAACCAGCATCTTCCAACTTTGCTAAGGACAATCTACTCACAGACAGAAGGACACACATTTCCTAATAGAAGAAATTCAGTGGATTAACCTTACTAGAAAATTAGGTCAATGTAGAATGTGTTCAAAACCTTGTTTTTTCTTCTTTTTAAAGATTTTATTTATGGGGGCGCCTTGGTGACTCAGTGGGTCAAGCCTCTACCTTCCGCCCAGGTCATGATCTCAGAGTCCTGGGATGGAGCTCTGTCTCGGGCTCTCTGCTCAGTAGGGAGCCTGCTTCCCCTCCCCTCCTACCATCTGTCTCTCTGCTACTTGTGATGTCTCTCTCTGTCAAAGACATAATAAAATCTTAAAAAAAAAAAAAAAAGATTTTATTTATGTATTTGACACACAGAGAGAGAGAGAGATCACAAGTAGGCAGAGAGACAAAGGCAGGGGACGGGGGCGCGGAGAGGGGGATGGGGGGAGAAGGGGAAGCAGGATCCCTGCTGAGCAGAAAGCCCAATGCAGGGCTCAATACCAAGACCCTGGGACCATGACCTGAGCCAAAGGCAGAGGCTTAACTCCCTGCGCCATCCAGGTATCCCAATGTTCAAAGCTTTTAAAGCTTTTAATAGGCCTCAGATGCAGACAAGACGGATTGATCTAAGACAATAAGATTTAGGGGAGTGATTTCTTGCCCCAGAGGTTTCTATATTTCATGGAAACCTTTGATCCTTGCTCCGCATTTTTCTCTCTCTGAAGTATAGCACCAGACATTGGAGGACCTTCAGATCATCACTTGGATGGGAGTGACTAGACTGTGAAGGGGCTCATATAGATAGTACCTTTAAATGTGTGCTGTTGTATGTTTTTCATTTCATATTTGACAAACTGAATAAGCATTTGCTCCAGGAAATTGTTCAGTTCTGACAATGTTTGTATGTTTTTAGGTGAATACTTTGCTATTAAAGAAGCTGTTTGATTCACTTCCACATAGAAAGCTCATAAAAAATTGAAAGGCTTCAATAATTTTAAATCATTCTGCATTGCTCATGGAGATTTAAATTCCAGTGCTAATTTTTTTATTAGCACTTTAATTTGGAAGGTACCAGGCTTCTATAAGAGTTAAAATTATTGGAGCATTTCAAAATTTTATAAGCTTTCCAGTAAGGTTGTGGCTGTGATTCTGGGCTTGTAAAGTAAAACACAATTTAAAGTTAATTTAAATTATTTAAGTGGTACAGACTTTAGGAGAATTGTTTTGTCTTTCAAAATGGCATTCTTGATAGAAGATTAGCTGCATGTTATAAACAGAAAATACTTTTCTAATAAAAATAGTAACACTCCTGATTCATGTTGAAAGTCAGGCGTTTATTTTTGTCAATACAAGTTGACTTACATTTTGATAATATCATTTTTTGCACTGTTAATTTTTGAATTTTATTCAATAGTGTTTCCCAACAATTATCATCAAACTGTATTGTTTTCTCTACCAGCAGATATCAGATTTCTGCTCTTAGTTCTGTCTCATTAAACAGCAGAAACATGATTTTGATGATGATCTTGCAAAAATGCTTATCTTACTGTAGGATAGAAAATAGGTAAAGATTAATTGATTGAATGAGAATGTTGCTATTTGAGAAAACCTTATGTCAATGAATGGCATCTAAGAGAAGACATTTTAAGAAAAAATAAATAAAAGATATCACTTGAATACAAATATCTCTTTGGTAAAATTCAGAGCTGATGGAAAATTATACATGTAAAAAAGACAAGTTGTTTGTTCACATTTTTTTAGAAGCTTGCCACATGTGATGGACAAAACAACAAAAACCCTAAATGCAATTATAACTGAGATCAGTATATGTACAAGTATAGGAATAAGGGAAATAGAAATTCCTCTCCTGTGTATGGATGAGACCACGGAATGAATATGAATTGTTTTTCCTTCTTTTGAGTATTTCTGGGCATCATATTTTAATATTGGAATATGCTCATATAATAATTTCAAATGGCAAAGAACAAAATCCATGTGAGGAAACCCATAGAATTTAAGAATGTTGCACCAAAAAAAAAAAAAAAAAAGCCCCAAAGATGTTTAAGTATTTTAAATAATTGAAAAGCCATCACGTGTAAGTGAAATTTACTTAGAAATAGCAAAACTCACTCTGAAACAATCAGTCAAGTGTCAGGATTAAGCTATCTGGCAACACGAAAATACAGAACTACAATGAAGTCTAGAAAATAAGAGTCTAGCTGGAGCTGTGTCCCCAGGAGAAAAGGGAGACACGTTTTGTGAACAGCTAGGTGATCTTTGTCATGTGCAAATGTGTTTTAAACCTTCAAGAATTTTATGCCAGGTAACTTGGAAATAAGTTGATTGCATGACATTCTAGGTTCCCTCCAATCTTGAGATGTGGAATATAACTTAAAGAGTAGTGAAACTAATGGTTACCAATTAAAATGTAGTAACTTCTTTACATTGGCCAATGCGTATTTAGAAACAATGATATATTAATAGTATGTAGCTGTTTAAAAAGTTACCCCAAATTTAGTAGCTGAGGACAATTGTTTAAATACCACATATTTTGTAATTAACAGCCTGGCTTTGGCTCAGCGCTATGACTGGCTCAAGTTCTCTCACAAGGCTGTAATGTGTCTAGATGAGTAGCCCTGAAAGACTGCACTAAACTAGCAAAACAAAATAAAAACCAACCAAACAAAATGGCGGAGCATTCCTCTTTTGTATAAACCTTAGAAATTTTTGCAAGTTTACTTCAGCCCTTCAGTCAGTTGTGGTAGAGCAACTGAGACTTACTTGTAAAATATATCGGTCTATTATAGAGCTGAGAAAATGATCTTGTTATTTAATTAGGTAATATTCCATATATATGTGTGTAAATATTTATGTGTATATTATCACATATTATATATATACACACACACACATATAGATAGATAGGTTCTGCGTCATATACATATGCAGAGTATGTATATATAGTGTATATAGGTATGGTATATAATGTATGTGTATTAGGTATATGTATATTATATATTTTCAAAGGTATATGTGTATATACATACACTGATTTGTAAATTTTTCATTTACAAAGCTTGTAGATTAGGAATGTAAGTGTATTTTTAAATGCATTTGAACATTATTATCCTTAGTATAGAGAATTTAAAAGAATGAATTAAAATTCTAATTTATCTACTAAAATAATTTTTCTACCTTTCTGCACTTGCACATAAGAAAAAAAGTTGTTCTTTTACTTTTGGAATACATGGAAACCTAAATTACTTTTTGTGGTCTACAGTCCAACCCACTCTTATTGGAAGCTTATCCATCCTTTTCTTATCCTTCTCCTAACCTTGATAAATTCTATTAATTAAATAAAATCAAGATAATCTCCTGGTTTCTCTTTATTTCTGGGGCTGGAGCCAATATACAACATTTGTGAGATTTTGAAACTTCTATTATAAAAATTTTTATATGTAGAACAGAAGTGAAGAGAATAGGATAATGAATCTTCATGTTTATCATCAAGAATCAATACCTCTCAACAGTTTTTCAAACCTACTTCACCTTGCTTTTGTTGTTGTTGTTGACTCTGTACTTCAAGAAAATCCTAATCCTAGACCTCATGTTTTCTACTTTAGATACTTCATTATGGACTTGTTTTTTTTAAAAAAGAATTCTTTGTTTGCATAACCATAGTGATAAAATTATGCCTGAAATTTAACAATAATCTTTCCTTATCCACTACATATTAAAATTTCGTAGTCTCAAATCTGCTATTCTTTTATGTTTGTTTATTCAAATGAGGTTCCAAATAAGGTACACACAATACTTTTTATTTTTTTAAGATTTTATTTATTTATTTGACAGAAAGAGAGAGAGAGTGAGCACAAGCAGGAGGGAGAGGCAGAAACAGGCTTCCCCCAGAGCAGGAGCCCAATATGGGGCTTATCTCAGGACCCTGGGATTATGACCTGAGCTGTAGGCAGAAGCTTAACTCACTGAGCCACTCAGGAGTCCCCACAATACTTTTGATTATTATACTCCTTAGGTGTTTTCTTCTCTGTGACACAGACTTGTTGATGAAATTGTGTCAATTATCCTGGATAATGTCTCACATTGTAGGCTTTTTTTTCCCTTCTCATGATGCTATTTTATATATTCTTCCATTTCCTGTGTTTCTTGTAACCTAGATTTTTCTTTAAAGGTTTTATTTTGTTCAGGTTAAACATCGTGTGTAGGAATAGATCATGGCTGCTGTGAACTTCACATTGCATCATATTGAGGTGCATATATATCCTGTTTTCCCTCTCATGACCTGAAGAGTAACCTATGGGTTGAGATGAAGACAGTGAGCTTCCATTTTCTTCACCATATTTACCCTCCTTAAACTTCTTCTTCTTTTTTTTTTTTTTTTTTTTTTTTACCAATTAAGTATCTTTCCTAGAATCAATTATTTCATTAGGGATTGCAAAATTGTGGTTTTTATTATTCTAATATTTCTTCTACATTTATTATCAGGCATTCTATTTTTAAATATTTTACATTGGAAACTAAGGTCATATATCATCCTCTCATGTGTTAGCCCCACAGTCACTGAGTTGGTGAGCTGGCTACCATGTCATGGAATCCATGTCATGGAATCCATGAGGATTTACTGAGTTTTGTCAAAGATGTTGCATCAGTCATGGTTTAATCAGAGAAGAAGAAACCATGAAAGTTAAATATAACAAATAATTTTTTATACAGTTTTGATTCAGACAATTATGGGAACTGGTTTAACCATCTATGTTAAAGCGGTTCCCATAATTGTGTCTGTGGAAGCCTGAAGTAAGCAGACAGGTGGCTGGGAAGAGACGATGAACAAGAGAGGATAAATCAGTTCTCTGGCACATGAATGGAATCTTTGTGGATTTCTCACTAACCCAAAGCTCCCAGCCTAGTTGGTTGCAAATGTCTTAGGAGAACTTGGTTGCCTTCTCTGCGGAGCTAGTTGCACACTCGGTCCCGTAGACAGAATGGCAAGAGCTGCAGTTGTTGCTGCAGGACCAGCTGCTGTCTCAGCCAACAAGGTGAGAAAGCAGATAGGCAAACCACATCCTGAGAGGTAACATCTTAAGCCTTCCTAAAGATTAGAACTAGAATATAGCTGCTACTTCACCTCTGTCTTCCAGACCTACCCTGGACTCTGCAAAGAATGACATCCAGGAAAAAAAAAAAAAATACAATACAATACAAATCCACCAGAAATGTCTTCATTCTATGATTTTTTTTTTAACTCTTCCAATTGATTTATTTTATTCAAGGAAGTATGTGGAGGAACCCATGCAAGATGGCTGCTCTGTCCCCGTCTATTCTCCTTTTCTTAAAGTAATGAGAAAACTAATACAAATAAAAGAATACTAGCATTCATAAGCATTTAGAATGATGAACAATTGATGCCACAAATAAAGCAGGAATGAAAACTAATCCCTTGTACAATTTCACTTTCTTATAGAAGATAACGGCATAATGGTTAAAATCATTGTTTTCTGAATCAGACAGAACTGAATTTGAATCAGAGACCTGGTTTTGGAAAACGTCTCTTATAGCTATTGAGATAATAATACCAATCTTTCAAGGTTACTTACTGTGTAATAGAAATGAGACAATGCAGGTATACTGACTGCACATACTGTTCCATAAATGATAGTTTTAAAACTTATTCTTATTAGTAATGTGTGTCCCCTTAGCATACACACATTTAGAACATCTAGAGCGTATAGTATATTTAGGTGATCTTGACCTAAAGCCCTTCATTTGTAGATTATCTTTGATAGGCACTAGATACTACTCTCTTAATTAAAAATTGGACCTGACAGTATAATTGCTGAAGCCACATTTTCCACCTTCCAAATACATATATCATAAGGAAAAAAAAAGTCAAAAGCTTTATTGAAGTCAAAATATATTATATTTAGTGCTTCCTCCTATCCACAAAATCTGTCATTCTGTCATTGATGGAATTTAAAATTTTTTTCACAACTTATTCTCTTAAAGCCATGATGGTTTTTATTTCATAATCTATGATTTCTTGGTATGCACAAATTTATTACTTGGCTACTCTTTCTCAAGTATCTAGTAAATAAAGTACACTATAATTTTTAGTATGAGGTCACCTTACTCAAAAAAAAAAAGAAGTTGAAGGGTTTTCTCTAAAAATATTCCAATTTTTCAATATGTCAAATTGTCCTCTTATACTAATAAGGTTCTTTATTACTAAGTTTCCAAATCTACAGGAGTGCAGTCTCTAAATGCAGTTTCTTTATTTTTATGCTTCAAATTTAAAATAAGAGAAAAGAGAACTGGAGTAACTAATTCACTCACCAAATACTGGCTAAATGCCTGCCTTGTGACAGATACTGTATTATACAAGACGGTTACAAGAAAAGCAAAATATTTCCTGCTCACAAGGAAATAGTCATGTGGAAGAGACAGGATGAGGACACATTTATTTAAAACACTAGACTATCTGTGAAAAAACCCTCTGATATAAGTTTAATAAAAAAATGTGAGATTAGAGAAAGGTAACAATTATTTTTATTATCAGGTTTTCAAAGGATGTTGCTGCGGTAGTACTTTTTTTTCCCAGTGTTCCAAAATACATTGTTTATGCACCACACCCAGTGCTCCATGCAATACGTGTCCTCCTTAATACTCACCACCAGGCTCATGCAACCCACCAACCCCCTCCCCTCCAAAACCCTAGTTTGTTTCTCAGAGTCCACAGTCTCTCATGGTTTGTCTCCCCATTCAATTTCCCCCAACTCACTTCTCCTCTCCATCTCCCAATGTCCTCAGTGAGGTAGTAATTTTTAATTTGAGTTTTAAAGAAGGATTGTGATAGGTATTAAAAGGATAGTGAAGTCCAAGCAGAGATGTCAAACTGAATTAAAGTACAGAGTACAAGGTAGGCCTATCTGCCTTGTACAGAGTATGTGGAGGGTCTTATCTTTATTATATGACAAAGCAAGTCTGAATAGTCCATGCAAAGACACAGGAAAAATCCTAAAAGAGACATAAATATAGAAAGCATGAAAAAAATCTTCAAAACTATTTTGTAAATTAGAAACAGGGTTGGGTTTTGTCAAGATACTCAAAAAGAGCAACAGTCACAGGGAAAATGTGAGATAGCATCTCCTAAGAACTTAATCTGCAACAAACCTACAAATAAAAGAGAAATACGTCATAGATGTGGGATAGGGCTTTTATTAGTGATGAATTATGCTCTGCATATTAGTTTTTTATAATACCCTTTCATGTAAAGTGCAGGTGTTCTTAAGTAGCTCGGTACTGACAGTCTTAAATCCACATTTTTTTCAAATATACTATTTACCAATAAGTGGTCTTCTGCATTAGAAACCTGATTACATAATTGTAAGGTTAGGAAGGAAATGTTATATAAAGCTAAAAAGTGTATTTCAACTATATTTAGAGAAATTACTAATAAGTTCTTTCTGGTACATCTGACCAACACATGACACTCCTTCTCTAAGAACTCCCCTTGGACGCAGAGCTTTGGCACTCCAGTGTTGTTTTGAGTGTGATTCTACCCACTGGTCCAGAGTTGATCAGAGCAAGGATGGACTGTTGATCCATATTGTGGCTCTTAGTTATTCCCTCCTCCAAGTTTGTGAGAACCAGAAATCAACTTAATCTTTGACATTGACTTAGTCTAAGGATTTGTACAATGTGAGGCAGCTTTCTTTCATCATGAACAAAGAGAAACAAAGTCAAAGAGTAGCTTACAAGAATAACCTAGACCCAAAGAAAACATAAGGGGAGAGAATCTGTGGGTCTGGAAGGAAGACAGAGCATATGCTCCACTCCCAGCTTACCCGTTTCTGATTCCAGTCCCTTGCTGGCTCTGACCATCCCTCCTACCCTCCAGCTTTTGGAATCACCTATATAGCCAACCTATCTTCAATCAGAGTTCTGCTGTGTTAAATACACTAGATCAAGAAATTTTCTACTACATGAACTAGGAAGGGAAAACTTCCCTTTCCCCAAACAGGCTGAGAATTTTAATACTTATTTCATAGGAAGTGAATTATTTTATTTAAGAAGTGCATGATGTGATTATAAAGGTTTTACTGTTTATTATCTAAACTAATTATCTTTCTCTCATCCTGAGTCCAACAGTGAAAGCTCCTAATGCAGACTTTAACACACGTGAAAATCATGAAGAAAATGGGGCTTGCTGTGTTTGAGTAACTAAGATAGATAAGACCATTATGGCTAAATAATAATGGACCAAAAAGAGAGTAGAAGTAGATGATAGTAGGCAGTGGACAGAGGCCAGATAATGCATGAACTTTTCAGCCACAGGAAAGACTAGCATGGTAACTCTAACATGAACCAAAGGGAAGATACTAAAGATTTTAAGTTGAAAGTAACATGGTATGTGTGTGTGTACATAGTTTATAGTGATATAAACTAAGAAGGTGTCACTGGAAATTAAAATATGTGAATGTAGCTCAGATACATTTTGGATATAGCGTTATAAAGATTTAGTGACAGACTGGCCTAAATAACAGTTAAATGCACAGTTTGGGCCACTGAATAAAGCCTACTACCATTTGCTGATGCAGGAAAGCCGAGAGAAGAAGTTAACAAGAGAAAACAAAGAGATATTGATTGCAAAAATACTGAAAATACTACTGGGCGCTTCTTATAGGGTTGTCAAAAGGAAATTGTATAAATGGAGAGCATAGCTTAAAATTGAGGTCGAATAAGTAGATATATACTCTTTTTAAAATATATATATATGTATATATACACACATGCATATATCATATACACACATGTGTACACACACACACACATATATATGATAGATAGATAGATAGATTTTATTTATTATCTTTTTTAAGAGAGGGGAAACAGAGAGCCTGATATAGGGCTTGATCTCAGAACTCATGAGTTCATGACCTCAGCTGAAATGAGTTGGTCACTTAATGGACTGAGCTACCCAGGCACCCCAAAGAGGCAGATCTATATCCTTGAATCACCTGCATAGTATCTGCAAAGTATTTAAATACATATAAATGGATGAGGTTTTCCAAGAAGATTTTGTAGAGATACTGGATAAGAAATAAGAATAAGAACCAAGTTATGAAAAACTCCAAAATGTTGAATTTGGGGATATACATTAAAGTCTGAAAGTGACACAGGAAGAAGTAATCATAGACTAGAATGAAAATAAGGAGAGGCAAGAGAGGAGAATGTTTAAAGAAAGGAAGAGTAATCTACTGCCCTGAATGTTGCTGACAGTATACTAAGATGAAGACCACATTTTAAAAAGAATGTTAATTGAATTTGGTCATAAAAATGATAAGATCTCAAAATCCATGTTTGCATACAAATATGAAGATGGATGCTTGATTTGAGTGGGTTGATTAAAAAGGGATGCAAATAAGTCAAGCCAACCTAAGTTGTCAACAAACTTAAAATGGTAACCAGTTGTACAGTGTAGTTATGACAGAGAAATAATGTATTTTATGGAAGGGCATTTAATGGTAGAATTCATTTGCTCCTGAAATTAATGATATTAAAAATTGCTTTTATACTGTTGGGGATAATAGAAGTACCAAAAAAACCATTAGTTTTGCAGGAAAGAAAAAAAAAAAAACTGCAGTGGGAAGACAAGAGATTGTGGTAAGAATTTCCAAGATTGTTCCCAATCATAACCACTCCTGCTATTATTCATGCAAATAGGTAGACCCCTCATTGATATTACCAGGATGGTCTGAGTGGTCAAGAGTATATGTAAAAGTGATGTTGTAAAATTTGGATTACTGAGGTCCATGTCAGATCTCATGAAAATAAATTTATAAAAATGGGAATGAATGTTTTGCATTCTTTTATAAACTCTAAATAATGCTCAAATGGTACACACATGAAAATACAAAAATTGTTTCACTGCAGAAAGGAGGGCTTTAAAGTTAAAGGGGGTAAAGAACTCTTGCCCCTGCTTGGAATGCTTTCTCAAGAGTAGATCACATTGGGGCGCCTGGGTGGCTCAGTGGGTTAAGCTGCTGCCTTTGGCTCAGGTCATGATCTCAGGGTCCTGGGATCGAGTCCCGCATCGGGCTCTCTGCTCAGCAGGGAGCCTGCTTCCCTCTCTCTCTCTGCCTGCCTCTCCATCTACTTGTGATTTCTCTCTGTCAAATAAATAAATAAAATCTTTTAAAAAAAAAAAAGATTTTTTTACCCCAACAAATTGATTGATTACAGAATGGTTTCAGTTCTTCCTTTCTGTATCTTAGAGACAGAAAACCATATTAGGGGTCCCTGGGTGGCTCAGTGGGTTAAGCCTCTGCCTTCACTCAGGTCATGATCTCAGGGTCCTGTGATCAAGCCCCACGTCAGGCTCTCTGCTCAGTGGAGAGCCTGCTTCCCCCTTCTCTCTATGCCTGTCTCTCTGCCTATCTATGATCTCTGTCTGTCAAATAAATAAATAAAATATAAAAAAAAAGAAGAAAACAATATTAGATGGCCAGAAGTTATGGTATCTTTGAATCAAAATTTGAATCCTGTAGACTGCATAAAGGTGGATATATATATATATATATTTAAATTGGTCAGATGCCCTGGGCCTTTGATTGGATTTTAATGCCTTGTCAGGTAATGCTATTGTTTATATATTTGAATCTAGTTATGTCTGCCATTTTTCACTTTGTCTTTTTTCTTTAAGGTTTATTTATTTATTTTAGAGAGAGATAGGAATGAGAGAGAGAGCACAAGAGAGGAGGATCAGAGGGGGAGAGAAAGAGGGAGAGAAACTCAGTGCAGTCAGATGTGGGACCCAGTCTCAAGACACTGAGATCAGAACCTGAGCCAAAACCAAGAGTTGTTGGCCCAACTAATTGTATGACCCAGTTGCCCCTTCACTTCACTCTCTACATGGTCATGACTTCCTTATTCCTCCCTTCTTGTTTTACTAATAATTTTGCACCAAATAAATATTCCAAAGTGTAACATTTAATTCCTATACTGATTTTTTAAGTATATTTTTCAGTCATTTGCTTAGTGGTTGCCCTAGTGCCTCCCATATACATCTTATGTTTTCAGAATGCACTTCAAATTTAATATTACTTTGATTTCACTAAGCTATATATAAACATTAGTCCTACATAGCTCTACTCAATTTCTGCCCTTTTATGATATTTTTCCTACATGTATTGCATGTATTCATATTATAAATCAAAAATACATGGTCATAATTATTACCTTATATAATTGTATGCCTTTCAAAGAAATTAGGGGGTATAAAGAAGAGCAGGTATATATCTATCATGTTTGCCATACTCTTTTTATTTGCTGTTCCTGGTCCTCTCTGTTCGTTCCTGTGGATTCAATTTACTCTCTGATGTCACCTTTCTCCCCACAGCCTCTTCCCTGACTTCATCCTCTGTGCTGTTGTTAGGAAATATATTACATTTCTCTGTGTTACAGGCTTAAAAATACAATTTAAAAAAAAATACAATTAAATACTTAAAAAAATTCAACTAACTTTTAAATCCCTTAAAAGAAGCAAAGGAAATAAATATGAATCTTTAAACACTCATTTATAACTGCACAGTTACCTCTGCTGGTGCTTTTCGTTTTTTCATGTGAATTCAAATTACTGTACAGGGTCACTTGCTTCAGCGTAAGGGATTTCCTTTAGTATTCTTTGTAAGGCAGGTTTGCTGGCAACAAATTCTCTCAGTTTTTGCTTAGATGATTGTCTTTATTACACCTTCATTTTATAAAGTTTTTCTGAATATAGGATTCTTTATTGGTTGATTTCTTTTTCTCTCAGCATTTTGCATGTGTCATCCTATTGATTTCTTGCCTCCATGACTACTGATGAGAAGTCAGCTGTTAATCTTATTGAATGGTCCATTGTAAGAGACAAAGAACTTTGGCCTTCAGCATTTTTATCATAGTGTGCCTGGATGTGGGTCTCCTCATGTTGATTCAACCTAGAGTTCATTCATATTTTTTGTTGTGTAGATTCATGCTTTTAATCAAATTTGGCCAGTTTTGAGCTGTTAGTTTTTCTAATATGATTTTCTGCTCCTTTCTCTTTTTCTGGTTGTCTCATTATGCCTATGTCAGTAAACTTAATGATGTCCCACATTTTTTTAACTTGCAGTTTCCAGTGTTGGACCTCTGCACTTTGAACAAGGTTACACAAGGGCAATCAGGGTCTCCGTGTTCTGAGTGTTCTGCACCTCACATAGAAACTCTGCAATATGATTGGGACTGTGCAGACGAGAGTCTCTGACCTGGCCACACTCACCAGGAATTTAGTCTCTGCAACTGAAATTATAGTGATGAAAACTGCTGGTGATATTTCTCTTACATGGAGGAAATCATGCACTTTGACTGGGAGCATGAGGAAAACCCTGTATTCTTGATGCATCTGCCTAGAGCTTGTGTCATGCTGAGCTATGAGGGGCAGGGAGACAGTGGATCTTACTTCAAATATCACAGATTCTCCCTATTTTTATCAAGTTTTAGCAGATTTTAGTGAATGAATACTTCTTCCTTTTCTGTAAGCCTTTAGGACAGCTTCCAGAGACTTGGAATGGTTGTGTGTGTGTGTGTGTGTGTGTGTGTGTGTGTGTGTGTGTCTGTGTGTAATATAATCTTTACTTATATGAAGTTATGCTTGTTTTGCTAGGGAGCAGTTCTGTGGGCCATTTGCCCTGCCTTTCTGAAAGTCTTTTATTATAATTTATTCCTGTCCTTTGTAGTAACCACCTTTTACCACTCTGCTTTCAGTTTGATTAATTTTTTATAGGATCCTGGCTAAGAGGACTACCTTCTTTCTTCTGCATAACTATGCTGAGCTCATCTCATTTCAGGCACATTCCATTCTATTTCTCCCCTCCCCTTTTATATAGACAGAGAGATAGAGAGGTCTTAGGACAAGAAACATTTTTCAGTGACAGTACAAATGAAACTCATGAAGAGGTGAGAAGTATCTTTCTTACTGCTGTACCTCTTGGTAGTTATTAATTTATGTCAGTGCCCCTAAAACTATAATTTGCATACTAGTTCCTTGAAGATGATGTTGAAAACCAGACTATAATTTTTGAAATGAGAGATGAGGCCTCAGACTTTCTTTAAACAGGCTTTCAAGTGATACCCATATGACTAGTCTGCAAGCCACAGTTGGAGTGGCAAGACAATGTCATTATATAAAACATTATCTCCTTTAATTATTCTTCTTCCTTTTAAATTATGTACACTTATAATTGACAAGAAGAAGAAATGGATCTGATACTTAACTATGTGCCTTTAATAACTGGTAATTTAGCTTTCTAATAACTGTTAATTTAGCTACTTAAAAATGTGCTGAGTTTTAATATTATCAATTATATGATCCTTATTGAGTTTTTAAGCAAGAAGCCATTCTCTTTATCTTTTTCTCTTCGTTTGGGTGTAGTTCAGTGGGATAGGGCTATTTCTTTAACATAGGGATGAAAAGAGTGGGGATGAAGAGAACATTGTTTTTCTAATTTTAACAGATTATTTTTTTAATTGTAAAGAGCTTATATCAAATTTTGTTTACTAATTTCTTTATTTGTGTTGATAATCGAGACCCTGGAGGGTCAATTCTCAAGTATTAAGTAATTTACTCACTATTTTATCAGTGAACTGTAGAGATAAGGCATTTAGCTATAGCCTTTGAGGGTCAATTGTAATTGGCTAACTACAATGAATAATACTGAGTTAAAACATCAAATAGACAAAGAGTCAATAGTCTTAGGTTATAATTATGACTCTATTCTTAGTAAAATAGAAGTTGTTTAGAGTAAATGTAAAACAAATTATAAATTTTACCACAGAAATTACAAAGGCTCTCAGAGGATGCAGTTTCAAATGTTATCTTAACAGAGAAATATGGAAGAGAACTATAAGTTCTACATTTTATAAATTATTATGCTGGCCTTCTATATGTTATAAGCATTAGAATATTTTTGAGAAATATTAAATAAATTTATTTTGTGAATAAATATGTAATTTGACTAATATAATTCTATTTAATTTGCTAAATAAAAAGATTGAATTTATCTTAAAACTTTATTTACATAATTATATTTTATTTGTGTTTTTCAAAATATGTTTAAATTTAGATTCATAGTCAAAGAAAGGTCATTCATCTTGTTTTAAGAAATGTCATTCTTTGATGATAATTTAATATATCTGTCACCAGTGTGGTATCTGACACAGATAATAAATGTTGATTGAAAGGAAAAGAATGATTTAAGATATAAAATGATAAAATGTATACTTCATTTGTAAGGAGATGATGTTTAAATTGTCCATTCCTGAACCAGTTCTCTCTCAAACTTAGTGGTAAACAATGCATAATGATTATTTTACAGTTTTTATTGGTCATAAGTCTCTCACATGGCCTAGCTGGATATGCTACTTGAGGACTTTCTCTCATTTGAGGATTGAGAGGTGGGGAAGGGAAGATCCATTCCTAGGGGAGGATCCCCTGCCAAGCTCAGGTGTTTATGGGAAGAATTCACTTCCTTGCAGGCTGTTGGACTGATACACAAATTTCTTCTTAGCTGTTGGGCAAAGGCTGCCTTTAGTACCCTGTCATATGGCCTTCTCCATAGACAGCTCACAAATATGGTGGCTTACTGAAAGCCAGTCTGGTAGAGAGAGTATCTCCTAGCAAGTAAAAATCTTACATCATGTAATCATATAGAAATAGGTCCTCTGAACTCTCAAATAGAAAACACAAAAAAGTGTAATCACCAGGGTTTGAAGAGCTTGGGGTCAATCTTAGAGTTGTCCTTCCCAATCAATGAAAATAAATAGTTTCCTTTGTAATTGCTATGCATAACTGCCCTATGCTAAAAAATGTAAATTACATGAGAATAGAAACTTTTTCTGCCTTATTCAGTTTTGTGTTCTTGGAGGCTGAAACAGTATTTTCTTGTAGTAGATGCTCAGTCAATATTTCCTGAATGATAAAATAGTAAGTTACATTTTTCTGAAAAGAATATCATATGTCTATGAGCTGTAATAATAGGTAATCAGTATCTTGTAGTCATTAATTATGTAAATTCTGAGTCAGATTCTCTTAATTAGAGTTCTGTTCCATGACTACTAGCTATGTCTCTTTAGAAGGAGTAATGTTATAACAACAACTTTACAGCACTGTTTTCAGTAATAATAGATAATAGGCATCTATGGGTCTTCAAAGAATGCTTGGAAGGAACATAATGAACATTCAGGAAATGTTAGATATTATCTTTACTGATTTTAGATTTATAGCAGTTATTTTACATTTAGAGCAGTAATTTAATTCACAATTCTCAAATGTTAATATTCTTACTAATCAATTGGGGAGCATGTTGAAGTGTCAGTTCTAATTTAGTAGGTCTGAAAGTGGCCCTGAAATTCTGCATTTCTAACAAGTTCCCAGGTATTTTTTTTTTTTTTTTTTTTTTTTTTTTTTTACAGAGAGAGATCACAATAGACAGAGAGGCAGGAAGAGAGAGAAAGAGAGGGAAGCAGGCTCCCTGCCGAGCAGAGAGCCCGATGTGGGACTCGATCCCAGGACCCTGAGATCATGACCTGAGCCAAAGGCAGAGGCTTAACCCACTGAGCCACCCAGGTGCCCCCCAGGTATTTTCTTTAATAAAACTCTAAGGAAAATAACTTGAGGATCATTTAATTACCTTTCCCTGGTATAGTAGTGTCTATATGCCATCAATTTTTTAGCTTTTTTTTTTTCCTTTTCAGGTTTTTATTTAAATTCTAGTTAGTTAACATATAGGGTAGTAGTAGTTTCAGAAGTAGAATTCAGTGATTCATCGCTTACATATAGCACTCAGTGCTCATCATAACAAGTGCCCTTCTTAATCTCCATGACTCCTATAGCCCATCCTGAACCTACCTCCCTCCATCAGCCCTCATTTTGTTCTCTATAGTTGAGAGTGTCCCATGGTTTGCTTCTTGCTCAGCCCTTCCCCTATTTTCATCTGTTTTGTTTCTTAAATTCCACAGATGAGTGAAATCAAATGATATTTGTCTTTCTTTAACTTATTTCCCTTAGGATAATACACTTTGGCTCCATCCACATTGTTGGAAATAGCAAAATTTCATTCTTTTTGATGGTTGGATAATATTCCATTGTATATACATACCACCCCTTCTTTAGCCATTCATCAGTCAATGGATATTTGGGCTCTCTCCACAGTCTGACTATTGTAATAATGCTGCTATAAATATTGGGGTACATGTACCCCTTAGAATCTATATCTTTTTATCTAGTAGTGCAATTGCTGGATCCTAGGGTAGCTCTATTTTTAAATTTTGAGGAATCTCCACACTCTTTTCCAGAGCAGTTGCACTAGTTTGGATTCCCATCGACAGTGTAAGAGAGTTTCCTTTTCTCTGCATCCTCACCAACACCTGTTGTTTGCTGTGTTGTTAATTTTATCCATTCTGACAGGTGTGAAGTGATATCTCATTGTAATTTTCTTTTGTATTTCCCTGATGATGAGTAATGTTGAGTATTTTTTTTACGTGCCTGTTAGCCATCCATATGTCTTCTTTAGAAACATGTCTGTTCACATCTTCTACCAATTTCTTAATTAGATTTTTTTTGGGGGGGTATTGAATTTGATAAATTTTTTATACGTTTGAGAGACTAAACTTTTATCAGATATGTCATTTGCAAATATCTTCTCCCATTCCATAGGCTGCCTTTTAGTTTTACTGTTTCCTTCTCTGTGCAGAAGCTTTTTATCTTGATGAAGTCCCAATAGTTCATTTTTGCTTTTGTTTCCCTTGCTTCTGGATACATATCTAGTAAGAAGTTGCTATGCATGCCATCATTTTTTTTTAATTTTTAAATTTTTGCTTGGTAGTATTTGAATACCTTTAGTGAATCAGTTGGAAACAAACAACACAGTGTTTTGACTTTCAAAATCTAGAAAAGCTCTTTATTCTGAATTTACCTTAACTCCTATTGAACATTCAGTTGTATCCCCCTAATAAAATATGATGATATTATGTTGATGTTATATCAGATACTAGCTGATGTTATAACCTTATATATTATTTTTAACATAATTTATATTTATAGTATCTGAACTAAATGATTTATGCACTTGTGGTAAGAAAGATATACAAATACAAGCCTATACTCATATTCAAAGCATAAAAAAATTAGTTATTTTATACTAATAGATCTTTCTCACTTTTCAAATAAGATAATGCATTCTATAATTGATATGATCATTTCTAGTTTAAAAGCAAAAAAATATGATTCTAAAGGTAATCAGTAAACCAAATACTGCCCTAAAATGTCTCAAATTTTCTAAACATATGAAGATGAATGTCTAGGAGTGCCTGGGTGGCTCAGTCTATTAACCATCTGACTCTTGATTTGGGTTCAGGTCATGATTGCAGGGTCATGAGATGGTGCCCTTAGGAGGGCTCTGCACTCAGCACAGAGTTTGCTTGAGATTCTTTGTCTCTCTCCCTCTGCTCCTCCCTCCCCCTCCCTCACACTCTATAAATAAATAAATAAATAACATAAATAAATAAATAATCTTAAAAATTAAATTGTCTAATGTATGAAAAATTAGTATGCACAAGTTTTATCCCACACATTTCAGTTTTAGCTTCTGGGGGGACGGGAATGATATTCATTTTGTGACTGTTAAAGTGCCCTCCCTCCCCCACAAAAACTCCTCTATTTATACTCTATAACCAAATATTTGTTCCACTAGCAACATAAACTTATCTGATGCCACTGTCCTCAGTAAAATAAAACTTAGATTACTTTTGTCTTACCTAGAAAATTACTTTAGAGGGTGGTCAAAGGCACTTTCCCAATCACTTCTTCTTTCTTTCTATAAATGAGAAAATGGTTACCCATCACAAATCTGTTATAGCTGTTGCTTTCGCATACAAAATGAACAATCATGCCTCTCAAACTCTCAGATTAGAAACAATTCCTCTGATTAGTTTGGACATAGGGCACCTCCCAGCTACAATCCAGGTGGGTGGCCCTCATGAGTCCTCCCATTAAACAATGAGCAAACATCTGGAAATTATAAAACAAAAGGTATGTTGCAATAGTTTTTACAAGTAACAAGTTGTCTGCCAGGAAGATGCTGAACAATGCAGAGGCAAAACAAAAGGTATCATTTGGCTAGGAAATCAGTCTAAGAAGGAGAGCCGAAAGTGGCTTCTGATTCTGCTGAAGCAGCCTCCACAAGAGATTATGATTTTTTTTAGAAAGCAAAGGAAAACAAAACAAAACAAAACTTGATGTTTCTTATACCTTCCTGAAGAGAATCAGGGACTAAAGGAGGTTTGTGACCACCTTCCCATTTAGTAAGTTTCTGCCTTAGGAAATACCAATGCCTTTACTGAAGTTAAAAAATAGGTTCCAGCTAATGTGATGAATTTAATATAAACTACTAGTATTTTCACTCAGAGTTGATAATTTTTAATGAAGACCATTTGTCTCTATCTGGTTCCTCAAGGCTGTTTCTAATGACCCAGCTCTAAATGGAGAGTAATCTCATCAGACTTCGGGGTTAGACACAGCCACTCCTGCGGCCGTTTGGCATTTCCAGGTTTCCTTTAAAGAGTTCTGACTGTCAGCAGGAATAAAGAGTTGGAACCTAGATATAACAAATTATCTGAGCTCACTCGTCAAAAAAGGACCTTGGCAAGTCCAAACCCAAGACAGCAGGAGCACGATGGAAAGGATCAGCAGCCTAATTAGGGTCAGTGGTTATATCCAGGTTCAGTCTCTGTGCCAAATGAGTTGTTTTGCTGTCCTCAGCCCCCTTTCTCACTTCTTCTTAAATGAATCTCATTAAGAGCAGTTTACTCTGTAACAACTGACTTATCATCCTCCTACTTTTTAGGTCAGTTACACTGTGAAAATAAGACCCCTCATATGACAGAAATCTCTAAATCATTAACATGTGAGGTTTTTGTGTGGATTTGCATCTCTTATTTATATTGTGTTCTAAGCTGTAAGTTGTTACTATAGGACTGACTGCTGTTGGTTCTGTGAATTTTCCTGTGAATTTCCCCTATTATAGTGATAGGGGCTTTATGACAGGACACTATTTTTTTTTTTTTAAGTGCAGCCCCAAATTACTCTGAATAGGACTTTTGTTTACAGAAACATAGTTATTGGGGTAAATCATGTTGTCAACCAAACTAGGAACACCTTCGGTTAGCATATTGAGAATGTCCCTCTGAGCCCTGAGAAAAATCTTAGGGCTTCCTGGCCACTATGCCAACACTTTACCAATCTAGCCTGTTGCCTATGGAGAATGGAAAAGGGTACTTTGAAATACTACTTCTTAGATTAATCCTATTGTGCATTTTAAAGTATCAGAGTATATTAAAAACTATTCCTTATTAAGTCGTGTTCACACCCAAAAGATAAGTTGGTGGAGCAAAATGCAGGTATACAATTGACTATCTAAATTTTAATCTCTGTGCCTGTAAATCAATATAAGTAAATATAGCAAAAATCAGGAATGAGAGAGGTGATGTCACTACAAATTCTTCAGATATTAGAGTAATAATTAGAGACTATTAAAAATAACTTTATTCAAGAACTTAGTAGAAATGGGCAAATTTCTTGAAAGACACAAACTACTAAAGGCCTTCCAGAAGAAATATATGACATAAATATATTTATCTATTAAAGAAATTGAGATTTCAATTAAAACCTTCTCCAGAAAGAAAATTTGAACCTCATATGAATCCAATGATCAACTCTACCAAACATTTAAAAATTAGTAAAACCAATTCTACACAAACTTTTCCAGAAAATTAAAGGAGAGGGAGTAATTCTCAAATCATTGTATGATGCCTGCATTGTTTCAATACCCAGACCTGATAAAGGTATTACAAGAAAAGAAAACTAAGTCAAATATCTACCATGAACATAAATGCAAAAGTTCTCAGGAATTTGTTAGCATATTTGATCTAGCAATATGTAAAAAAAAAAAAAAGTTAACATATCATGAGGTTTAATCAAGAAATGTACAGTTGGGGGCGCCTGAGTGGCTCAGTGGGTTAAAGCCTCAGCCTTTGGCTCAGGTCATGATCCCAGGGTCCTAGGACCAAACCCCACATCGGGCTCTCTGCTCCACAGGGAGCCTGCTTCCTCCTCTCTCTGTCTGCCTCTCTACCTACTACTTGTGATCTCTGTCTGTCAAATAAATAAATAAAATCTTAAAAAAAAAACTTAAAAAAAAATAAATGTAAAGTTGGTTTAACTTCAATAAATCAATTAATGTAATACACCATATAAGATGAAAGAAAAAATCTAATCATCTTGATAGATGCTAAAATAGTTTTTAACAGATTCAACATTGATGGTTGATAAACTCTCCATACACTAGGAATAGAAGGGGACTTCTCCAAACTGATAAAGGGCATCCGTATAAAATTTACAGCTAACAACATATTCAGTGATAAAAGACGTGATCTCACCCCACTAAGATTAGGAGTAAGGCAAGGATGTACATTCTCTTTTTTGTTTTAAAGATTACACTGCAGATTCTACGTGATGAAATAGGGCATGAATAAGCACTAAAGGCGTCCAGATTTATAAGTAAAACTGCCTTTATTCACAGACAAGATTATTTTGTATAAAATCCATTGGAATCTACAAAAAAAAGCTATTAGAATTAATAAGTGAATTTATTAAGGTGACAGGATTAAAGACCAGTAATATGAAAATCAATTTGAAAGTGTATAATTTAACAAAAATACTTTCAAACTTAAATGCAAATAATATTACAAATGTTTTAAAATGTAAATTGAGGGGATGCCTGGGTGGCTCAGTTGGTTAAGCCACTGCCTTCGGCTCAAGTCATGATCCCAGGGTCCTGGGATCGAGTCCCACATCGGGCTCCTTGCTCAGTGGGGAGCCTGCTTCTCTCTCTGCCTCTGCCTGCCGCTCTGCCTGCTTGTGTTCTCCCTCTCTCTCTCTCTCTCTCTGACAAATAAATAAATAAATAAAATATTTAAAATGTAAATTGAGTTCCTTAGGGTCAATCTGACCCTAGACCAGACTGGGTCAATCTGACCCAATACAAGACTTGCTTAGGAGTGCTCACAACAATGACTCCATCTTTGGCCCTCCATCTTACTAATGTCTGTGTGCTGCCCTCCCTTAAGGCTATGTGCTCCAGGTCCCCTGGAGGCTAATGGATGCCTTGACTAGAACATGAGAAGGCTTGTTCTGATCTCCCCTCTGGTGCACAGATGGCAACACTTTAGATAACTACCCTTTGACATCACCACGCTACTGTATAAAATCTGTGGATTAAGGTCCAGACATTTCAGAGAATAGCTATGTAGTACCTAGATCATTTTCCCTCAATCTCCTCTGTCAATAAGTTACCCTAAAGAAAATTCCAGAAATGGTGTGGAGTAGCTTGCTTTGTTGTTCAGTCATAGAATGCCTTCTCAGTTTAGAGGACACTTTACTGTCCTTCTTCCATCTTCCAACAACTTGAATTCTAAAAATTAATATTGGTGAGATAAACTAATCTTTAATAAATGGAACAATATGCCTTAATGATCTGTCTGAAGTCTCATTATTATAAAGATGTTAATATTCTTTGAATAGATTTGATGCAGTCTCAAACAAAACATCAGCAGGCTTTTTTGTTGTTGATATTAACAAGCTAATTCTGAAATTTATGTGGAAATATAAAGGACCTAGCATAGCCAACACAACTGTGAAGAAGAATGAAGATATACATCACTTGACGTTAGGATTTATTATAATGCTGCAATGCTTGTTACTGGCATCAAGATAGACACAAAACATGGGGAAAATGAGTCCAGTAATAGACTCACACACACATAAATCAATGAAAAAAAATATTTTGAATGAGTGGTGCTCAATCCTGTTTGCTGTTTACAATCACCTAGGAATATTTTAAACAACACAAATGCCTGGGTCCCATCCTGTGTTGTTTTACTGATTTGATCTATGACAAGGCCCCACTGTGAGTGTTTTCACAAGTTCCCAAGTGATTGTAAAGGTCATCCAGCTTTGGGAATCACTAATTTCCATTGAGAAACTTTACTCTTATGGAATTGACTGCTCTTTCTTAAATGGACATATCTATTCTTCACAATTTAAGTAGAAAATCAGTTTTTCATCTCATAATTTGAGATACCAACATCCTGAGGAAGAATCCATGGTCTTATTTTCTAGGAGATGCTTGATATTACCATATACTTGGCCTATTTAGACGTTTACGCTACGTCAGCTTCTAGGCCATCGTTTCCAAAGATTGCTTTGAAAAGGGTCCATGTTCTCCAGGCACAGCATCAGCAGTTACTCAGGTCCAGGTATCTGGGAGCATGTGTCTGGGCACACCCCTCAACCTCAGGTCGTGTATATGACAAGATCTAATTTCTATTTCTAAGACTTTTCCCAAACTCCTCCCTCCTTAAGAGATCATAGGTAGAACACATTGCATCATCATATCCTTTTAGTAATTGCTTCCTTGACCATTCATCTAGAAGAACATCCTCAACCTTTTGCTCATGCAACACTTCTTTGCTATATGCATGTGCCCACAGGATTAGTTCCAGCTCATTCGGGTGATAACTCTGTAATTGTCAGGTAGGTCTCCCAAGAATTTTGCTGCAATACCTCTCACATCCCAAGTGATCTACTACTTTATTGCTAAGTGTGTGGGACCTCAGATAGTTTTGTAAAGTTAGTTTTGTGATGTGGCAGGCAAAATCTTAAGATAACCCCAAGATTTTTACTCTCTGATGTGCATGCCCTATATAATCTTTTCCCCTTCTGTGGTGGGGTCTGTGAATATAATGGGCTATGACTCCTATAGTTACGTTACATTGTATGATGGAGGGGAAGAGATTTTGCAGATATAATTAAGGCCTTGTAATTAGTTGACTTTAAGTAAACCAAAGGAAGATTATCCAGGGTGGGTCGGACCTAAAAAAAGGTGAATGATTTACAAAAGGTAAAGGCTAGAAGACAGAGAGACCCAGCAATGCTGAGGTAATCCCTTATTGGCTTTAAGGAAACCGATTGCTAGGATGTGGGAAGCGCCCCCTGGTCAGGACCTGAGAGTCCCAGTACTACAATGGTAGAGAACTCAACTCTAGCCAGTGAGCATGGAAAAGGACTCAAGCGTCAGATGAGTTGCAGCCCCAGATGAAACTTACATTTCAGCCTGGGAAGAACACAAGTAAAAGATCTATTAATCTGTATCCAGACACCTGACACACAGAAATTAAGAGGCTTTTTAAAAAAGACTTATTTATTTATTTGAGACAGAGACAGAGAGAGGGCATGAGCAGGAAAAGCAAAGGGAGAGGGAGAGAGAATCCCAAGCAGACTCTTCACTGAATCACTGAACACAGAGCCAGACACAGGGCTTGAGCTCATGATTCTGAGATCAGCAGCTGAGCCAAAACCAAGTCAGGCACTTAACCCATTGAACCACCCAGGCATTCCAAGAGTTGTTTTAAGATGCTGAACTTCTGGTAAATTGTTACTTAGCAATAAAATAATTAATATATCTACCCATTCATTTTTAAATCTTGGTCAAAGACATGAATTAGAAAAGAGAAAAGTTCTAAGTACCTAGGGCCCAAGGACTTGTCATTTCTTCAAGAAATTTATACCAGTAATTATAATTTTCATTTTATAGCCCCAAAGGCAATTATTGAAAACAGGCTAAGAATACATTTATGTAAAGATGTGTACTTTCTTTTACTGAATGAGAATGTTACTTATAAATAAAAGTTGGATTCTAAGAAACATGGATTCTAAGAAAACTTTCAGGGAAGAGCATTTCTCCCAAAATTTAAAACACAAATAGACAGACAGACAGACACAATTTGCCTCCCTTTAGGTGGCATTGGGTTCCCAATTGCTTGGATACAGTCAAATGACATATTTATCTTATGGAGTGCCTACCTTAGAAAATCCATCTTATAAAATTCATTCTAATACTGTACTGGTAATATATAATTACACTTATCAAAATCACAAAGCCAAAGTTCTAATGTATAATCAAATATGTCAAATAAGGAAATTTTGCTAGTTTGACATTCTAGTTTCTCATAGTCATTCCTCCAGCAACAAAGTATTGTAAAAATCATCCCAAGGGGTGCTTGGGCAGCTTAATCAGTTGAGCCTCCATCTTTTGGTTTTAGCTCAGGTCATGATACCACGGGTATGTGGTATGGGGCCTGCATCATGCTCCACAGTCAGTGGGGACTCTGCTTGAGATTGTCTCCTTCTGCATCCCCCTCTCTAATAAATAAATCTTTACAAAAATTACCCCAAGTCTTAATAGTCCTACTTCAAACCTTGATACCCTAGTATTACTCTGCTTCATCATAACCATTAAGGACAGATATTCTGAAATTGTGCAGGAAGCGTTGCTAATATACTAGTGGCAACCTACCTCAGGAGTTCAGGGTGTGGAATGCACAGCGACAGATGACTGTATCATACAGAGCAAAGCAGCCAAGTCAGTGCCCTAAGACACCTTTGCAAATATACCAAACAGATTCATTCAATCCATATAAAAATTGCAGACTTTTAAATTAACAAATTAGTTCTAAAATTTATGTTAACAAAATATCTGGAATAGCCAAATTTTTTTGAAAATGTAAAAATAGAAGATGAAAATTTAAGGATGATGAGACAATAATAACTTATTTTCCTTTTCATCATCCTTCAAGAAATTCTCATAGTTTTTCTTGTATTATTTTAGAATTTTGAGCATAGGTGAACATATTGATAAGTGATAGGTAAGTAGCTCCTGGAGGATAAAGTATCAAGAGACTTCAAAAATGTGAGAAAATAAGTCATTGATTGCACTATGTAGTTTATTAAATGCCCAACTGACTACTAATATCATTGCAAGATTAAATACTTTATTCTATTAAAACATAAGTAAATTTTCTTTTGTTATTCAGAAGATCTCTTTAAGAATAAATGAAAGTCATAAAATAGATATTTACAAGAAGTTTTAACTTCTCAAAAATAAACTCAAAAATTTTAATTGAGGTCAACGGACACCGATAACATATAAGAGTTAGTGCAGACAGCTACCAACTTATGCCAAAAACAAAAACAAAAACAAAACAAAACAAGAAGAAAGGAAGAGAAGAAAAGAAAGAAGGAAAGAAGAAAGGAAGGAAGAGAGGAAGGGAGGGAGAAAGGGAAAGAGAGAGAGAAAGAGAGAGGAAAGAATGGAAAAGCATATTATGAGAATCAGTTTTCATAATTCAATACATAAGTACTTTGAGTAAGGGCAGAAAGAGAAGCCACAGGCTTAGAAATAAATTCTTGGGGCAACTGGGTGGTTCAGTGGGTTAACTCCTCCGCCTTCAGCTCAGGTCATGATCCCAGGGTCCTGAGATCAAGCCCCACATCAGGCTCTCTGCTCAGTGGGGAAGCCTGCTTCCTCCTCACTCTCTGCCTGATTCTCTGCCTACTTGTGATCTGTCTGTTAAATTAAAAAAAAAAAAAAGAAAGAAAGAAAGAAAGGAAGAAATTCTTGAAGCAAGATATAGGTAGCACAATTGGAATAGTGTGGGAAATCAAAAGGAGGGACAAAGAGGGAGTCTGGTTGAATCTGTGTGTTTTTCTTCTTGATACTTAGTGATACAGACTAAACATTCATTTTAGTATCACTTTATATCCTTTATTTGGCAAATATAATTGTAATATAATGTATTCATTTCCATTTCTGAGTGTAGGTATAGTCTTTTTTAAAAAATATATTATGTTCATAATGAGCAGAAATCATCTGGGTTTTCTACACATGTACTGTTGGTGGACCCTCTGAGAAAACTGTAGACTTTGTGTATTCTGAGAAGGCAGATTCGGTGAGCAGAGACTTTGTTACATAATGTAAACATAAGTGTATTGCTTTTAGGTGTGCTATTTCTAGACTATGAGTTCTATATTATGTCTTATTTTTTTCAACATTCCATTTAGGTTTTTGACTGCTACAGCACAGTTCATGACAGGCAGCCTGTAGATATTTATTAAATAAACTAAAAGGGTACAGTGGTCTATGAAAACATCACCTGCAAATTTTTGTGGACACATTTCACTTAATCTATCCATGACTAGAGTCAAATGAATTGATTAGAACAATCAAAGATTGTGAACTGAGAACTGGAAATTAAGCAGTATATTCTCTAACACTGATTAATTCTATAAAAGGAAAAATCTAAATAATGCTTTATTTTAAGAATCATATTCCACACACCAAATTTGTTGAACACCTACTGTGTGAAAGTTTGTTTAAAAAAAATTGAAAAGAATGCCATGCAGCTTCTAAAAATGTATTTATGAAATGTGACAGTATAAAAAATGTTTTTCTATTCTTAAATTGTAGAAATTATTCTCAAATGTAAACATATCTTAAATAAATTAATATTTTAGTAAATTCTAAATTATATCATTAAATGTTTTCATTAAGAAAAATCCCAAAAGTATTTTTCTTGTACTCATGTTAGTGGAAAAACTAAAAAACAAATAGACTAGCGTGTTTTCTGGAACTAATGTATTTGTAAGAGTTTTAGAAAAGGCAAATATATAAACTGTAAAATAAGTTTGACTTCTAAAGGAAAAAAAGAGGAAATAGGAATGGCAAAAAGCATTTAAGAAGGAATACAATGTACTTTGGGGATTATGCTCTCAGCCTACTCTTTTTTAATGTTAATTATTTCTTGCTTGTTTCAAGTATGGCATTTGCCTTTGGTAAAACATGATGATAGAAACAGAAAACAATACCATCTTGGGATACAAAATTATCAACAAAACTGTGATTAGAAATGCATGGTTAAAGCTATATTAATTTCATCTTATACATCTAAATCAATAACCTGTTCTTCCTATTGCTAAGTCACTAATATGCAATAATGGAGACAAAAACCCCTGCATATTATTTAATAGAGTAATAAAGATTTTTCATTGTTATTTAAATTCTTTTGAATATATTTTATGTTCCAAAAATAATTTGGTTGCTTTATAGAAGTCAAGGTTCTTATTTTAGCCTTCCATTCTACCCTAAGAACACTTGAACAGTGGGCTAAGTAACTAGGGCTTGTTGGACTAAACAATGAAAAAAAAATTCTCCATGTAAAGATGATCTTATTTCTACAGTGTATTTTTATATAATTAATTAATACATGTTATCAGTGATTATCTAGTATGATAATGGCACATCTTCCACAGTATTTTATCTGTTTAAAAATTCATTCATTTCAGATATTAGGAATTCTAAATAACTTTTTGTTACAGACAAAAAAATCAAAGGTAATTTTTATTTTTTAAAAAGTTGAAAATGCTGGGGCACCTCAGTGGCTTAGTTGGTTGTGTCCAGATCTTGATATCACTAGGACTTTTAAAGGTTCAGGAGAAAAATGAAGTTCTATTTTTAGTACCTCATTTTGGAGAGAGACATTTGTGGTTTGTTCCTGATTTTAATGTGCATTAAATTTGATAGGCCAGTTTCATGTGATATTTTCATTTTTCTTTTAGTAAATTTTATAAAGGAGCATGGTGAGAATGTGTTAAACATTTATCTATGGAAAGAAAAACAGAATCAAGGAATAATTGACTATCTTGAACCTCTCTATGTGCCATCAAAGATAGTAAATACAGGAAGTTAACCTTTTTAATATTTTTTATTATGTTAGTCACCATACATTATATCATTAGTTTTGATGTAGTGTTCTATGATTTATTCTTTGCATATAACACCCAGGGCTCCATGCAATCCATGCCCTCCTTAATACTCATCACCAAGCTCACACATTGCCTCACTGCCCCCCTCCCCTTCTAAAACCGTCAGTTTGTTTCCCAGAGTCCATAGTCTCTCATGGTCCATCTCTCACTCCATTCTCCCCTCTTCATTTTTCCCTTCCTTGTCCTAATATCCTCCATGCTATTCCTTATGTTCCACAAATAAGTGAAACCCTATAATAATTGACTTTCTCTTCTTGACTTATTTCACTCAGCATAATCTCTTCCAGTCCCATTCATGTTGATGCAAAAGTTGGGTATTCATCCTTTCTGATGGCAGAGTAGTAGTCCATTGTCTATATGGACCACATCTTCTTTATCCATTTGTCTGTTGACAAATCTTGGCTCTTTCCATAGTTTGGTTATTGTGGACTTTGCTACTATGAACATTGGGGTACATATGGCCTGTCTTTTCACTACTTCTGCATCTTTGGGATAAATACCTAGTAGTACAGTTGCTGGTTCATAAAGTAGCTCTATTTTTAATTTTCTATAGAACCTCCACACTGCTTTCCAAAATGACTACACCAACTTGCATTCCCACCAACAGTTTAAGAGGGTTCCCCTTTTTCCACAACTTCTCCAACACTTGTTGTCTCTGGCCTTGTAAATTCTTGTCATTCTAACCTCTGTAAGGTAGTATCTCAATGTGGTTTTGATTTGAATTTCCCTGATGGCTAATGAAGATGAAATTTTTTCATGTGTTTATTAGCCATTTGTATGTCTTTGGTGAAGTGTTTATTTATGTCTTCTACCCATTTTTTGACTTGATTATTTGTTTTGTGTGTGTTGAGTTTGAGAAATTCTTTATAGGTGGTGGATATCAGCCCTTTGTCTATAACATCATATCCTCTCCCATTTTGTGGGTTGCCTCTTTGTTTTGCTGAGTGTTTCCTTTGCTGTACAGAAATTTTTTATCTTGATGAAGTCCTAAAAGTTTATTTTCACTTTTGTTTCCCTCGCCTTTGGAGATGTATCTTGAAAGAAGTTGCTGTGGCTGATGTGGAAGATTACTGTCTAGGTTCTACTCTAGGATTTTATTGGATTCCTGTCTCACATTGAGGTCTTTCATCCATTTCGAGCTTATCTTTGTGTAGTATAAGAAAATGATCAAGTTTCATTCCTTTGAGTATAGTTATATAATTTTCCCAGCATCATGTATTGAAGAGGCTGTCTTTTTTCCATTGGATATTTTTTCCCGCTTTGTCAAAGATTAGTTGACCATAGAATTGGAAGTCCATATCTGAGCTCTCTATTCTGTTCCACTGACCTATGTGTCTGTTTTTGGTAATCACAACTTTGTAACAGTTGGTAGAAAAATCATGAAGTCATAATTCCTTTAATTGGAAGTTTCAGAGTTTACTTCAGGGAGATTATGCTTGCAGATGAGATATAAGTAAATATTTTCCAAGATGTAGAATGAGAGATGTTATAGGTTCCTTGAAAATGTCGAGGACTAATAAATCCAAATGGAATTGTGGCAGAATGTAGAAGCAAGTATTTTTAATTTGTATGAAGGTGTATTTCAGAATTACTTAAGTGATTTAACTAATTGTATGTTAACATAGTATGTCCAAATTAATTACTGTTAGGCTTTTATGGGTACAGTATATAGAAATTGGTCTCATACTAGTATCTGCTTTATTTTTTTTAGTTTAATCATGCTTAGTTTTGATAAATTAAAAAAAAAAATTATGCACCCCTGGTAAGGACACTTTTTATTTTCTTTCCAAAATATAAAGATATAATCTGAAGTTCTTCCTTTCAAATTGACATATATTCTCAAATGTTTTCATATTCTGTGTATTTAATTCCAATTTCTTTCCCATCTCCACCCATACTACAAAAGATGAATCTTTAATATACAGAATGAAACACACACATGCACACACAAAAATGATTTGTCTTTCAAAAAATAAGTTTAGCTGATTTTTGTTTGTTATTTATTCATTTACTTGGCAAACACTTACATGGCTGTGAAGACTGGCTGTGTGTGGGGCACTGAGGATTTGGGATGAAACCAACCCAGTGATGAATTCATGGAGCTAATGATGTGATAGAAACTTATAAGCTGTGATCAGTTCACCATGAAGATCACTCACCACTGGATATAACGCAATCAAGGAATCATTTGTGATTTCAGAATTATTTATTACCTTATATTTTTATCTATAGCTAGTAAGTCATTCACATATATTCCATTTAAAAATTAATTTGTTTTCTGATTATGCATTAAACTTGCTGTAACTGATCAAACTCTTTAGCTTCCTGAGCATACATCTGTAGACTAAGATCTGAAACAATACAATAAATGCTTGAAATCCAAATTATGCTTTCTAGTATCAAAATGGATGGTTTTTATTTTCAATCTGTGATTCCAGATATTGATCAAATATACCATGAACTACATATTGTAAAAATTGACAGATTTTCTGATATGCAGTTCAATATATCAATCCTATTTATTTTAGATGGTCATCTTTAATACATGGCTACACTTAAAGAGGAGCCACTTCACTAGGTTTTATAACCCTGGAGTTTTATTTTTGATTCTGTTGCTATTGACTCAACATTTAAACATTATTTGTTGGATATCTGCCCTTAAGACTTTATAGAACAAAAACAAAATACTTTGGAGGACTGCCATTAGCCATACCTTCTGATATTCACTTTCTTGTGTAGTCTTCTCTTTTTGACTATGGGTCTTGCCTGTGACTTACTTTAACCAGTGACACTGCGTTCACTCCTGACCTAAAACTTAATAAAACCTAACAGCTTATAGGTTATACTTACACACTTTGGGGAGAACTAGAGTATATATATATATATATATATATATATATATATATATATATTCTCTAACTTCCCTGAGATGGCTACACTATGAGAATCCCAATCTAGTCATGTTTCAGGAAACTAAGGACCCTGCCTAATAACCCAAGCTAAGCTCCCCACTGACAGCAAGGGCCAATTCACCAGGCATTTTCTATGAATGATAGGATCATAGCCTCAGAGATAAAGATTATTTCTGGGAGGGTCAGCAAACATTACTAATTTTCATGATCTCAGAGAAACATGACTTGATCAAAATGTACTATAGATATTGCAAGTGAAACCTTGTGGAGAAAGTTTTGAGGGGGTGGAGTTCCTACCATTAAGATAAAACAAAAAGTAAGAGGGGCTTTAAAAGGCCCAGTCATGCATTCAGAATGATATTTCTAGATAGACACGAATTCTTGGACACTAAGAGTTGCTCAATACAATGTCGTCAAGGAGGTTTCCTTGGTTAATTAACATCTTTTACTGTATCTATGTATAATCAGGCCAAAACATGAGGAAATCTTCAATTTTGAGTTAACAGTAGTGATCTTCAAAGATTATTTATGATTTATATAGGAAGATTGTTAAGAAACCGTATTTAAGGGGTGCCTGAGTGTCTCAGTTAGTTAAGCATCTGCCTTTCAGCTCTGGTCATGATCCCAGTGCTCTGGAATCATGTCCCCACATTGGGCTCCCTGCTCAATGGGGAGCCTGCTCCTCCTTGTGCTTGTGCTCTCTGTCTCTGACAAATAAATAAAATCTTAAAAAAAAAATTAAAACATGTATTTTAAAACCATTTAAGTAAAAAGAACATTACATATCCTTTCAAAGCTATAGTGGGGTATCACTTAACAAATTTGTCCAACATTCATTATGTGAAATTAATACTCTCTGGTATATATGTTTTTCTTGAGAATTATATGTGCCAGGGTGCAACCGAATACAGTGGATTAAAAAAAAAAAATGGTCTCTGGACACATTCTGTCTGTATTTAGATCCCAAATCTACCGGTATCTGTTTAACTTACAGTACACTCTGTAAATTAACATTCACTCAGAAAAAGATTTTTCCATTAACACAACACTCAAAGAAGACTGTGAAACTGAAGAAATATTCCGTTCTCCTTAATCAGAAATGTTAAATTTTCCTAGAAATGCCACCACTTCCAACCAACCCCACCAGCTTTTTACTTAGGTCTTACTGGTCAAAACTGAATATAGTGTCATTCTTAAAAAAAGCAATAGTTTCTTTCTTTCTTTTTTTTTTTTTTACATGTAAAAATGAGTGTTTCAGGGGCACCTGGGTGGCCCAGTGGGTTAAAGCCTCTGCCTTAGGCTCAGGTCATGATTCCAGAATCCTGGGATTGAGCCTGTAATTGGGGTCTCTGCTCAGCGGGGAGCCTGCTTCCCCCTCTCTCTCTCTGCCTGCTTCTCAGCCTACTTGTGATCTCCGTCTGTCAAATAAATAAATAAACTCTTTTAAAAAAATGAGTGTTTAATGTAATGAAGTATTTGTAGACATAATTAAGGAAGGTGTTAAACTGGTTATCACTTTACTTTGTTTCTGTGAAAATGTGACTAAGTCCAGAGAAAAATATTTTTCCATCAAAACCTTATAAGAGAACAGCTTTGTTAAATGAGATGTAGATGAGCAATTAGATTAGAATCAGAGGAAAAATATTAATAACACTATCACTTTTGAGTTTCAGAGAGCTAAAATATAAGTTCATTTAACCATCTCAAAGTGAAAATTATAAATTTAATGTTTCAAACACAGTTATAAATTGGTGTTTTAAAAGTAGGATACAGAAAGATGAGAGGATAGACTTACCTTTTAAAATCTGTATGTGCTTTTAAAGTTCTGTTTTGGGTGTCTTAGAAAAGAACGTCTCACAGGTATGTGAATTCTTGAAAGACTGCTATATCAAAATTAACCTGTTACTCTACGTTGATTCAGAACAATAGTTCTAAGTACTACGATCATAGAGAAATTATGCCCCTAAATACTTGAACACAGTTTCTTTCATCTAAGGCTTTATTATCAGAAAACCAGATGAAGAGCGCCTGGGTGGCTCAGTGGGTTAAGCAACTGCTGTTGGCTCAGGTCATGATCCCAGGGTCCTGGGATCAAGCCCCACATCAGGTTCCCTGCTCCTCAGGGAGCCTGTTTCTCCCTCTCCCTCAGCCTGCCACTCTCCTTGCTTGTGCTTTCTCTCAATCTGTCAAATAAATAAATAAAATCTTAAAAAAAAAAAAAAAGAAAGAAACCCAGATGAATCTAATTAAACTTACAAACATGCACTATGGAGAGAACAACTTTTATGTGCATATATCAAACTATATTTTATATTACAAATTTTATATGTAATGTATGTATTATATACTAGATTGTATTTTATAACCAATGTATTTCCGATTTTTATTAATTATTTTGGCCTTTGTATATACAAATATAGAGGTCATATGGTTATATACATACAGGAAGGTACAATGGTAAGATCTTCATGAACCACTGTAAACTAATAATAATCCTTTCCTGTGATGTTTGAGTTATTTAGTCAGAAGTAACTAGGGAAGCATTTTTAGAAAAACGTCATAGATCTGGGTCTGTGGTCATTACTCAAAGCAGCGAAATTGTTTGGAATTTAAATATTCTATCTTTGATATCAATAAAAATTAAAGTTTAGTCTATAATGTGTGCATTCAATATAAAATATTTATTTAAATCATCACCAGAGGATTTTGGCCATATGTTCTCATGATTAATTTTTAGAGATTATTTATTATCTACTTTTTCTGAAACAGGCCTCATTCAAACAGAACTAACACTAAATATCACAGTGTTCCTTTTAGTTTTATTTTATCAAAAAATTTTAAGTATACTCTATCCCCACCATGAGGCTCAAATTCAAGACCCTGAGATCAAGAGTCTCATGATCTACCAGCCAGATGCCCTTATTATAGAGTTCATTTTTATTTTAAATAATATATATTTAACCTCTCTTTCTTTAACTATAAACATTACACAATGCATCTTGACCCTCAAAAGGAAGACTTAGTGCCCCCCACAAGTTTTTTCCCACCTCATCATTCACCAGCAACCTCAAAATATCACTCAACATATTATTGATTTTACATGATTAATATCAATGACACGATTTTACATAATTAATATCAATGACATTGATGTTAATGATTAATTAACTTTATATTATTTCAAGGATTAAAACCAAATAGCTAGATTTTATAATTACCTAGTTATATAAACATTAGTTCTAGTAGAAGAATCCAAAGTTGTATCTGAATATAGATAAAAAGAAATGTTCTATAGCTTGTGTCACTAAAATGGGAATGTTGCATAAGGAAATGGAGAAATGCTTTAGGTTGGAAGGAGTTAGTAAATTGCAATACATTTATTTGCTTTGTTATATGCTTTTACTTCCTTAGATTATACAATTTATAAAGGTGTCACTCATTACCTGAAAGACATTTTCCCTTTGTTATTTTCTTTTTTTCTCACATATTCCCATCCTAATTTGAACTTTTATCTTTTAGTTCTAGAACTGGTGATGCCAGCTTGCTCTGGCAGTCCTAACCCTTCTAAAGAGGATTTTATAAAGGATCTTTATTTTTCTCAGATTAGGAAAATATACCACGGGACAAGTAGGGAAAGTACTATAAGAATGGCCAAAGAATATGACCATTTTGAAGACAATATTTTGTTATCAGTAACTTTAATTGCTGACTCTAATTTCTCTGCATTCTCAATAACTAATCAGTGTGGGCTCTGCAGTGAACCAGAGTTCACTCAGAAAAATTCTTCTGTGTGTTTCTGAGCCGTGGCTTTCTTAGTTCTGAGGTATTGTGTGGAATATCAGTATCATTCCAACTGCCTTCATTCCTGGAAAATTTCATTAAAACAGTTCACAGAGAATCCCTCCCTTGGTCATCAGTACTTTTGTGCATATATTTGCATTTATAATTCTGCATTCTTGTTTTAATAGCTTTTCAGAACGGAAGATAAATTATGTGTTCTCTTCTCACCATTTTCAAATAGATGTCTCCATTTTTAAGGAAACTCACTTTCAAACTATACCTTCTCCTCATAAATCTTTTGGAAAACCTTAAGTAACAATTTAATGATTCTCTATACATTTATTTATCTCTGGTACTTAAATGTGTTTCTTTGCTGTTATGATGATCCCAGTTTCTTTTTTTAGCAGTTTTAGATTTACAGATAAATCACAAATATAGTAGAGTTTTCATATGCCTCACACCCAGCCTTTCCTATTTCTGACATCTTACATTATGATATACTTTTTACAATTACTAAAGTCAATACTGGTATATTATGATTAACTAAAGTCCATAATTTATTTGGTTATTTAGCTTTTACCCTAATACTTTCTGTTCCAGGATCCCATCCACAATATCCACAATATCCACAATATCCCATTACATTTAGCCTTCATGAATCCTTCGTCTCCTTTTGGCTGTGACCATTACTCAGACTTTCCTTGTTTGGATGAACTTGACTGATTTGAAAAGCACTAGTCAGATATTTTGTATGATGTTCCTCAGTGCAGATTTATGTGATATTTTCCTCATGATTAGACCAGGAATTTTGTTTTGACATGGATCCCAGCTTTAAAACCACAGAACAATGCCAGTTTCTTTTTTATTTTTTTACACTTATTCTGTGTCTATGGTTTACTTGTACCTATATGAACTTATTATTAACTTCTTTGAACTTAAGGCTTTTTAAAAATAACAAATTCTTCAACACTTGTTCTAAAACTTTACCAAGTTTTAACTCTAAATTATATAGAATTCCTAGCTTGACTAGTGCTTTAAGAAAATTATATTTTTATGATTCAATATTTACTCTATAGCGATTTTTTTTTATTTATTGCTGAAACCATGTAGCTATTGCAACTGCTGAAGATGCATTTTTTCCCCATCCCTGCTCCTGCAAAACATTTCCTATATATTTTTCCTCTCTAGGAGATGTCCACTTCAGGATAACTCGAGGTTATCGATGGAAGTTTCTGGCTTTAAGTGGAGAAAAATGTCCCCTCCATGGTGAATGTTACCCTGTTTATTCCTATTCTAATTACTGCCTACATTCTTTCTTAAAATAACACTTTTACAAACAATTTTAAATACATATTTTTCTCATTATAAAAATGGGCATGACTGTTTCTGTGAAAATATTTTGGAATATATGGAAACGTTGCAGAAAATATAAATTATTTTAGCAATCAGAAGTGTAAACTGAATGCATATTTGAAAATTCACATCTACAGAAAACATACTCATACATATGAATATGTATATGTAATATGTATCTCAAAATATATTTAAACTCATGCCTGCATATATATAATTATGATCATCTTCAATATAATTTTAATACTTATCATATAAAATTCTATTTTATATATTTTTCTTATTATTAAATATATTCTAAAATGTGATTTTATAATAATTGTATAACATACCACTGTACGTATAAGCTATTATGTAGGATTTTGTATATTCTCCATATTATGAGATTTTATTTTATTTATTTATTTTTTTTAAAAGATTCATTCACCTGACAGACAGAGACCACAAGTAGGCAGAGAGGCAGGCAGAGAGAGAGAGAGAGGAAAGCAAGGCTCCCTGCTGAGCAGAGAGCCCAACGCGGGGCCCCATCCCAGGACCCTGGGACCATGACCTGAGCCGAAGGCAGAGGCTTTAACCCACTGAGCCACCCAGGTGCCCCTGAGATTTTAAATAACACAGCAAACAGTATTCTCTTAAGCAAGTTTCTGAGATAGATTCCCAGAAGTGAGGTTAACTTTCAAAGTAAATAAAAATTTTACAAACTTAAAACTTAAACTAATTGTGTTTGACAAAAATTATACAAATTTATTCTACCATCAGAGTTGTCAAATTCTGTTTCATTGTTTGCCATCTTCAGTTTCGAATCATTTATAAGTTAATTCTCTTGAGAATACAGCCATTCCTCAGTGTTTTCATTTTCACAAGAAATAACTCTTCAACCTTTGGCTATTAACTCATTCATTTGCTCTATCTCTGTCTCTCTCTGTCAGAGGGTGAGACCACATAAAATATTGGTTATGCTTTATTACATCTTTCCTTCCTGTTCTCCTGAAAAATTTTTATCAGACTTTTGTTCTACTTCTACAAAGAAACGGAAACTTCTATTCAAGTCAGTAAGGATGTTCAATTTGCCAAATACAAAGATCACCTTTTTGTTCTAATCTTCCTTGACCTCTGATTGGCATGTAACTAATTGATCACTTCTTCCTTTTTGAAATACTTTCTTATCTTGTTTTCTATGATCCTACACAACTCTGGGATGCTTCTAACATATTACACAATATTTCATGTCTCCTTTATTTGCTATTTTCCTCATTTGACCTCTAAATGTCAATCTAGGATTAAGCAACTCACTCCCAAAAATACCTAAAAGGAGAATTCTTGATTCCCTGCCAAATTTGCTCTCTCTGATTCTCCCAGTCTGAGCATGTAGCACTCAGCCTATGCCAAAAACAATGTATCCAGGATTCCTTGCTCTCATTCTCTAATCCCTCACATTTAATATTTCACCAGTTCCTGTTGTCTCTACTTTCACTCAAATCCATTACCTCTTCCCCATCTCCACTGCTGCCACACTAAGCAGGAACACTGATCACTGGTTTTCTTACTCTGTTCTTAACACACACACACACACCCACACACACCACGAACAGCTGGATGGCTCAGTCAGTTTGCTTTCAGCTCAGCTCATTATCCCAGGATCCTGGAACCAAGGTGCACATGGTGGGGGGTGGGGGAGGTGGGAGTCCCTGCTCAGCGGTGAGTCTGTATCTCCCTATCTGTCCCTCCCCCTTGTACATGCTCACTCTCTTTCTCTAAATAAATAAAATCATTTAAAAATACACACACACACACACACGTATCTATCAGATACTACTTTCATTTTCAAGACTCTGCATAACCTTCAAGTAAAAGCTAACAAGCCCTGCATAATTGTTCTCTTTTTGACCTTCTTTCTCATGCTGACCTGACTTCTGGGGATACTTAAGTTGGCACTTGCTTAGATCCTATGGTATAACTGTACCTGTTTTCTGTGCTTGGAAAACAACAGCAACAACTATTTTCTGTACTTGGAAACACACACACACACACACACACACACACACACACACTACTTTCCTCTAACCTGGCTTTTTGTCATTCACAACAACTAACATGTTTCCACCTCAGAGAAGCTTTCACTGAGCACCCAATCAAAAATGGCTCCTCCCAGCTCAGTTTTTCTCTATCACAGCACCCTAATTTTTCCCATATAATTCATATATTTCTGAATGTATTTTCATCATTTATTTGGGTACTATCTTCTGTATCCTCTCACTAAAATATAAATTCTATGAAAACAAGTATTATAGCATGGTTATAGATGTACCTCTAAAATTTAAAATGGTGTCGCATAGCATGTACTCAGTTCATATTTAATGAACAAAGAAAGAAACTGTCTCTATGTATTGTGTTTTTTATCAACTTTACAGGAAAAATATTGTGCCTGGCTTACTTTGAATTTATGTCAATTGTGAGTGTGTATATATGTGTATGTGTGTGTCTTTATATTAATGCTTGGTTTAGTATTTGTCTTTTTCATTTTCCTTGGCTGAAAATCCTCAAATATCTGGCAGGTAAGAAGACAGATTAAAAAAAAAAAATGCATGGAGACTCCTCTCTCACTCCACATATCACAATATAACTTTTCTTATTGATAAAGTGTACATTTTGAAAAAAAGAATATTTTTTTAGATTCAATGAAACCTAAACATAGAAGAAACTAGCTCAAATTGCCCTATGTAACATACAAAAGGGAAATACTATGATAATACTAAAATTTCTAATTAGAGAATTTGCAATACAGCCCTAGACACCTGTCTTCATCATGAAAATATCAGGATAGTAAAGAAGAAAGTTGCTGCTCAGTTAAATCAATCTAAATCAAACTTCTGCTTCATTTGGAACTGAAAGCTAACGAGGGTGTTTAGGTAGAGGCAAGAGGCTGGTGAACATTAAACATCACAAAGAGGGTTGAAATCATGAAAGGAAAATTCTGAGTTTAAGAATCATACTTTGCTGCACCAATTTTTGGTTTTCTCTGTTTGTTATGCCAATTCTTACATCAAGTGTGTCTGAGTCAAGATGACTTTTTTTTTTTTTTTTAAGATTTTACTTATTTATTTGAGAGAGAGAACACAAGTGAGCAAGGGAGGGGAGAGAGAGGGACAAGCAGGCCATTCACTGAGCATGGATCCTGACACAGGGCTTGATCTCAGAACCCTGAGATCATGACCTGAGCTAAAATCAAGAGTCAGACACTTAACAGACTGAGCCATCCAGGGTCCCCATCAAGATGTCTTTTTTTCTTTTTTTAATTTTTTATTTTTTATAAACATATATTTTTATCCCCAGGGGTACAGGTCTGTGAATCACCAGGTTTACACACTTCACAGCACTCACCAAAGCACATATGCTCCCCAATGTCCATAATCCCACCTCCTTCTCCCAAACCCCCTCCCCCCAGCAACCCTCAGTTTGTTTTGTGAGATTAAGAGTCACTTATGATTTGTCTCCCTCCCAATCCCATCTTGTTTCATTTATTCTTCTTGTACCCACTTAAGCCCCCATGTTGCCTCACCACTTCCTCATATCAGGGAGATCATATGATAGTTGTCTTTCTCTGCTTGACTTATTTTGCTAAGCATGATATGCTCTAGTTCCATCCATGTTGTCGCAAATGGCAAGATTTCATTTCTTTTGATGGCTGCATAGTATTCCATTGTGTATATATACCACATCTTCTTGATCCATTCATCTGTTGATGGACATCTAGGTTCTTTCCATAGTTTGGCTATTTTGGACATTGCTGCTATAAATATTCAGGTGCACGTGCCCCTTTGGATCACTACGTTTGTATCTTTAGGGTAAATACCCAATAGTGCAATTGCTGGGTCATAGGGCAGTTCTATTTTCAACATTTTGAGGAACTTCCACTGTTTTCAAGATGTCTTTTTAATTGCTCTTAAATCTTTCCTATCCTCAGCGGAGAGCCATGCTTAGGACTAATTGCTCAGAGGCCAGTATCAACTGGACAGACACTTTACCATTTTCCTTTCATGGATTTCCTAGTTTAATATCCATTGCATTAAGAGGATATAACTGCAATGTTTTAATTACTTTATAATGCTTGGTTTTAAAGTAAAAAAATTACCAATGATATGTTCCTAGTCACTTCCTAACAGAAGAAAAGCATTCAGTCCAAATAGGTGAGTTCAGAGAAGAAATGTTTCTCCTCCACAGTTTTTCAGAGATTTATCAAAAAGCATGTCATTTCAAAAAGTGCAAAAGTGATTGTGTAATATTTCCCATCGCTAAGGAAAGCATACAAAGATAAATATAATTTTAAGTACTGAAGTAAAACAAATAAAGAGAGTGCAGGTCAACAGTTATGACATGATATGGAATGCTTTAGGTTGGGGTAGTGTATATTGAAGATATATGCATACATGCATGCAGGTATACATACATACATACATATGTATACGTGTGTATCCATGTGTACTTGTGTTTCCTAACCTTGGCCCCTTGGAACTTTATGTAAAGAGTGTGTATGTGTGCATGTGCATGTGCACACACACACACGTCTATACACACATTTATTCATTTTAGTTGTTTACAAATAACATTCCCAAGATTCTCCAAGTAATTTGTGAGCATACCTAAAAGCAAAAAGACCACAGTTTTGAGTTTTCTGGCCTACCCACAAAATTTTCACTCTATGGGTCATTTCTTTAATATGAAGCTATTCTGAAGGACACTGATTTATGCTGAGCTGTCATTAATTTTAGAGGAGAATAGAATGGTAAAGAAAAAAATGATTTTTTTGGATGGTTATCAGCATTAATTTAAATTAATGTACTCCTAACAAGAATAAGAATAAAACAACACAGAGATACTAGCCACTGCATACTGAATGCCCACTATGTTCCAGGCATTGCAGCTTGTGCTAAAATCTTAGCAGCTAAGTTTATTTAATGATCCCTAGTTCACCAATGTGGAAACTCAGAGGAATTGGATAAACTTCACAAGTTTATAGTTAGTATACCAATAGAGTAGTTAATCTTTCATTTCCATAAGTACTGTAGAATGAATTCTGGCACTAAATCAAGGCCCATTTGCTGTCAGATATTTTATATTTGGTTCAAAAATGTCTTGTGATTTGGTGAGTGCTGTGAAGTGTGTAAACCTGGTGATTCACAGACCTGTACCCCTGGGGATAAAAATATATGTTTATAAAAAATAAAAAATTAAAAAAAAAAAAATGTCTTGGTGTTTCTAAATAAGGACATCTAAAACATACATGGTAGGTGTTGCTTATGAGGCTTTTAAATGTTACATAGTTTAATTTTTTAGTAGACAGATAACAATCAGTATAAAGTCCTTAATTCAAATTCAATGTAATAATTTTCAGTTCTGGAAAGCTGGGCTTGGTTCCACTGGTAAGGTGAAGAGCCTTACCTCTTTGTTTCCCTGGACAAAACACTACTCTAACCCTATCAGAATATGTAGGAACTAAGAACTACCTCTCTTTTCTAAAAAAGCAGTAGGCTTGTATCACAGCAGGAAGAAGTTGTTCACAGCCATTTCTGTATTACCTCTGAGCACTATAGTGTCATAAAAATACTCAAAGTTAATTATTAGTAGTTTAATTAATGTATTAATTGAGAGTAAGTGCTATAATTTTTGTATTTCTCATACATGTTAATGAATTCATTTGGTTAGGTAGACATACTATCCCATAAAAATATTTTGAAAACAATATTCCTACATAAACATTTTAAAATGTCAGTGGGGAAGGAGAGAACAATTCCAAAGAAGAAAATTCAGATACTTATAAGTGCAATTATTTTTGGTCAATAAGAAGACAAATTAAAGGTCTGCCATTTTTAGTTTCCTAACCCAAGTATTAGCATATTTTGTCCATGTGTTATTTAAACACTTTTTAAATTTAACATTTGCAAATACTGTTTTATACCTTGTTTTATTCCTCTGTTATTATTCAGGCATAAACATTAATTAATAATCATGATAATAATGAATTAAAACATATATATGGTACTTACTCTATAACATCCACATTTTAAGTGCTTTAAATATAACCCTTGTGTTCTAAATGCTATATATATATATATATATGTATATATATATATGCTATATATATATATATTCAACAAGCTTGTGAGGTAGGTATTGTTATCTCTAATTTAGAGAATGAAAAAAGGACATATAGCTCTGTTGCCTTGCCCCAAATCAAACTGCTAATAATTACAGAGCTAGGAACTGAACCCAGGAAGAATGAAAGATTTCTTGCTCTCCAACAAGCTATACTGCCTTTTCATAATTACCAAGTCCCACTTTATAGCAATATTTTTTCCCATAATTCTAACTTTATTATTCTAGAATGGTATATGGTTTTTATATGCTTTCTTACTCAAAGTCTTCTGTTAATATTTAACTAAAGTTCCTTTTGTTAGTTCTTAGCAGAGATATACAAGAGTTACTTGCTTTAACTTATGGCATTACACAACTAATACATAACAATTTGTTTTCTTTTTCCTAGAGCATAATCACCAAGTATTTATTATCTAAGACTTAAAATGTTTTAGTAGACCTGTTATATAGGAGAAAGTTCATCATTCTTTACAATTTGGATTGAAAAAAAATTTTTAATTCTCATTTCAATGATTATAAATAAATACCAAACTTCTAAAATTTCTTAATACAAAATTAATTACAAGATACTTTTGTTGTTTCTATCCTTTCTATTTCTTTTCTTCTTCACACTCACTGCTGTCACTTAATCAGGAACAATGAAAAAGATACTGGGTCAGGTCAAATTGAGAAGTTATTCTGACTCAGTTAAGCCTGAGAGTTCTCTCAAGTATTTGGAGCAATGAACCAATGTTCTAACAATCCTTACTGCACTTTATTGGTTCTATGCTCTTCACATTTCCCTAGCAAAATTGCTTTTTCAACTGGTACTTCACAAGATTTAAAAATTTTATATGTTGGCATTTGTAGAATGTTACCCCAAAATGTTTACTGATTATATCATACTGTATTTTTTGGTTTCAACAGATTTAAAGTGCTGCTCCTTGTAAAAACTGTCCTTCAAATTCAGTATTTGTATCCTCGAGCTTCAGGAACATGCAAAGAGTAAAGTGAAGAATTGATTAAAAAAAAACAAAGGGCAGAAGTCAGTAATATCTTCTCTTTGACAAATATCACAGTCACTTATATCAACCTTTTCTCTATTTTGAAATGATTTTTCTATTCCAATTCCATTTTTGTGTTGGTTTCCACTTTTGTATGTATTGCAGTTATGTTAAAGTCTAAATACCTCATTACATAGCATCTATAGAAGTTCAGGTTTTCAAAAAACAGACCCGGAGACAAAAATTAAATACAAATAATTTCTTTTTTTTTTTTTTAAGATTTTATTTAGTTATTTGACACAGAGATCACAAGTAGGCAGAGAGGCAGGCAGAAATCGAGGGGAAAGCAGGCTCCCTGATGAGCAGAGAGCCCAGTTCTGGGCTCCATCCCAGGATTGTGGGATCATGACCTGAGCCCAAGGCAGAGGCTTAACCCACTAAACCACCCGGGTGCCCCTAAATGTAAGTAATTTCTTAAACAAACGTTACCCAAAGAAACTGATGAGGGAGTGGAAGAAGCAGAGGAGAGAAAGGGATGAAGTCAAGTGAAGATGTCATTTCAATTAAAAACAAACAAACATTAACTCCAAGGAGATCTGGAGTAGAAAGTACACCTCAGTGTTTGTCCTACCTGAAGGTAATGGTGTTATTCTTGCAAGGGTGGGAGCTTAGAACATCTGTGAGTGATACAAGGGATCAGATTGTCAAACCAGATGCATACTAATCAAGGATCTTACCTAGTTTCAAGATTTGGTAATTATTTTAAGGATATAGAACATCAAGAGACTTTGACCAACTAAGGAAAAACTCTGGGATATCATGGATATCTATAAGGCATGCATGCATCTCCGGAACCAGATAATGGATGAAGTCTTTAAGTGAGGTCCTGGAGTTATCTTACATAAAGAAGAAAATGTTTAAATTACAAAACATCTGATCTTATACTCTAGAGAGGCAGGTAGTTTCTGTGACACTCACCAGGAAGTCATGCCTCATAGATTATAAGCTCATTTACCAAAAGGACCCTTTATCTAAAGACATTCAATAGATAAGTCTTTTTTACCTTCTTGTAAACATCTTTAGTCTATTTACTTGGAAGGCAAATTGACTAGAAAAGTAGACTAGGATCACCAACTTTGGTCCTTTATCTCGTGGAGCAGAGTGTCCCTCGACCCCTGCTAGTGAATGGATCATAGACCAATTGCTTTCCCTTCTCAGAATACAAGAGATGTAAAGATCTGCAAGAGATCTAACAGGAACTAGTCCACAACATAGCCAAAAACCCCTCCTTTCTCAAATACCCCTCACTGTGTATCATAGTCCAACCCTAGAAAACCAGCTGAATTTCCCCAGGTGAAATGTCTTACTCGTTTTCCTTCTTCCGCTTGAATGTTTGCTTATTTGTTTGTCTGCAAACAGTATTGCATGGGGGAATCTCCTACAGATTTTAATGCCGGTATGATTTCCACTCTTAAGATTCACAGGAGCAAGATGGTCAGCTCTCTCATAATCACTGCTCGACATTATTTTTATTATAACATCTACCATACTCTAACACAATTGTTTACTTACATGAAAATTAATTACAAGTATATTAAGTTTGGGGGGGGTCATAGACTCCTTTCAGATGCTGAAAATTTTCATATGATACCACATATCACAGATTTTTTTTTAATTCTTTTTCTTCTTTTTTTTTTTTTTTTTGGCATTCAACTCTATGAGGTCAAAGATTCTTGAATCCCAATTATGGTTTCCAGATTGAGAAATCATATAAAAAGATATGTTTATTGAGAATAAATTCTTTACCTTATTCATCATTTTACATTTTGTTCTCAGCTTAATGCCTGAATATATGTTGGGTGTGGGAAGATTAATTTTTAAGCTTTTGATATCTCTTACATTGATCTCTCTTTGCTCGGGTGCATAAACCATACTCATTAGCAAACTTCCTATCTCCCCTTTGCTTTCTTTGTCCATTTTTTAAAAAATAATTTATATCACTCTATGCTGGGTATTGATTCAGCATTTGACACATATTGACTTCATCAATCCTTACTGCAAAATGAAGAAGTATTTTCTATTATTATCTCAATTTAAATGTAAGAAACTTGATCTCCAGACTGGGTAAGTGAATTGCTCAAGGTCACGAAATGACTATATATCATAATAAGGTTACTGCATAGGCTGCCTAACTCTAGATTTCACTTTTTCTGCCCTTTTATTTATTTATTTAGTTAGTTTTTAACTTGAGTTATAATTGACATATAACACTGTATTGGTTTTAGATGTACAACATAATATGTTGATATTTGTATATATTGTGAAATGATCACCAGAACAAGTCTAGTTAAACATCCATTACCTTACACAGTCACAATTTTTTTTTCTTGTAATAAGAAGTTCTAAGATCCACTCTCCTGACAACTTTCAAATATGTAATATAGTATTATTAGCTATAGTCACGTTGCTATACATTATATTCTTTTGAATTATTTATTTTGTAACCTGAAGTTTATACTTTTGATGTTCTTCACCCATTTTTAATATGTTACCCACTTTTTTATTTTACTTTAATTTCTAATTTTATTGATTTTTCAGCTAAATAACATTAAATATATATGTAGATATGTGTGTATGTGTATAAGTACATATTCACCCAAAAATCAACCTAAGACACAAAATATTATGAATATATTTGAAACTCCTTGTGTTCCTTCTTCCAATTATATCTTTCTTTCTTCCTATCAGACATAATTACTATTCTGCTTGACTTTTGTAATTGCCATTCATCTTTCTACTTCCACTAAACATATATATTTAGATAGTATATAGTAATATTTTGTAGTAAACTTTTGCACATATGTATTATCATACTGCATGCTATTTTCTGCAAGTCACTTTTTTTCTCAACTTAATATTTTTTAAATTAATTCCTGCTTTTTAAAGCCTTACAATAATTCATTGAAATTATGTCAGAATTTCTTTATTACTTTCCTAAAGGAGTCTTTGCTTGCTTACACATTTCAATATAAGAAATGATATGGCCAAGAAAATTTTCAACTTTTTGCATTCTGCACAAATACAGTATTTTCTCCAGAGTAAATGTTTGGGAATAAAATTTATCTTGTAGTATATATAGTCTTTCAAATCCATTAGATACTGACGAATGCATTTTAACTTTGTTGGCCAACTTAAATTATCTACAGTAATTTGTAATTTTCCATTTAATTTTATCTTCTCAATATTTGGTATTTGGGGATATTTAAAATTTTCACTTAATGGAAATAAAGTATTTTAAATGTTGGGCATGCTTGAATATATTCATGGCACTTCCTCAATTATAAATTGGCTATTCACATCTGTTATTCTTTTTGGCTAATTATATTTATTATTTAACTATACAGGCTCTTTTATAAGTATCTGCCTTGCTTGTATCTTCTTCACAGATGGAGCATGTCTTTTTATTTATAGTACTTTTGATGTATATAAGTTTTAATTTTAATGTAAGTACTTGAATCTTTCTTTTTTTTTTTAATTTTGTAACTGTGTCATGTTTAGAAAACTTTTACTACCCTTGATCACAGAGCTTTTAAATGGATCTATTTCTAGGTTCTCTGTATCCCCATCTATTTTCCTATCTGCGTTAGTCTGTTTTCAGACTGCTATAAAAAAGTGCCACATTGGGACGCCTGGGTGGCTCAGTTGGTTAAGCAGCTGCCTTCGGCTCAGGTCATGATCCCAGCGTCCTTGGATTGAGTCCCGCATCGGGCTCCTTGCTCCGCAGGGAGCCTGCTTCTCCCTCTGACTCTGCCTTCCATTCTGTCTGCCTGTGCTCGCTCTCGCTCCCTCTCTCTCTGACAAAAAAAAAAAAAAAAAAAAAGTGCCACAAACTGTATGACTTAAACAACAAACATTTCTTTTTCTCAGTTCTGGAGGCTGGGAAGTCCAAGACTAGGCACTAGAGGGTTTTGTGTCTAGTTAGAACCCATTTCTTGATTCACAGGTGGTCATTTTCTCACTGTGTCCTCACACATAGAAGGAATTAGCTCTCTGGAATCTCTTTTTTAAAGTATTAATTCCATTCATGGGGGTTCACCCACATGACCTAATCACCTTTGAAAAGCCCCACCTCCTAATGCTATCACATTGGAAAACAGAATTTCAACATATGAATTTTAAGGAGACACAAACATTCTGTTCATAACAATACCTTTTCATTGCTACTGCAATATCATAATAATTACAGATTTATAATGATTTTGATACATGATAAGGCAATTGAAATCACCGCAGTTAGGCTTTAGCTAAACTCCCACAAACTATATTGCTAATTACAACATCAAACTGACTGGGAGGGTTTGCTGTATCTCAAAAATGGCGTTTGATATTTTTGGCAAATTCATCTCTTAAACACCAATTTTGTGACTTCTGTGGAAAAAAAAAAATTCCTATTTGTTCTCCAAACACTTTGATTATTTTTTCAATCTCCTTTAAAGGTTTCTATTCTTGGCCTATATTTTGGATATTGTATTTTCTCCAGAGTCCCAATCTTCTTTTATCACTTTACATATGTTACCTACATAATCACATTTTCTAATATCACTCCATTAGATCTCTTTAAGATATTTGAAAAGTAACTCCAAAGATACATTTCACAACATATTTCAAATATACCTTTAAACTGGCATTGTATATTACACACACACACACAGAGTTGCATCTCAAATGAATATGTTTAAAATTAAAGCAAACATTTTTTTCTCCTAGTTCTATTTATCTGTTCCTTATTTTGGTTAGTTATGCCATTTACCTTGTTCCCAATAAAAACATGACTATTCTAAAAAAAAAAAAAAAAACAACTTGACTATTCTCATCTCCCTTTCATTTACACCCTTCATGTGGTTGCTGTTAGAAGCATGATAAGTCTAGTGCTTTCAAAATCCTCAGATATGCTCCATCTCTTTTAAGCATGTTGATTCTCTCTCTGTCTAGATCCCATTATTTAGGCTTGGGAAACACTGTTTCAAGATACTTTTTCCCCAAAATCTAACATATTTCCTGGTAGTACATATATCGTTTTAAAATAAAAATTCAGTCATGCTTTCCTATAGCTAAAAATTTTTAAATTACTCCTCACTTAATACACAGTAAGAACATGAAAGCTATAATATCATGCATCTGTTTTCCCAGAATATTAAGAGAAGTTTGTGCCAAAAGACTCTTTTATAGGTTAAATGAGTGACAAATGCTGAGAATATAAAGCAGAACAGATTTTTTAACTGGAAGATTTCCCAACTCTAAAAGCTAATGTATACTGAAAATTTCTAATTGGAAATCCAGGCTTCATATTTTCTTTACATATGGGGATCTCTATCTCTCAAGAAGTATTTATTTGTGTCCATTGAAACTAGTTGCTATAGTAAGGGTCAGGTTTCACCAGAGAAATAAAATACACACACACACACACACACACACACACACACACACACACAGAATAACTACCTAGCTATCTATTTCTAAGAAGAGATAGGGAGGACAGATAGATATAGATGTATTTAGAGAGAGAGTGATAGGCAAAGAGGGAGAGAGATTGAGGGATTGGGATTTATTATGAGGAATTCATTCATTTGATTATGTAAACTGAGAGGTCCCACTGTCTGCAGTCTGTAAGCTATTGACCAAAGAAAAGGGATGGTGTAGTTCCAGTCCAAGTCTGAAGGCCTAAGAATGAGGAAAACTGTGCTGTGAGTTTAGACAAAATCTGAAAGCCTGAGAACCAGAGGACCAAAGTTGTAAGTCCCAGTCTGAGTGCAGAAGACCTATACATAATTCAAGCAGTCAGGTTGAGCGAGACTGAATTTCTCCCTTCTCTTTTCTGTCTTTTTGTTCTACTATGGACTTCAGTGGACTGGATGACGTCCACTCCATTATGAAGAACAATCTTTACTCAATGTATGAAGTCAAATGCTAGTTCTATCTGGAAACCCCTGCACAGACACACACAGAAATACTATTAACCAAATCTCTGGGCATCCCATGCCTAGTCGAGTTGTTTTATAATAAACCAATCTTCTCTCTCTCTCTCTTTTTCCTCCCTCCCTCTTCCCCCCTCCCCCGCAACATATTTGTTCTATTTCTCTGGAAACATTAATGTACCAGTTAAGGTCAAGCAAAATATAACTTTGCTTGCTTCTTATTTCAGCTTTCATATTGTAAGCAAGTGACTTTTGGTGGTCTACACAGTGCCATTTTTTACATTCTGTCAGTTCACTGTCTAAAAAGACCATCAAGCGTGGTGCTGAAATGTTATCTGGTGTTCCTAAGTGCAAGAACGGTGATGTGCCTTATAAGAATATATCTGTTAGGTAGGCTTTGTTTAGGCATGAATTATAGTGCTATTGGATGTGAGTGCAATGTTAATTAGTTGACATGACACTTTAAATAAGATATCTTTAAGTAGAAATACACAGAAAACAAGTTTATATATTGATTTGTTGATGGCAACATACTAAAATCTCTGAGGAATTTAACCAAGTTTTCTCCAAGGAAATCTGTTAATTCAGTGTTTACAGCAACTTTATAAAATAAAACTGCCATGAATAATGAGAATTGACTGTATGTTTCTGTACATATACTTTTACAGATACATATTTTTAGAAATCTCAAGTTCATGTCAATATTTCTAATTCTATTTCATTTTTTTCTAGATCGTCCTCTATCCAGTATCTGTAACTCTCTTCCTCCAAACTAAGAGCCTCAGATCCCAATAATATTAGCAATTTATTTATTTGCTCAATCGTATATCTAAAACAATTTCAATACAATTTCATCTATAAAGCTAAACTTCAGTAGAGAACTACTAAAAAAGTTCAGAATTTGTTTGCAGTTTTCAAGTATCTCATCTTGCTCAAAACTAAAGGGACGTAGTCTACCACCATGCTCATAAATTACTTGAATGCATTGATTTTTTTTCCTTTTTTTCCTCTTTTTCTTCATTTCATTATTGGGATCTCATTGTTCATTTTTGAAAGATAGAATCACTTATTTCAGGTTTTCTTCATATTTACTTTTTGGTTTTCCCCTTTCCATCTCTTTTAATGCAATAAAATTTTGAAATATATAGAACTTTGACATGCTTTCAAAAATTAACACTGTACAAAATCATATTCTCAGAGAAATGACATTTCCTTTAGACATCTTTCACTCCATTCCTCATCATTTGCAATTAACCGATTTCATTAATTTTTGGTTTATCCTTAATTTTTTTTTTGTTTGTTTATCTGTATAAGGAAAACCCTAAAGCATTGTTAAAAGAAACTGAAGAAGACACAAATAGAAGACACCCCATGTTCAAATCAGAATAATTAATTTTGTTGAAATGTTCATCTTACCCAAAATAATCCACAGATTCACTGCGATGTGATTTTCACAGAAATAGCAAAAGAAAAAAAATTCTCCTAAAGTTTGTGTAGAACCAAAAAAGACCCTGAATGGCTAAAACAATCTTGTGCAAGAAGAATAAAGATGTAGGCACTACACTTCCTGATTTCAAACTATATTACAAAGCTACAGCAATCAAAATAGTATCATAAGCATAAAAGCAGATACATAGATCAATGGAACAGCCCAGAAAAAAAAAAAAAAACCCACACACTTACATTCCAGAATTTTTAACAAACACACCAAGAATACACAATGGGGAAAGGACAGCCTCTTCAATAAATGGTGTTGGTAAAATTGGGTATCTACATATAAAATAATGAAATTGGATCCTATTTTATAAATTATACAAAAATCAAGTGAAAATGGGTTAAAGACTTCAAAAGATCCAAAGCCACTAAACTCCTGAAATAAAGCATAGGTGAAAATCTCATTGACCCTGGCTTTAACCGTGTTTTTTTGGATTTGACACTAAAAACACAGGACACAAAAGCAAAGTAGGTAAGTGAAATTATGTCAAACTAAAACGTTTTTGCATAGCAATGGAAATAATCAATAAAATGAAAAAGCAACCCATAAAGTGGGAAAAAAAATGTAAACCATTTTAACTGATAAAGGGTTAATATCCAAATATATAAGAATCTCATACAACCTAATAATAATAGTAATAATAATAATAATAATAAATAACCCTGTTAAAAATTGGCAAAGAATCTGAATAAACATTTTTCCAAAGAAGATATATAGATGCCCAAATGGTATATAAAAATGGTCACTACTTATCATCAGGGAAATACTAATCATCAGGGAAATGCTAATCAAAGTTATAATGAAATATAACCACATACCTGTTAGCACGACTATTATCAAAGAGTCAAAATATATTAGGTGTTTTCATGGATGTGAAGAAAAGGGAACCATTGTGTGTTATTAGCATGAATGTCTACTGATACAGCCATTATGTAAAATAGCATAGTGGTTCCTCAAAAAATCGAAAATAAAATTATCATATGACCCAGAAATCCCACTTCTGAGTATATATCCGAAGGAAATAAAATCACTACCTTGAAGATATATCTAAATTGATATGTTCATTGTAACATCATTCTCAGTAGCTGAGATATAAAGACAACCTAAGTGTCTGTCAACTGTTGAATGTATAAAGAAAAGGCAGTGTAGAAATATACAATGAAATATTTATTATTCAATCTTAAAAGGGGTGAATGCCTTTCCATTTGCAACAACACAGGTGAATCTTGAGAACATTATAATAAGTGAAATTATCCAGACACAGAAAGACAAATATCTCATGATCTCACTTACATACAGACTTGTAAAAAAGTGGAATTCATAGTGACACACAGTAGAAAGGTGATTACTAGATGCTGTGGGTTGGGAGAAAAGAGAAAGTACTGATTAAAGGATACGAACATTTAGTACTAAGATGAATGAGTTCTGAAGACCTAATGCACACCATGGTGATTACAGTGAATTAAGATGCATCATATATTTGAAATTTGCTAACAGAGTAGTAGATCTCAAGTGTTCTCACTACAAAAAAAAAAAGTAACTATATAAGGTAATGGATGTGTTAATTAATTTGAATCATGGTCATCTTTTTGTAATATATATCAAGAAATTATATTGTACGCTTTAAATATATACAATATTTTCTTTGTCAGTCATACCTCCATAAAGCTGGAAAGAATATTAACACCCTTCCAAGTGATATCATGGAATAAGATTCTGATAGAATGATTTAAGTGACAGAAGTTGACAAAGTGTTTTCAAGGGGCAAGCTAGTACATATATTAGGCTTTGCAGTAGTCACTATCACATATTCTTTGTTCTATTTACCACCTTCTTAAAATGTATAAAAATATTTTTAGCTCATGGGCTATACAAAAACAGTCTGTTGGCCAGATGTGGCCCTCAGCCAATAGTTTGCCAACCCTGGGCCTAGAGAATTTCTAAATATTCCTAATTCTGAGAACTGAATAAACTCCAAATAAGATCTGTTAGTTGGAGGCAAATTAGTGTAAAAGAGATGAAAAAAAAAAAAGAGTTCATATTCAAGTTTCTTTTATTTGAAACAGAATTTCTCCCAAGAAAGAAAAAAGTGGGGGTGGGGTGGAGTTGGGGAAACAACATCCTAACTTGCTTTACTAGGTAATACACCAAGGAATTTCTAGAATTATAGAAAATTGGAAAGGTGAAAATCCTTCGGATCAGGTAGTAGTTAGATTGACCTGGAAGCTACATGAAAGCTTTTGAGTTTTATTTGTAAAATAAAATTTACTCATGAGTAAATACCATATTATTGTCTCCTACATGGAGATAACAAAAATGTCGTTGCCTTTGAATTGATACTTGAGGAACATAAATGGCAGCCAAACTACATAGTACACAATGATTCCTTGACCTGTTTTTCATTCCATTAAGTGCAGAGTTATTAAAAACCCAGTGGCCTGTGAGTTAGTCAAACCATAGTGGACGGGTAGCATCTCTAGCCATCATCTACTATATCGAATACCTGTGGTTAGTGCCTATAATTCTGTGTGGGAAGCACTGGAGTAAACAAAGGGAGACAGCTTCTGTTAAGGAGTGAAGGAGTCTAAAATAAGAGATGTAGTTACATAAGAAAGTATGAGAAAGAGAAAATATACATAGTGTGGCAGGCAATGCACATTGAAATGCATTAATTTGCCAAAAAAATATATGTGCCCAAACATACACATTAAATATATATTCAGGGCCTAATTAGAGAAGGTGTTCTGGAGGAGTACATGTAAAGGTACTTATGAAAGAATCCATTCTGTGGAGCATGCAACCCCTGATCTCAGAGTCGTGGGTTTGAGCCCCACTTTGGTGTATAAATTACTTAATAATAAAACCTTTATAAAAGGCTTGCATTCTATGATTTCCACAATTTAATAAATGATATGCATCCGTATATGGAGATAGAAAGTAGTCTACATGACCTTGTCAGAATGGCCATTCATTCAGACATGTTGGTTTTAAGAAACTGAATACTCTTGAGTAACCTGGGAAAATACTTCATTCTAATATATTTCTGTGCCTTATACTTTGGCATTAGCTGTCTACTTTTTTGTTGTGGTTCTTTAGTTTTCCTGTCTGTATAATGGAGATGTTAATTTCCTTCTCCTAGTTGCTGAGAAGGTTGATTTATACTTATAAAGGACTTTGAAGATGAAAAGCATTTGTGCTTACTATTAGCTGTAATATAGGCCAAAAAAGAGAAGAGCCATTTGTCTGAAGAGGGCATTTACTTTAGAGCAGTGCAGAAGAATTAGCAAGGGCAACAGTAGAGGAAGGATGGATTGAAGAAATAAATATAGGAAGAAAGCTTTTTAAAGCTTACTGTTTTTTTGTGATCCAAATCTAAAATGCTTTGAGATTCTTTTTTTTTTTTAATGGTGCTCATAAGAGGCTTCCTACAGTCAATTTATATAAGAAAGAGATTTCATTTTCTACATTAAAACTAAAGAATCATTATCTTCAGCTGTAAGTTGCCCAGGTTCTCTATTGTAAGAAGTATCAAGTCCAATTAAGACTGAAAAGAAGCATTTAATTTTTTTCCAAGGTGATTGCAGAATAGCCTTCACTGAATTTAATTTGAATCATATGCATTATCGTTCATTGTGCTAAATTATTTTAACACTCAATGATTATAAACATAAATTACTAATTTCTCACTGAATCTAACACATAAATAGAATTGAAACAAACATGGTATATACAGATCATTTTGCCAAAAGTATCACTTATTAATCATACTTGAAGGAAATAACATTTGCAAAGTCAAGAGCCTGACATTTTATATCTTATATAATTTGTGTCATAAGTACTTGGCTACAGGAAAGGGAGCTGTCACTGTAGTTTCATTAATGTGGCATCTGATTGAATTCTTTATATAGTTCTACTGGTTTATTGTTTTGCTATTCTTTTTATTAGGAAGGAGGCAAGTTTATTTCTCTTAAAGTCATTGATCAATAAAAATAAATCTATTGTAGTAAAAACTTGATAGAATAGAATTCTGTATTGAGCTCAGATATAAAATTAAGCAGTAACAGAAAATTGCTTTCAGACAATAGTTATCTGTAAGAGAAAGCAAAACAGTTATTCAGTTATTCAGCTGATCAGAGAACTTTATCCACCAAAACAGAAAAATAGAAATATTAAACATTTAAGGACAGTGAGATGCTTTTGTCAGAAAATTGTATTCACTTTCATTATTGAGTCTTCTAAGGATCCTCAGGTGTATTTAGTAAATGTTGAGAATATGCAAATATATTGATCCTATGGACTAAAACAAAATAGTGACAATTTTTAGGTTGACAGTACTATTATTTCATTGATAGTGACCTACTATTTTACTTTAAGGATAAAATTAAAAAGAACATAAATTTCTTGTCAAGGCCTGTGGGTTAATGAAAATTTTTTACATATGGTGCATGAACATGCTATAGGATGTGGAAAAAAACATACATTTGCCTTTGAGTTTATTGTGTTAATGTTTGGAATAAATTGTATCTATGCAGAAACAGAAGGATGCTTCTCTTAAGGTCTGATTTTGTTTTTGAAATTTTTTTCATTTTAATTCCAGGGGCCTGAGTAAATTGCCTGAATAATGATATACTGCTTGAAACATATGTAGCCAGTTGTATTTTTATAATTTAATAATTCATTCAAATTTTTATTTCCATGTTGGCTGACCAAAAAAAAAAAAAAAAAAAAAAAATCTGGGAAAAGCAAGTAATCACCTTTCACTGATCCTACTATTGATGAATATTCTACTGAGGAAAGTGAACTAAAGGTTATAGTAAATTGTAATGATTTAGGAGTATCTGGCAACCATACAATTTGCAATAGATAAGATAGTCCCATGAACATAAATAATGCGTCTCCATTGACCATGTTGGCAAGATAACTGCCAATTTTTATTTAGTATTGATACTAAAATTTAGAGCATGATAAAGAATTGCAGATAAAAGAAGGAAAAATATGACATATATATCACATCTTTCTTATATATAATATATATGATATATATAATCAGCAATAAATAATATATGTAATCGAAAGCGAACATCACAACAAAACAACTAAACAATAATAAGAAAGGTTTCTTTTCTGTTCTAATAACAAAATGGACTAAAGTTGTTTATAACTCCTAGTTACAAAATAAACAATATATCCTGGGGATGCAATGTGCAGCATGGTGTCTATAATTAATCAAATTATAGCATATATTTGAATATTGCTGAGAGTAGATGTTAAAGCTTCTCATCACAAGAAAAAGAATTTGTAACCATGAGATTTACTATGGTGATCATTTTGCAATGTATGCATATATCAAATTATTATGTTGTACACCTGAAACTAATATACGTTATATATTAATTTTATATCAATAAACAAGAATATGCTTTCTTTTTAAAATTAGAAACATAGGTAATAAGTTCACTGTTGTTAGAATTATTGTTTTTTTTATAGAGTCCGTCCACTTATGTTTAGATATTTCTGCCTTACCCAATGTAACAATTGATTGGCTGGAAATCTATACTAGTATAATATAAATTTTAAAAAGTATATTTTGTGTATTAAGGATGGAGATACATACTCTAACCAAATCACATAGTTTTCCATATCTTTCTAAAACATAGTACTTCTCTTTCTCTTCCTTTTCCAGACGCCCCTTTCCCTTTCTTCTCTCACCATTTTCTTCTATTGCAACCTGCCATGACAGTAGCACATGATGAAGATTTCGCCATCATAAACCGAATCATAATCTCTAGGTGAGAAAAACAAGTTAACAAATAAGCAGGAAATAACTACTATTTAGAAAACTACAGTCTCCATCGTCACAAATAGTTTAAAGCTTCAAGTTATTGAGAGAGAAAATAGTTAAAATGCCATGTGGACAAAGGTAGCTCGATTTGAAAAGTCAACTGAATGAGTTTATTTCATCTGAAGTTTCATTAAGAAAATGATTAGTAAGAGAACTTAAAAGAAGCTCTCCAACAAGATTAAAGAAATGGACATATAAGGTTTATGTTCAATATGCAAATTACATAATAAAATTAATTGTATTTTAGAAAATATATATGAATCATCTTTTAAAGAGAGTAATATTGGTTTATCTTAAGAACTCATAATTCTTTTTAGTCACAAGTTGGAGAATTGTGTCCAGATTTTATTTAAACTACCTTGTTATTTTTGTTCTGTATGTATTTATTAAAATAACATCTCCCACATTATAAATGTTTACATAATTAAAATTTCATCATTTAGCTAAAGTGAGGAGAATGTATGCTATCACACCATATATTTTCAAAATGCCCTTCTTACAAGTCAAAAAAGAAATGTGTGTCTATGTATGAGAACTCAAAAAAAAAAAAAGAAAGAAAAGATGTAAGTAATAGGTGGATAAGTAGTCCCCATTATATCTAATTTGACTTAATGAAAAGTAGTTCTTAACTTTCAATCAACCTTAAAGCTGGAATCATAGCTCTTTTGCATTTTATCCCCTTGATAATAGATTTTCTTATTTAGCTCTAAATTTTTGAGAAGTAATTATTAAAATACCATTGAGTCCATTTTTTTATTATAAAACTTTTATATTAACTAAGAGATGTCTAGGTTGTCAAGGGAATTTACCAATTTATGTCAATCATTCGAGTTCATAATTAAATACAGTTCTTTTTTGAGATTTTTATATAAAATCTACACAGTTTTCTGTAATGGGAAAAGGGGAAACTAGGTCTTAGATACCTTACATCAGTTACTAACAAGAATCCTTACAAAATACTGTTAGAAATCATGACATTGTTTTATTATAAATTGTCTCAAATTATGCTGGTCAACTAAGCCTCATGATGCTAAAAAGTAGAATATATTAATGCTAGATACAAACCTCATTCATACAAAATAAGCCCCTTTAAGTTGGAATATTTTGATGTTCTCATAATAAATGCAAGTTCAGAAATCAGAGTTGTGACAGTAAAGCAGAGGGAAGCTAAGGTTACAAAAATGAGTGGGGATGATGTGTTGAGAAGGGCACACTTCACTTCTGTGAAGTTCTCACCCAAATCCTTAAATCCTGTGACTCATTAGAAAACAGCAGACAAACCCAAATGGAGAGACATGCTCCAAAACACCTGACAACTGCACTACCAAAGGGTTGAGCTTATGAAAAACAAATAAGTATTGAGAATTCACAACTGGGGAACACGAAGAAGAAAATGTACATGGTATCATATAGTAAATGCTGGAACAAAACAAATTGAAAAGAACATTAATGGAAAAAAATGATAAAACCCAAATTAAAGCTGTAGTTCTAGTTCCATATTATATTAGTGTTAACTTATAAGTTGTGATAAGTATTATATAAGATGTCATTCTTAGAAGAAACTGAATAGAGGGCAAGTGGGAAGTCACTGAAGAATTTTTGCAACTCTTTTGAAAATATAAAATTATTAAATAATAATAATTAAGGAATAAGAAAAATTAGCAAAAAAAAGAAGAAAATAAAGAATGAGAGAATTTATAAGAACATTGAAAATGAATCAGAGCATACCAAACTACATGGAAACTGGTTATTACTTACACATATATTTCTTTTTTTTTTTTTTTTTTAAGAATTTTTTTATTTGACAGAGAGAAATCACAAGTAGATGGAGAGGCAGGCAGAGAGAGAGGGGGAAGCAGGCTCCCTGCTGAGCAGAGAGCCCGATGCGGGACTCGATCCCAGGACCCTGAGATCATGACCTGAGCCGAAGGCAGCGGCTTAACCCACTGAGCCACCCAGGCGCCCCCTTACACATATATTTCTTAATAATAATGAGGATTATATATGATGATTAGAAGACAGAAATATGTATCAATATCAATCCTAAAGACATGATATGTATATGAAGATTAATTTGGGGTTGTCATGTATTTTCTGAACTTAGACACTTCCAGGATGAATAACAGGCTTTACACTCTAACTCCTCAATAAAGAGTTTTGGAGGTACAGGCAATATATTCTGCTAAGATACAAAAGAATGGGTGACTCTTAGTCTTACTTTAAAGTATCATAGTCAGAGATAAGAGGAGGAAGCAATAGACTGTCCAAACTGCATCCTTCGGTTTAGACTAACGGGAAGGATTACATGGAATCAGAGATACAAGTCAAGGGGTTCTTTTTTTGTAGCCAAATCCTGATGACTCTGAAAGAGTCACTAGAGCAAAATGCTGAAGGAGAACAACAATAAATCCAAAGGGATATCCTACTGATTTCCACAATCAATAAGGCCATAAACATCTCCCGAGTTGGAGAATGGAGCCTGTAATCAAACACTGAGTAATATGAAAACAATCAGTGATGTGTAAACAGCGAGAATCAAAGAAATTGTAAGACTTTTAAATCCTGTTCTACTGAAGATCTATAGATACCTTCAAAGATGGTACCTATTACATGAGGGGAAATGTATTTGGTCAAAACATTTAGAAAAAAAATTGTTTTAAAGAAAGATTAAAAGGTTTCTTACTGAATAGTTCTAGACTTTTAGATGACAATGTGTTTTGTAAAGCTTGCTGCTGAAAGAGGTGAGCATCTGAAAGTGGAAAAAATTAAAGAAAATATAGTATTTACAAAATTTATTTTGGGGAACAAATAGCTTTTGTCATTTTTTTTTTCTAGGAAAACTTACTTAAATAAAGATACATTGAGGGGCACCTGGGCGACTCAGTGAGTTAAAACCTCTGCCTTGGGCTCAGATCATGATCTCAGGGTCCTGGGATCCAGCCCCACATCAGGCTTTCTGCTCAGTAGGGAGCCTGCTTCCTCTTCTCTCTCTGCCTGCCTCTCTGCCGATTTGTGATCTTTATGTAAAAAAAAAAAAAAAAAAAAAAATGATACACTGAACATTCACACAGCAGATGTATTTTCTGTCACTTTAAATATATTTGGGGGCTGCCTGGGTGGCTCAGTGGGTTAAGCCTCTCCTTCAGCTCAGGTCATGATCTCAGGGTCCTGGGATCGAGTCCCACATTGGGGTCTCTGCTAGGCAGGGAGCCCGCTTCCTCCTGTCTCTCTCTCTCTACTTGTGATCTCTCTCTGTCAAATAAATAAAATCTTTTTTAAAAAAATAAATAAATATATTTGGTAGGACTATTGCTTACATATACCTGAAGCTTTGATTCCTGGATCTCTTAGCAGAGTCGTATTTCTGGGTATCTGATTTTAATGCCTCCTAATGCCACTGGTTGCTTATCTAGAGGGGTCTTATGAGTTCTCTTGTTATTCTTAGTAATATAAGAACCCCACATCAATAAATAATATGTTCAGCTTAATGGAATAACCCAAAACATGCATACACACACAAACACACACACAAACATACACACACTGAACTGGGAGTAAGTCCCCTTTCCCAGTCTGGTCTACTCTAAGTGAACCATCAGCAGTCAGGAAGAGTTGGAGAGAACAGTGGTTTTGGCTTCTTCCAGAGTCTGAATTGGAGAAGGGAGGACAAAAAAGGCCAAGAGCATAGGAAAACAAACAAAAAAGAACAACAACAACAAAAAAAAACCTTTTTCTTTTTCTTTTTTTTTCCTTAATAAAAATAATTTACTAGCTCATATAAGTGGAAGTTGAGATGTAGGATAGAATTCAAAGTTTGGTGATCTATTGCTTATTCCTATCTCAAAGAACTCAGGATCTTTGTCTTTGTGCTAAGTCATCAGAAGTGACAGAGGAATTACTCTCAGGGTGTAGGAGAGCTAACAATAACAATCAAATCAACAAGGTGCTTTATAAATTCCCAGTGAAAGAGAATACATTTATCTATGCTTTCCTGGAAGCCATTCTAAAATTCATCTTGATTGGCCCAAAACCACAGAAACAACATCTTTGCCCAGGAGAATGGATTATTTTGATTGGTTTAAGCCTATCAAACCTTAACAATGAAGCAGGAGCAGGCTGGAAAGCAGTTTTACCTGAAGGGAGTGGAAGCTGTTTTATAGTATTTGTTGTGCTGTTAACTTTCTGGTTGACCTGGGCAATTTCTTTAATTCCCTGGACCTATGGTACAGCATTCTTAAAGATTTAAAGATAGGATTAAATAGACTTCCTCCAGGGAAGATGGCAGAGTTGGAGCACCCTAAGCTCACCTCCTCCCATTGGATACAACTAGATAACAGCCACAGCAGTGTAAATGGTCCAGAAAACAAGCCAAAGATTGGTGGAAAGAACTCTCCACAGCTAATTGTAAAGAAGAGGCCACATTGAAGAGGGTAGGAAGAGCAGAAACACAGTCTAGAACTAAATGGAGGGAGGGTTGCCATGGGTGCAGAGGGGGGATAAACAGACTCTTACACCAGGGATCCCACATGAGGAAATGAATCCCCATAACAGTTGATTTTGAAAAACAGAGGGACTGAATTTCTTTAAGTTCTTACAATCGGCAGAACTTAAAACCTGGAACTTTAAAAATCAGTAAGCTCTGGGGAGAGCCAAGAAGGCAAAAGGAAACAGAGTCCCTTCCCACAACAAATAACCCCACAAAGATACAACATAGAAGCAACGGTCTGAAAAATGCCTGGGATATATTGGCAGGGAGGGGAGGCTCAGATTTGTTTATTAATCTCAGAACTTGTCCTGGAGAGGCAGGGAATTGTTGGGAAATTTCTCCAGCAGCAAAGGAGTTGCCAGGTACCATATCCTTCTCCCATCTCCCAGCATAAACACAGACATACCTGTAGGAATCAGCAAGGCTCCAACACTTACTACCTAACTGTCTGCCTCACCCACATGCTTTCTTGTGAATATGCTCCCTCCAATCAGGCCTCAGGTCCAGGTCCCCTCCCACAGCAGACAACTGCAAATCTTGCTCATGCTATGCATCCTGCTCCCTCATGATACTGAGGCTCTGACACCTCCAAAACAGCCTGCCTCAGTCTCCAGCAGGTATGTATCCTCTCCTGCCCATACAACCTTGCTGGCAATTCAAAGCCTGTCCCTGCATTCTCCTGTCATTCCATGTTACTGCATCTTTGGCAGATTCCTGGTTCAACTCAACTTAAACCCAAGCAGTCCTAGACTGGCCTATTAACAGGTACCAAAGCCTGTCCACAACAGGCAAAGGAAGCCATTGGAGATGACTGAACTAAAGATAAAAACTGTTCAGCCAGAACAACAGGGTACAGACAACACACATAGGAGACACCCCTGCAACACCAGGTGACAGTGAACAAGGAACAGTGCACTACAGCAGGGTACTGCAGAACCTCTTCTTCATAAGGCTACTACTTTCAGGATCAGGAGACTACTAAACTAGCCCTACAATAAATATTAAAGAAGACTTTTGAGTGGAAAGAAAAGAGTATAAAGAGGAGTAAGAAAATAAGGAAACAAAAAAAAAACAGTAAAAATATGTTTAGCTGCAAAAAGTATGTCAGAAAAAAAATGGAATTCACAAAATAAAAGGATATAAAGTATAATATGATATGCCTAAAACATGGGAAAAAAGGAGTAAAGATCATCTACATAATGTAGATTGCTATATGCATTAGATGTTACATGTAAACCTAATGGCAAACACAAATCAAAAACCAGTAATAGATATGCAAAAAATAAAAAGAAAGGAATCCAAGTATATCCCTTAAAAAAAGCCAAAAACCATGAGAAAAGAGAGGAAGAGAAGAAAGAAACAGAGAAGAACTACAAAATCACCTATACAGCAAGTAACAAAATGCCAATGAATACATACCTATCAATAATTACTTTAAATGTAAATAGATTCTAATGCCCCACCAAAAGACATGTGATGAAATGGATAAAAAAGCAAGATCCATCTATATGCTATCTACAAGAGACTCATTTCAGAACCAAAGGTACATGTGAAAGAATTGAAAGCAAAGGGATAGAAGAGCATTTATCATTCAACTAGAAAAGAAAGCCAGGGTAGCGATACTTAGTGTAAAAAGAGAGAGACAAAGAGGGACACTATATAATCATAAAAGGCACAATTCAAGAAGATGTAACAATTGCAAATATATATGAACACAATATGGGGGCACCCAAGTACATAAAGCAGCTAATAACAAATATAAAGGAAGTAATTGATAGTAATATCATGATAGTAAGGGACTTTAACACCCCACTTACATCAAGGAATCCAAACAGAAAACCACCAAAGAAATAGTGGCTTTGAATGAAATACTGGACCAGATGTATCTATATATTCAGACCTTCCTATCCTAAAACAGCAGAACACAAATTTTCCCAAATGCACATGGAACATTCTCCAGAATAGATCACATATTAGGTCACAAAGCAAGCCTAATTGAATCTGAAAAGACTAAAGAAATACCATTCATCTCTTCTGACCACAACACTATGAAACTAGAAATCAACCACAAGAAAAAATCTGGAAAGAACACAAACATGAAAGTTAAATAACCTGCTACTAAACAGTGAATATGTCAATCAAGAAACCAAAGAGAAAATTAAAAAAAAAAAAAACATGGAGATAAATGAAAACGGAAACATAGCAGTCTAAAATCTTTGGGATGCAGCAAAACTCTTCTAAGAAGAAAGTTTATAGCAGTACAGGTCTACCTCAAGAAGCAAAAAAATTCTCAAACAACCTAACCTTACACTTAAAGAAATTAGAAAAAGAACAAGAACAAACAAAACAAAACAAAACAAAATGAACAAACAAACAAACAGCAGAGGCAAGGAAATAATAACAATTAGAGCAGAAATACATGAAATTAAAAAAAAAAATAGAACAGACAAATGAACCCAGGAGCTGTTTCTTCAGAAAGATAACAAAATTAACAAGCCTTTAGCTAGACTCATAAAAAGAGAGAGAGAAATGGGGGGGGGGGTGACTAAAACAAAATCAGAAGTTAAAGAGGAGAAATAAAAATCAACATTTCAGAAATATGAATGATTATAAGAGAATATATGAAAAGTTACATGCCAAAAATTGGTCAACATAAAAACATATAACCTCTCAAAACTGAATCTGAATGAAATATAAATTTGAACAGACTTACTACCAAAATTGAAATTGAATCAGTAATCAAAACAACAACAAACAAAAAACCAGGACCAGGCAGCTTCACAGATGAATTCAATGAAACATTTAAAGAACAGTCAACATCTATTCTTCTCAAACTATTGCAAAAAATAGAAGAGGAAGGAAAGCTTCCAAATTCATTTTATAAAGCCAACATTATGCTGATATCAAAACCAGATAAAGACACTACAAAAAAAAAAGAAAACTTAAGGCCAATATCTCTGACAAACATAGATGCAAAAATCCTCAACAAAATATTGACAAACCAAATCTAACAATACATTAAAAAAATATTCACTACAGTCAAGTGGGATATATTCCAGGGATACAACTGTGGTCCCATCAACATAATATATCACATCAACAAGAGAAGTGATAAAAACCATAAGATCATTTCAATAGATTCAGAATAATCATTTGACAAAGTATAACATCAATTTATGATTAAAAAATTCTAAACTAAGTACGTTTGTAGGGATCATACCTCAAGTTAAAAAAGGCTGTATATGAAAAAACCCCAACTACCATCATACACAGTGGTGAAAAACTGAACAAGACAAGGATATCTACTTCAATCTACTTTTATCCAACATTGTACTAGAAGTCCTAGCCACAGCAATGAAACAAGAAAAAAGAAATAAAAGACATCAAGATTGGTAAGAAAGAAGTAAAATTTTCACTATTTGCAATGTGGTATTATACATAGAAAACCCTACAAAGTTCACCAAAAATCTACTAGAACTGATAAATAAATTCAGTAAGTTTGCAGGATACAAAATCAATATGTAGGAATCCATTGCCTTTCTATACATTAATAACAAAGTAGGAGAAAGAGAAATTAATAAAACAATCCTATATACAACAATATATGTAAACTGCACCAAAAATAATAAAATACCTAGGAATGAACCTAACCAAAGAAGTGAAAGATCTGTACCCCAAAAACTATGAAACATTGATGAGAGAAAGTGAAGATGACACAAAGAAATGGAAAGATATTTTATTGCTCATGGATTAGAAGAAGAAAAACAATTGTTCAAATTTCCATAACTTGGGCCCCTGGGTGGCTTAGTCAGTTAAGTGTCTGTCTTTAGCTCAGATCATGAATCCAAGGTCCCAGGATCAAGTCTTGCATTGGGCTCCCTGCTTAGTGGGAAGTCTGCTTTTCTATTTCCCTCTTGCTTATGTGTTCTCTCTCTCTCTCAAGTAAATAAATAAAATCTTTTTTTAAAAAAAGTCCATAACCTAAAAAAATCTACAGATTTAATGCCATCCCTATCAAAATACCAATAGCATTTTTCACAAAACTAAAACAAATAATCCTAAAACTTGTAAGGAAGCACAGAAGACCCTGAAAAAACAAAGCATTCTTGAAAAAGAAGAACAAAGCTGGAGGTATCACAATCCCAAATTTCAAGATATACTATAAAGCTGTAGTAATCAAAATACAAAAATAGATACATAGAAAAATGGAACAGATTAGAAATTCCAGAAATAAATTCACAATTATATAGTCAATTAATCTTTGACAATGGAAGCAAGAATATTCAATGGGTAAAAGTCCCTTCAACAAATGGTGTTGGGAGAACTGGACAGCTACATGCAGATGAATTAAACTGGACCTCTTTCTTACACCATTCTCAAAAATAAACTAAGGACAAAAAATAAATTAAGGACCTAAATATGAGACCTGAAACCATAAAAATCCTAGAAGAGAGCAAGGCACTAATTTTTCTGACATGGGTCACAGCAACATATTTCTAGATTATATCTACTGAGGCAAGGGAAACAAAAGCAAAAATAAATTTTGGGACTACATCAAAATAAAAATTTTCTGTTCAGCAAAAAAAGCAGTCAACAAAACTAAATACAACTTTTAGAATGTGAGAGGATATTTTCAAATGGCATATCCAATAAGGGGTTAGTATCCAAAGTATATGAAGAAGTTACACAACTCAACACCTCCAAAATAAATAATTCAATTAAAAAATGGGCAGAACACATCAACAGATATTTCAATAAGGACACCATAAAGATGATCAACAGACAAATATAAAGATGCTCAATATTACTCATCATTAGGGAAATGCAAATCAAAATTACAATGAGATATCACCTGGCACTTGCCAGAATGTCTAAAACCAAAGCCATAAGAAAGTACAACTGTGGGCTAGAATATGCAGAAAAAGGAATCCTCATGTACTGTGTACGTGGGAATGTAAATTGGTTCAGGCACTGTGGAAAACATTTATGGAGGTTCCTAAAAAAGTTAAAAATAAAGCTACCTTATGATTCAGTAATTCCACCACTGGGTATTTACCCAAAGAATACAAAAACACTAATTCCAAACAGATATATGCAGTCCATGTTTATTGCAGTATTATTTATAATAGCCAAATTATAGAAGCTACCCTAGTGTCAATCTGCAGATGAATAGATATAAAGTGCTATATATATGTATACATATATACGATATATATTATATATACTGCATATATTTTACATATAAGTGTATGTAATATACATTATATATACATATAAATTGGAATATTATTTAGCCATAAAAATGAATGAAATCTTGCTATTTGCAACACTATGGATGGAGCTAGAAAGTAATACGCTGAGTGACATCAGTCAGTCGGAGAAAGACAAATCTAAATTTGGAATTTAGGAAACAAAATTAATATACAAAGAAAAAAAAGAGACAAACCAAGAAACAGAGAGAACAAATTGATGGTTACCAGAGGAGAGGTGAGGATGGTTGGGTGAAATAGGTGGTGGGGATCACCTACAGTGGGTGCTGACTAAAACATAGAATTGTTGAATCATGATACTGTATACCTAAAACTAAAATAACAACTGTATTTTAACCATCCTGAATTAAGACTTAAAAAGAGATAGAATTAAGTAACTGAAAATCTTTCAAAAAAATTCTGAATGCAAACCTTCAGTGATTATAGAATTTTATTCAGTAATTTATCGTTTTTTGCTGTTATTATGTGCTAGACACTTGTAATATCTGGGTAATTAATATTCATGAAAGGCAAACACTTTATATCTCATGGAACCTACTTTATAGTGGAGTTGAAGGAAAATAAACAAGAAATCCTGTGTGTAGTTAAATTGTTAGTGAAGTCGAAAAAGAAAGCAGTGTATGAGATTAAGAACTGTTGGAGAGAGGTTTTATAATTGTGAGCAATTATCTCAATTAAGAGGTCCATATGAACACATATTTGAAAGGTCATGGTGTGTTCAAGGGATTTCTTGATTGAGAAAGAGTGGTCGGTAAAGCCAGAGGAAACTGAGGTTTTGGTGTCATAAAAGCCATGGGACGAATGTACAGTGGGAGAGAGAGAAAAAGAGAGACATCAGTGATATCAAGGTAATGGGCGACAGATCTCTTTCAGGGCCTTACACGTTACTTTAGGGCTTATTGTAATTCTCAGTCTTAAAGGAGGCCTATCAAAAATAATTATTGATGGACTCCTTTCTTTTTTAATTTCATTTTATTTTTATTTATTTTTTATTATGTTCAATTAGCCAACTCATATTACATCATTAGTTTTTTTTTTTTCTTAAATTCAGTTAACCAAGATATAGTACATTGTTGGTTTTTGATATAATGCTCAATGACTCATTAGTTCAGTATAACACCCAGTGCTCCCAGTGCTCATCACATCACATGCCCTCTTTAATGCACATCTGCCAGTTACCCCATCCCCCCACCCATCTTCCTTTCCACAACCCTCAATTTGTTTCCAGGAGTCAAGAGTTTCATATGGTTTGTCTCCCTCCCCGATTTCTTTCAAAGTTCAGCAAATACAAGTTCAATCCTATGTTAGTTCTCAGGAAAAGAAGCAGGAATTGGACAGCAAAGGATGACAATTCATTGAAATCTGTACGTTTGTTGATAGTATTGAAGTTTTCTGTTGTTTATGATGTTAATAAAATCGTCAGATGGAATTGATATGTTCCATTTTATAAACATTCAATGGAGGAGAGTGGCTTTTAAGCTGCTTTTGGTTAAAAGATTGTAATAGTATTAACAGAATTCAAAAAAAATTACCAAAAGAAAAATATATATTCCAAGCATTGCTTTCAAGACTCCCACTTCACTGGGTACAAATATTTTTGCCTCTAAAATGTAATGCGTTAAGTGCCAAGTAAACTAGGTTCTTGAAATTTATGCTTCAGAGTATCATGATTATCTGATGTTGAAACATCCAGAGAGAATTCACTTAGTTCTATACGCAAATCAGTGTAAATCTTCCACAAATTTTATACCTCTTCACTTTAAAGTGTCCTGGGGCTCAGACTTCTTTTTAAAAGCTATCATATTTTCCAATATTTTCTACACTCCTAATTTTCATTATCTGTTAACATTTCCAGGTCAGAGCTCTCTACCAAGCTCAAATTCACAGGTATATTACACCGCCTGCTTAGATGTCTAAAAAAGATTTTATTTGTTTCAAATTTAAAATTGCGTTTTTGGTTCCCTACCCCTGCCCCCAATCACAGAATCGCTCTTGCCATTCTTTATTTCCTTATATAAAATCTGCTAGAGAACTTGTGGTGTCTTCCTTCAAAATGCATGCCACATCTGACTAATTCTTTCCAACTTCCCTCTTCCAGCACCTCCCTGGTTAGCACAACGTGCATCTCTGGCTTGGATTGCTGTTGTAACCCTCTAACAGATCTCCTTACTTCTACCCTTGAGTACTGGGAATCTCTTAATACAGCAGTCAGAAGGTTCACTTAAAGTCTAATTCATATCATCACACTACTCTCCTCAAAACTATGCCATGATTCCCACTTTACAAAAGTAGAACCTACAGGAAATCTATAAGGTCCCACTTGATTTCCCTCAGTTACATTTTTTTTTTTTTAAAGATTTTATTTATTTATTTGCCATAGAGAGAGAAGCGAGAGCAAGCACAGGCAGACAGAGTGGCAGGCAGAGGCAGAGGGAGAAGGAGAAGCAGGCTCCCTGCCAAGCAAGGAGCCCGATGTGGGACTCGATCCCAGGACGCTGGGATCATGACCTGAGCCGAAGGCAGCCGCTTAACCAACTGAGCCACCCAGGCGTCCCTCAGTTACATTTTTATATCCAGTTTCTGATCCTGTCCTTCTCCCTCTACGTGACTCACACAAGCCTCCTTTCCAGGCTCTGAATGTAGCAGACATCTTCTGCCACAAAGTTTTTCCAGATTGTGTGTTTTATCTCAAATGCTTTCCCCCTGGATACCTGCATGGCCTGCATTTTTGTCTTTATAGACACGTTACCATGTTACTAATCCTCCCTCAACTAGTTTATTTAAAATTTGCAGCATGTACCATTCCTGGCCCTCTCCACCCCCCCATACCTGGCTTTGTTTTTCTCTTATAGCCCTTATCACATTCTAACTTACTTGTTATTTGCTTTTATATTATGCTTTTAGTGTAATTTCTATTTTCTCTAGTAGACATTAGCATGGAAGCAGGAATATTGGTTTACTAATGTATCCCAATTACCCATAAGTTTCCTAATACATGATAGACACTTACTTCTTTTTAACAAAATGAAGTACTAAGAGCTAAAATTTAATACACATGTAATATCTGTCAGACAACTGTATGTCCTAAGTGCCTTACATGTACTACACGCATGTAGACACTCACTGCTAACATGTACATGGGTATGGCTATATGTTCTATTTTGCCAAAAGAAAAAATTGTAGTACAGAGAATTTTGTAACTTGCTCAAGGCTATATAGATAATAAATTGGGAAGCTGATATTCACATCCAGGCAGTCTGGTGCTGACATCCAAGATTTTATTTTTTTAAAGATTTTATTTATTTATTTATTTGACAAAGAGAGAGAAATCACGCAGGCTCAGCAGGGAGCCTGATGTGAGGCTTGATCCCAGGACCCTGAGATCATGACCTGAGCTGAAGGCAGAGTCTTAACCCACAGAGCCACCCAGGTGCCACACTGACATCCAAGATTTTAACCACATATATACTCTCATGCAAGAAAGTAGGAAAGCTGAGATTTGAAGACAAGCAGTCTGATTCCAGAGTTCACACTCTTAATGACCTATATATATTTCATTCACTCCTAGACCTTTAGCTATAAATCAGGGCCTATGGGCCAACAAAATGTGTTCTTTTCCAGTTCTATTAAGTTGTCAACAGGCACTAGAAAGAAAGAGTAGAGTGCTATAAAAGTATTTAATGTCCTCAATGACTTTGAGATATAGGGACTTAAATTAGCTTCCTATGCTTGCAAAGCCATTAAATCGATGTCTGCACTGAATGCCACTCTAAGAGGTATGTAAGCAATAACAAGTCTGTGTATGAATAGAAGCATGTCACTGCATTACTCTGGGCTGTGTTAGTTACTTTATCAACATGTGACCAACTTGCCTTACAAGAATTTAAAGTTTCCAATCTTAAAATGTCATGATCACAGGAGGCAACAATGAATTTACATGATACCTCTACTATTTTTTTTCAAATTAACATGAATAATTTTATACAAAACTTATCTTTCCATTGTCATCATAATCTTCATTATCATTTTCATCATCATCATGGATACTTGTTTCTCATGAATCCACATATTAAATTTAAAACTTATATCTGCATTCATATGCAAATAAATATGTTCACAAATGACAGTGATGAAAGGGAATGGATCTATAGCAAAAATTGCAATAAATTCTACTTGCAATTTTTCCTGCATTGGGACTGTGACAATGATCTCCCCTTTACAGCTTATTTCATTAAGAGAAATCATAATACATTGCTATGGTTTGTTAAATATATCCATAATAGTTGCAAATTGTATATTTATGGACTTTAAAGATGCATAGGATATGTTGTTTTTAAATAAACACTTTCAACTCCTAATTTCCTTGTAAGTTTTATGAGAAAGTTGTATAAAGTATCAGATAATAAAGGAAATAAAAGTTTCCATAGGGAAAGAGTTTCATGAAAACATCTGCTAAGAGCTTTGCATGGAAATTTAAGAAGCTTACTCTGAACATTTTCAGGGCATGCTTTTGTTTATCAAAGCTATCTATGCAGTTTACTCATAAATAATTGAAATTTAATTTTCCTTTTCAACATAGCCCCAATTTAGATTTAAGCATCCCAAACAATGTAACTCAGGGTTTTCTTCCTGACAAGAGTATACTTTAAAAACAGCTGTTGTCATTTGGAAGAAAACTTGAGCATAACTACACATTTTATCTTTACTTTTATGATTCCTAAAGGTACAGAAATTCAAGCAGAAGCTGCATTCTCACAAGTACAAATTATAAAATGACATGAGATTTTGATCAGCATTTTTGATACATATGACTGATATTTACTGTAGAGCTTATTGTATAATTTGATATTCATGTTGCATAATAATCTTTAAGTTTCTCAGTCATTTTTTGTTTACCAAAGTATGCAAAAGGTACATTGGTTACTACATTTGAAAATGGACATGAACAAGTTTGTTTATATAATTTGGTTCTATTCTTGAAAGGTTATTTCCATTTGAAAAGTTCATGTGTATATAAACACCTACACACATATAAATTGCAATTTTGCAGGTCGAAACTCAACCAATATTTTTTTAATTAAGTAATTTATTTGAGAGAGAGTGAGCATGAGGGGTGGAGAGACACAGAGAATTTTCAAGAAGACAGCACTGAACGTGGAGCCCAACATGGGGGCTCCATCTCAGGACCCATGAGATCACAACCTAAGCTGAAATCAGGAGTCAAAGTCTTAATGGACTTAGCCACCAGGTGCTCCAGAAACTGGTTGAATATTATACATATATTTGTGTATCTATAATGTTTTGGATTTGAGAATAGCTACAGAGAAATCACAGTTTCACAAAATGATTTTATAAAACTTTGCCCAAGACTAATAGCATTGAAGTTAGACAACATAAAACCACAGAATTAAGACTTATATTTTACTCCATCATATATTAAAATCATATTTGTATATTCACTTTCCAAATAATAATGTAATAGATAGATAGATGATAGATAAATAGATATAGATATATGATGATAGATAGATAGATAAATGATAGATAGATACTAATGAATAGCATGGATTTGAATAATTCAGAGAATGTTCTATTAAACTAGTAGAAAACATTGAATTCAGGTCAGAATCTCAGAAATCAGATATCTTTTCAGAGAATCAAGCCTAACTCCTAAATGCAAGGATGTATTGGCAAAGCAGGAGATATTGGGATATGTGAGGTGGTTCCCTAGGCACTTTTATTTCCCCCACATTAGACACATACTTTCTCTCCCTGACTGGTAGATACATTCTTTGTGAAGTGGACCTCTCACTGTATATAGCAAGGATCATTTAGATTTTAAAACATTTCCATGCTATACCCCAGATATTCAATTAACTTATGTAACATTTTCAAGGCCTTCTCACAGAGGGAGGATCACATATACCTTATATTTGTGTGTGCCTGAAATGGGAATAAGTGTCTGCTGGTATTTACCCAGTTGAACTTTTCCTAACATTAATTCCTACAATTTTTAAAATTCTTTTCCATTTTCCTCATGAGCCTCAAATACTTCCTGAACCAAGCTAGTGCCTGGATCATAATAACATAAACTGCTTTATCTAGCCTCTTTCCCCACAAAGTGGATGTTGGTTCCTAAGTACTCTTCTTACCAAGTTTTAGTCTGTTGAACTGCTCCTAAGAAGTTCATAAAGAAACACAATGTTATTAACCACCTAAATAGTGTTTTTCTCTAGAAGTTTCGTTGAAATTACCTCTGCTCCCACCCCAGATCAGATTCCCTAAAAAGTCACTACAGCAAACCAGATCAAGCTTTTGCTTTCCATGACATTTTGCACATTACTTTGGTGTGTCAACCCCTTCCCTCTGAAGCTAGCTTTATGAGTATGATCATTTTTCTGGCCCTCACACTTCCTCTTTCATTTCTCTACCTTTAACCTGTCCTAGGAATTCCCAGCTTAATGTAGTCTTAGTCAACTATCTGTATTTCTAAAATTGGGAATACTTTTGACATAAAGGCCAGTAGCTATTAACCAAACAAAAGATATAGAATTACTGAGTGGGTAGTTAGTTAGAATGGTAAAAATGATAACCAGTTCACGCTTTACAATGCTTATTCAGGAGTAAGGAAAATAACTTAATCTCAAAGAACACTGAAAAATTTATACACAAGGCACTGTTCTAGGTGCTGTGAGTGAGAGAAGGAGTGAAAAGACATGATTGCCATTTTGAAATCCCGAAAACAACTGTAACACTCCCTGAATTCCATATGTGCATTCATTTATTGGAAAGAAAAACAAATAGAAAGTATCGATATTTTCAGTTACTTTTTGATACATAGTAATGCCATAAAATAGCTTCTTAAATAAGATCCATTTTCAAATACTTTTTTAATAGCCACAAGAGGTGTTGCTATAATGCTACTTCTACTATAATCTTCCTAAATCAAATTTAAGATCATCCAAAAATAAACTAAAACCAGAAAAAAAAAATTATGTTTTAAAAACCAATATATTTGTACTCATTTTCTTAAAAATAAGACCTCTCGTATTTTTCAGGGAGCGTTTGCCCTTTTGAGTTTGTCTGAACAAATTCAGACACACTTGGTGATTCAGACCCTTTAAGCAGGGAACTCCTGTATCCAGGGAAACCAGCCTGAGTTGCCAGGTCCTAAAGTTAAGACAGGAGGAGCCCTGCTGTCTGGGATGTAAGAAAGCAATCTGCTATCCATCTCTTTTAGTCAGGGCTTCTTTGTGCCTGTGATGCCTCCTGACCAATCTGGAAATACAACTGGGCCCCTTGTCATGTTTGTTATATACCACCTCACTGCCTACCTACAATCCACCTTGGAGATGATGGTCATAATCAAAAGCCAACTTTTTTAGATCTGCGCTGATGTCTGACTCCACATGCAAGCAAGAAAACAGCAGCAGGAACAGCAGTTGTGTCTTTTGAATCATAGGGAGAAACTTCTATGCTCTTCACTTAGCAACTGCTTTCTTGGAGTCACCGAGCCAAAAGCACTGGCCTGTGTTCAATACAGTGTGAGAACTCAAGTTCTAGAATTAGAATGACTGTGGTCTGAAGTCTGACTGTGCCATTTGTCACTTGTCAGATTTTAGTGATTTTACTTAACCATGTTAAAGTTCTTTTATCTTATCCAATAAATGAGGGTAAACATGGAGGCTAATTTATAGAAATGTTGAGTGGATTAAATAAGACTATGTATCTAAAGGACTTATTATGGCGTAGGAATGAAATAATAAGTACTTTGTAATGAATGACATCTGCTAATATTTTTGTGATATGCTTACCCTTTCTCTTTTATTTCACTTCTGGTATAGAGAAAAATGTAAGTAGCCAAATACAGTAGGGAATACGATTTAGGACAAAAGCTAAGATGTATTTTCATAATGCTATGCAAATCTTAGACTTGGAATCTGCACTCTGCACTGTGTACACAGAAAAAGAGAGCAAGATGACTGGGTCTTCAGAACAATTTCCAAATCTGGTCATAAGGACCAAGGATAGGCTGTGGGCTTGACTTTCTCACTCAGGCTTGGCAGTTGAGAAGAAGATAAATATTCTGCCCCCCTAATGCTTAGCTCCTACCTGGCCTTGCTTACCTAGCTTTTGACTTGAGCAATAGTCTATGTGTTTTCCTTTGTGGAAGAAGAATGAACAGAGAGCTATGGCTCCATCTTGTAAAGAAAAGATCCTGATTCTTATTAATTCATGAAGCAAGAAGAACAAGAAGGATGAAAGAGAGGAATGAAATGTTGTGTTTTAGTGATAATTTTATGTCTAAAAATGCGGGCCCTCTAATAAATCAGTGGATGGCAGACTCTGAACCTTCCACTCTTTTAAAGAGGTGAGGTTAAGAGAAGGAGATGACAGAAAACTTCCTTGCTAATATGCTTTGCATTCTCTTTCTTAGACCAAGACACCTTCATAAGCAAAAAGGCATAGCCTCTTCTTTCCTCTGATCATGTGTTAGATAGATAGAGAAATAGATTTTATAATCAACATCAACTCATGAATATTAATTTGAAATTATTTATCCAATTAGCTGAGATCTTTTCTCACTTTGATCTTTCATTTCAGGACAATTCTGAAAAAGAACAGAATTTCATCTATCCCAGCAAAAGAATGACAAAAATTAGAGTCCCTGGTAGCTGGATTTCTTTTCACTACAGTCTATGAAACATTCCATGATTGATATCGACATGGACTTTGCAGGCACAATGTGGTCCTGGCAGCCACTTGTCACTCTTCTTCTGCCCTGATTCAGAGGGAGTCTAGCAAGCTTTGCTTTCACAGAGCACCCATCTTCCTGTTTATTATTGCCACTATAAAGTAAACACACATCTGAAATATAAACAAGGTTTTATTATCTAATAAAGGAAAACCTGCCAGATGTTGAAAGATAGCATAAACTGTAAAACACACTATTATTTTATATCATGTTGAAAAGCTTCCAGTTTAAAAATAAATCAATTAAAACTTTACCCAATATCTCCTAATCACATCAACTGTGAGATTTAAATTTAAGGTTTCAAGATGTAGAAAAAAAATCCATCTTAGAATTAATGAAAAGCAGTATATCACAGAGTCTGTAACATGTATGGTTATATCTGGTTGTGCATATCATTATTATTATATGAATATAAATTAATATTAGTCCCCATCTATTTAAGTAATACAAACACTAATTGAGCATCCACTATTCACTAACTACTGCACTACACTTTGCAGAATGCATAGCAACATGTCTATACAAATTGTCATTGTAGGGGTCATTCTCTTATTTAGGGAAACATTTCAATAAAATGATAGCCTAAGGAAAATCGAGACTGTATGGTTGGTGACATTACAATAGTTCGATGCAGTGCAAAAGCTGTTGAAACAACAGCAAAGCAAAACAGTTGGAACAAGCAAGAAAATAAAATAAATTACACAGGAAAAGAGAAAAACACCATTTTTTTCAACAATGATATTTCTTCAACTTCAGTACTTGGTTGTGCACTGACCTTAAGTATAGCAATTATTCTACTACTCTGTTGGTTATAGGCATTTTCTGTGCCCTGTTTTGTTCTACCATTTTGATGAAAGGAAGTAAAATATTTCTTTTATTACTAGGAAATAAAATGTTCTATTAATCCCTTAACTTTATCCTTGCTTAGTAAATTTTTTGGTAAGAATTATAGTTAAGGTAAATTAGCTCAACCAAATTTTATGCTTTCATTTAAAAAAACTTATTTGAAGCATTTGACCAAGTTACTGATTGCCACAAATGTTTGTAAATTGAATAGCAGAAAATAAAGTTTGCTTCAATTTTTGAACATGCAATATGTTTATTAAGATGGGTCCTACTAAAATAATAGTCATATAAAACTAAGAATCAAGAAATTAACCAATTCTTGTGGTTAATAAATTTTATGGATTTCTTGGTTTTGAACTTATAGGAATGGTATTTCCACATTTTTATATCTAGGGCCAGATTTCAACATATGTGAGGGCCTATATTTGCTTTTATCAATAATTTTTTTTTACTTTTAATTTTTAATTTGTTATTATTTTTACTCTATAGAAGAACATTGATTTGAATGATCTAGATAGTTACTTTTTCTCTAAAAATTTGAAGAATTCATAGAATCTCTGATGGCTTTCCTTGAGAAAAATGATAGGGCTAGCTGGAGAAAACTCCTGATTTTTATTCCATATTATTCCATATTATATGAATTTGGAGTTTGAATTATTTGTTGTTAGCAAAATTTTTCATTCTATTTTGACCATGTGCAATGTATGAAAGTTTCTCCAATAAGTTGATTTAACATGCTAAAATTCTATCTAATATCAGATTTGTTCTAAAAACATCTTTTGTGTATCCATTTTATGTACATTTTTATAATAAAAATAGTATAAAACCATTTATTTAATTAATTTAAACACATATGCACATGTGTATATCAAATAATCTTCAGACTTTGTATTAGACAGTGAAAACTTAATATTGTCTTTGGAGTTCTCCAGGATAGGTGAGTCATTAATTGGGCTATGGTCCATGAATTCTGGACTCCATTTAAATGGTACCCATAACTCTTAAAGAAAACTAAAATGAAAAATAAAAAATCAAGCAATGAAAAACCAAGTTATAAGGAGATTATCCAATTTTAACATCAGTTGTAGTTAATGTTAATAAAATTTTATTTATAAAGCTTAATACTCAAAATGACTGTATATTAGGTACCTATTTCCCTCATTTTACAGAGGAGGAAACTGAGTCATATAGGTGGACGGTATTAGAGACTATATATTAAATCTATGTATTTTAACTTTAAAGACTATATTCTTCCCTACTACAATATCTGGATTTATATGCTCAAAGCATATGCAATAATAAGTCATCATTCTGTATTTTTGCCCATGACAACTCTATACATAGCTTTCAAATAGCTTATAAATATAACAATGCCCACTTAACTGTATCTAGATTGCATTCAATTAAATTATAGGCACCATTAAAGACATATTTGGCTCACAATTTTAAATTATACTCAAAATGAAGTTATGCCACTTGCTTGTCTCTCCTAAATATGATATTTTAATTTTCCTATATCAGAATAATATTCTTCTTATAATCATTGCACTTTGAGATAGCCATCTGATTTGTAGCTAATTTATCTTGTTTACTCGTGATTATTGTATGGCAGGATAATTTCCAGGACACTTTTCAAGACAAGAGTAATTAAGTCACAAAATTTACAAGTTAAATTCTTTTTTAACTATTATAACAGTAAAATATCTTTTTAAAAGTGAAAACAAACCTGCTTTTGTTTATAACTATTAGCCTAGGAAGAATGATTTTTTTTTTGAATGATTTCATTTATTTATTTGAGAGAGAGTTAGCAGGGGAGGAGCAGAGGGAGAGGGAGAGGGAGAAAATCTCCAGCAGACTTTGCACTGATTGCAGAGTCGCATGTGAGACTCAATCCCAGGACCCTGAAATCCTGACCTGAGAAGAGTCAGACGCTTAACTGATTGAGCCACCCAGGTGCCCCAGAAGACTGATTTTCTTAATTTTCCAGTTTGTTTTCTAAATTCTATTGTTTATAAAAATGTTCTTCATTTTTATGTCATTAGAAAACTCTCTTTAATACAGCTTACCCTTAAATGTGCATTCATGTCCTTATATTTAGTAGAATTTTCATCAGTTGCCATTACTCTAGGACCTTTAGGCATCTTTTCCTTATATGCAGCTCTTTTGGCTTCATAGTCTGTGGTGTGTTCTAACAGCAGCCTTATTGGGTGAGAGGTAAAACTGACTTACTCCAAAATACCACTATTAGCCATTTATGTAAAATTTGTGTATTCACAAATAATAATAATAATAATAATAATCCACCAATAATACGTTGTTTCCTTGTACTGGCAGACCTGTCAGTATAGAATGCATCCTCTGAGAGAAGAGATCATATCTTACTTGCATTTATTTTCAACTGCTCTATGCTTCAAAGTGTAGTCATTTTTATAACTTACTCAAAAAGTGCTTTTAAAAAAATCCTCAACATTTCATATATATATACACACATGCATAAAGAGGAAAAGAAAATATACCACTAGGAAGCAAGCACAAAAAAATTCTATCATATACAAAATGTTCAGAGGAATATTCTCCTAAATAAAATATTAAGAAATCTCGATAAAGAAGTATCTTCCATGAATGGAAACGGTCTGCTTCAATAGAGATAATCTATCTGGGAAAGAAGTAAGAGGTGTTCATGGCTGATTCCCACAGATAACTTCAAACTCAGATAAGATAAAGTTATAGTAATCTGAGAAGCATTTGTGTTTGTGAATTAGCAGCATGGAGATTTTGTAAAAAATGTAAAGAGGATACAGAGTTGACTATTAGGTTATCTCAGGTCAATTCAGGTACAAGGTCAGATAAGAAAGAAAATATAATGGAAAATAAATAAGACAAGAGATTAATACTACCTCTACCAAATATTAGATTATACCAATACAAAATAATTTTAAAAATGAGGTACTAGCATAAGGAAAGGTCAAACGATGAAACAGACTTAAAAACACATAGTAATTAAAAAGAAAGACACGCTATATAGTTTATATCATACTCAATAAATACATTAAATAAGGAACTATGGATCAATTAAGAGATGTTGAGTAAATGAGTTTGCATAAATATATCCATTATAATATAAACAGCCCCAAATAATACAGCTCAATCATATTAAAAATGAATAAAAAATTCAAAATATCATCCATAAAATATTTTGAATAGTTAATTGGAATCTGAATTGAATTGAAATCTGAAGATTGAGAGAGTGCCATCAACAAGGTGGTGGAAAAGGAAGCCACAAACCTTCATTCCTACCATTGAGACACCAGCTCAAGAATACACTGACTTTTTAGGGAGGGAGGGTAAAAAAAAAACCTAGATTCCATTAGATTCCAGTTAAAAGGTCCTTGAGTCTGGGATGAGTTTGAAACCAGCTTCATTGAAGCTGGCAGGAAGATTAGTGGCATACTCTTACCATACTCCTTCCTCTGGCACAGTGCCATGTGATCAAGAGGAAAATGACTCTGTCTTCTTCCTGCAGAAGAAAAGAGAAGATTGAACTATATGTCCAATGTTCTGTCTTTTATGGGGACTGGGGTGCTATTTGAAGCATTGTCTCCTGTCTCATGGCTCAGAGTACTGATTGGACCTTGAATTGCCTAGATGCCTGGAAACCACTGAAAATAAGGAAGAGTTGGGCAACATGCTGCTGGATGTGGAGGTGGATACAGCTCAGAAGCCTTCCCAACAAGGGAGAAAGTTAAGAGTGGAACATGTATTACATTCTCCTGCTTTATAAGGGGTTGCCTGGGGAACTGGTTTCCATATAACCTACCTTGGGATTATAGATGGGACCTGGTATACTCTGGATGCTTGGGGGTCACTGAAAATTTTAAAAAAAGCAAAAAACAAAAAACAAAAAACATAGTAAATGACATTTTATATGATTTAATTTCAGAAAGACTTCTTTTTAGTAAGACTGGAGGGAAACATAAAAGAACAAGTTATCTTTGGATTGGGGACTTTAGATACATTTAAAGATTCATCATTCTTTCAAGTATTTTTCAAACCTTGGCAAATAAACATATCTTACATACAAATAAGAGAGAAACAAAATGAAATATAAGAAAATTTGCTTATATATTATAAAATAAATTAAACACTTTATAGAATTTTCCCATTGTATTTGGAAATAATCATTTCATGTTATATGTACATCTCCAACATAATAGTGGAAATTCTAAAACATATTTACAAATTTCTCAACATAACACTCATTAAGAGATAAGGTTTATGTCCCTTCTTTCTGAATTTAGAGACCTCTTTGTACACAATAAAAAGCAACAGAAGTTATTATCTGTTACTTCTGAACACGCAGGTGGGATGCTTATTCTGGAAGCAGCAGCTGTTATGTAAGAAGGCTGGGTACCTTGAGATTGTCAGACTGGGAAGACCATATTTTGGCACTCAGATCAACAGCCCTAGATGAGCTCTCAGCAGACAGTTTAACCTGCCTCCTCACCCTGCTACATGTGTGAGCCATTTGGATGTCTGGAGTCCCAATCAACATCTGAGTGCAACTAGGTAAAAGACTTCAAGCTAACATTGGACAGTTGAGTCATTCTTGAAGCTGAAACAAAACAAAATTATTTGAGATACTAACTTTCAGGGTAATTTGTTATACAGTAATAGTAGAGACACAATATTTTCACATAGGTAGTGATATATCTAGTTAATACATATACAACAGTAGTGAAAAGGCTATAGCATCAAAAGGTAATGGTGAATAACAGGTAGGTATTCAACACAACCAGATAATAAAAATGTATTTTTCTCAAATATTTTACTTAATTGAGAAAGAGACAGAGAACACATATGGGCCCATGCACACACAGGTGGGGAGAGGGGCAGAGGGAGAAGGAGAAGCAGACTCCCTGCTAAGCAGGGAGCCCAACCTAAGGCTTGATCCCAGGACCCCAAGATCATGACCTGAGTTTAAGTCAGATGCTTAATCAACTGAGCCATGCAGACAACCTGATAATAAAAACATTTTTAATCTGCTTTATCTATATTAACTCTATTTGTTTAAATAAGTACTCCTAGCAATCTTAATTTATATTTAATGAACAATGCTATTCTACATATAGTATGTTTTGTTTTTTGAGGATATACAACTCATTAGGTGTGTACCAAACACAATATGCTTTTTTTTTTTTAAGACTTTACTTATTTATCTGAGAGAGAAAGATAGAGATAGCGACAAAGAGCATAATCAGGGAGGAGAGGGAGAAGCAGGCTCCCCGCCCCTCCCCGAGCAGGCAGTCCATTCCAGGCCTTCATTCCAGGCCCATGGGGTCACACCTGAGCTGAAGGCAGACACTTAATGACTGAACCATCCATACCCCTCTACAATATGTATTTGAAAATTAGACCATCTTTTATTTTTTAAAAGATTATTTATTTATTTGACAAAGAGAGAGATCACAAGCAGGCAGAGAAGCAGGCAGAGAGAGAGGGAAGCAGGCTCCCCCCTGAGCAGAGAGCCCAATGTGGGACTCGATCTCAGGACACTGAGATCATGACCTGAGCGGAAGGCAGAGGCTTAACCCACTGAGCCACTCAGGTGCCCCTAAAATTAGACCGTCTTTTAAATTCCAGCTAATCACTTACTATTCTGAAATAGTTATGTAACCAATTTCAGAGAACCAGTTTCTCATATAGAAACCATTAACAGCTGTTGAAAGGATTATATAAAATTGTGTATATGAAGCACTTAGTGTGACTACAATATAGAATATATTCACTAAGTGGTAATAACTATAAAATAACGCATATTCTCAACACTATGAGTTATAAAGATGAAAAACACTTCATTAGTGAAAAATACTTCATTACTGATTCATTCTATTATGTCTTAATGATGTTTTCAAGTGATGCAGTAAATGGCAACCTTTTGGATAAGGAAATTAGCCATTTATCAGTGGTTCTATAAAAACTGTTTTTTTATTGTGTTGATCTATACTATTCCTAATTATAATTCAGGACCATAACACTTTTTAAAATTATATCTAGTTTTTCTTCTTTTCCCATGAAGAGCATTTTGTATGAACACAGCCATTGGTGATTCTCTAATGGGGTAGAAGAGCTGCATTTAACAAAATAAAAGCAAACAAAAAATAGAACTCACAGCTACCTGATAATCCTTTTAAATTTAAAAGTATTTGTCATTTACAAGTTTTAAATTAGAACAGCTTAAAAAATGAATGGGTTTTTTGACAGTTTTCTTTTTTTTTTTACTGTTTTTATTTAAGTAGTTTTATTAAAAAATTGTAATTTATTTTTCTGTCAATAGAAATTGACAGAAATCATAAAAATAGATGATTCTCTTCAGAGATCAGCAAGGAGTCCTCATTACTGTGATACACAAATCTAGTCACAATTGTATTGTAATAAAGCTCTACCAGCTATTTTCCAAAATAAATTATTTTTCATACTGATATAATCTTTCAATTTTTGTTTCCAAATATCTAAATTTATTCTCCTGCTTTTGTATTTAATATGAGTAAAATTCATTTTTCGTGATACCTATTTATGTTCATCCACATCAGAGTAAAATAATTCTGTTATGAAAATCTGTTTCTACCATTCTTTTGTTACCCATCAATCATGGGTATTGCATGAACTTCTTTAGTTTTTGGGTTTTTTTTTTTCTGTTTACTTATCTATTTTTAAGATTTTACTTTTTTAAGTAATCTCTACACCCACTATCGGTCTTGAACTCACAACATGAAGACCAACACAAGACATGCGCCACCACCTGAGTGAGCCTGGCACTCCAGTTTTTTCTATTTATTTTGTGAGATTGGGGTAATAAATTAATTAAGTTCTTTAAAGTACTTAAAACAAGAACTGGTAAATGAGGTGGACACTTCAAAAGTGAAACTTTGAGTAGTATTATGAACACGTATATGCACATTAAAATTATATTCCTGTGTCATATACACTAGGGGCTCTTTGGGATTAAAGACCCATTTTAATCTTTCTATATCTATACTCAACTATGCTCACATATATATTAAATTATGTAGGTAAAGCTACATTATACATAGCATTTATGCTATATATAAAAACATTATATTACATATGTAAAATATCTATAATAAATATCTCTAATATTCTGTTTATCCCATTCATGAAGCCCTAACTATTCACTTCTTATGATATTCAACAAAATGGCCTTAACATTTCCCTCAGCTTGACCAAACTTTAGATAAGCTTCTTTCTGCCTCTAGGCCTTTGACCTTTCTCCTATCCTCCACCTTTACACAATCTACAGGATCAAAACACAAAAGGCCTCTGACCTTCCTTTGCTTTAAGCATTTACTTTAGAAAACTTGTAACTGCAAATTCTATCTCTTTCCTTTGAAATGTAAATCTTTTTAAAAGCTTCTTGCCAGTTTTACAAGGCAGAGATGTTTTTCTCAGGGACCTGGGAGGCATGGCTTTGAAATGTAATCATTAAGGAAAACAGTCCCTTGTTCTCCCTGCTTCTGCCAGAGAGTAAGAGCCTAATTTCAGGCACCTTTCTCCAAACTGTTAAGCCACATTCTGTCAGGAAGTTATGAGAAAGGTTTCTTTTCTTTTGGGTAAAGCCAGTTAGCAAACACAGATGACCTATGAACCATATACCCTAGCTCTTAAAAACTCATTTTTTGCTTTTTGCTTTGACTATACTTTTTAATTAAAAAAAAAAAAAAGGAAAATTAGATTCCTATAACATACATCATAAGGGGTCTTTGGGAGTAAAGTCCCACTATAATCTTATCAGTTCTTTGTCTGAAAATTATAATTGAATAAGCATAATTACTTCTGATCTGCCTTGCATAGAGTTATGGCCAATTTCATCAAGAAGTTGTAATAAAAATTATGATTAGTGAACAGGACATACATGGAGAATATGTGTTTAACCATGAAATTAATGACTATTCCTTAATCCGTTACCTAAAATAAAAAACCTACCTTTATCCCAAAGACTTGTCTCTATCTCCAAGTATCCTGTTTTTATATATTTATCTTGCTGTATCTCATTGTCATGCGGACCCCCTGGATGTAGGGCCATTGCCTTTTTTGTTTATCAGGTATCTCTAGGGCCAGCTCAAAGGAAACATTAAATAAAAATGAATTAATGCATACATGACTGAAGGAATACAATATCGAAAGTCAACAATCATGTATCTGGACAGCTTCTGTTTCTCATTTATTTTCTTTCTTACATCCTATTTGATTTTCAGCTTTCTTTCTCTTTAAGATGATTTCACTTTTTCTGAGTGCCCAGAGCCTGAAAAATTCCCAAGTTTATATCTTTTTCTAATCCATTTTCAAAGATGATTGACCATCTCTCAGGACCAAATCAAATTCCTAGACACAAGAATCTTATGAACTTATTTTGGGTCAGTATTCATTGATGGACAAAGTTGGCCAAACAAGCAAAACCAAATGTCACCAGCCTAATTGTTGGGGAATTCTATCTCTATTGGATATGATATTGTCCCAGCACTATCTTTTATATTTGTTGAGAAAGGATTAGCACTACAAAAGTAGAACTTAATGTGGCTGTCAAGAATTTTTGTTGATGACAAAGTTAAAGGGAAACTTTTAAAATTGCTCCATTTTGTTTTCCAGACCCAGCTCAGATGGTTATGAAGCTTGTGTTCCCTTCCCTGAGATCTGGTCTTTGTAACTGATTGACCAATAAAATAAAGCATTGGTGACTTTAGGCCAGTTTATGTGTTCAGACCTTACAAAACTGATACCTTCCATGTTCTGTCTCTTTGGATACTTGCTCCTGAACCCCAGCAATGAGTGGGGACAAGTGTCCCCATAGATAAGCCCATATAAAATGAGCCAACAACTTGGTACCCATGTGAGTGAACCATCTTAGAAGTACATTCTCTAGTCCCAGTTGAGCTGTTTCAGCTAACATTGTATGGAGAAAGAAGGAGATCTCCAAATTGCAGATTCCTGGGCAAAATAACTATTTTTCAAGACAATGAAAGTTAATTTGTTTTATAGAGGTAAATAACCACAACATAATCCTAAATACTGCCCTATTCTATGCTCAATTATCAACAGAGAACATAAATATAATAGAATCTACCTGGATTTCATGCTCATTTATACTCTGATTTCACTTTATTCAATTAAACAGCTAATCACGTCAACTCTTTTTTACTACATTTATTCATTTGAATTTAGGTGTTAGGTGAAGGAAAAATTAGATTTATTTTTAACAATGATTTTAAAAAATGCAAACAATTTTCTGTGTTCTGTTTTGCAACATGCTCATTGGTAAAAGAGAGTGCTTAACTGTGTCTTTTACGTAATGATTATTCCTAATGATGACCAAAACAGCAGAGTTTTTTAGGTTATATTTTTAACAGAGCTCTAAAAGCAGAACAATCATTCAGATTGATGGATTGATTAATTTTATAGGTATATTATGCAGTTGATGCTTACAACGTATAAAAGCTAAAGTCAGAAATGTTTTAAGCACATAAAGCAAAAATGGAAAAGAAATCTAGCCTTGTTTAATAAAGGTAACTAAGAAAAAGTAGGGAATGGTGTTAAGCTTTGGTCGGTGAAGGTGGGAGGTATTCGGTTTGTTAAATTGCTGCCATTGTAGGTGGACGGTAAGAGAAAAACTATATCATCTCTAACAGCAGAGTCCAACAGCTGAAAATCTTTTCCCTTCCGTGTCAAAATAATTAAGAAATATGTTATAAATTCATTACTTGGTATCCCATTTAATGACTCTGAATATACAATTAACATTTACAGAAATCATGATACCACTGAACTTTTTATAGTATTGCATTTCAAATTTTTATCAGAGGAAAGAGGGAGATTGTTTTGCTGTTTTATAACAGACTTTTCCACATTCAGTTTCCTACACAAGTTGGGAACATTTATAAATGGGTATTTGCAAAATGACAGTTTTCTCTACTTTTCAAATATTGATGTTTCTACATCTCATAAATTGAATAGGCCACAAGATTGCAGATGCAGTCTTATTTACTTATTGTGATTGTTCTGTTTGTTGAGGCTGGTGAGAATAAACACACTTAAAGACTAGCAGGAGTCATAATCAGAAATCAGCCTAGATAAGTTTACAATTTTCCCTATTCCAACTGGAAGCTAATATAATGAGGAAAAGAACATTTTTCATTAGGATGAATACAAATACAATCTTCCCTATAAATAGAGTATTGTGCCCTTTTACTAAAAACTAGAAATAACCAACTCAGAATTACAGAAGCAGTAAATATTCCAAGGAGAAACTATGGAGGGAAAACGCTGTACAGGTAAATAAACACTATTGTAATGGGTTCTGATGGAATTTAATTTTTTATTACAATGCACAAAAAATCAAAAAAGAAAGGATAGGATTTTATACAAAAATGAGACCCCATTACAGATTTTATGGCCTTTTTTGAAAAATCATGAATTGATGTATTTCCTAACATTTCATGTCTTTTTAAATACAGAGTAGAGTCTATGAATTAAGTCTATAAAGACAATGTGAATTCATTTATGAGGGTGAAATAAATGGTAAAGCATTTACTTAAAAATAAAACTTAAAATATTATTTTCTGAATAAAGTGGCTCTGTTTAATATTATAACCTTAATCTTATTGTGTTGGTATAATATTTAAATTACATTTTGGGACAGGTAATGCCTAAGACAGAAAAAGGCTTGTAATATCATAAATTTAAATCTGTGTCTGTATAGGTTTATTATGGACCTCCACCATATATTAACAAAAAGGGAAAAAAAAATTCTTTACATTCCATAGTAGTGCTATGACTGTTTATGGAATTAAACTTATTGAATAGATCAGTCTTTTTTTGTGATATTCAACTAGATATATATATATATACATATATACTTATATATATGTATATATATATGACATTCCATTCATTTGTTTTTATCTTTGCTTCTTATAATTTTCCTTCCCAAGAAATTGAGGTTTTATTTATAAACATTATATTAAAATTATTGAATTGTTCTCAGCTTTTGAAGAATTTACAAAGATTTGGATATAATTAGGATTAATTGAGATTATTAGGAAAACATCAACAAAGTGAATCATAATTATCTTATAATTGGTGAACAGAGCAAAAGAGGGCTTGAGTATCAAGTGCTGCGATTTTAACATTGTGTTTGACATAGTCATTCTTACAGCTTCACAGTATATATGATGTAATACAGTCTGAATGGAAGTGGACATAAGTATCTTCTTGAATAAGGGAAATGACATATTCTTATTTTATAAAATAAAAGCCATTAAGGAGGAAGTCTTAAGCAAGATGCACAGAATTCTCTTCTTATCTAGATCCTATAAAGCATGTATTATTAAATGATTAAATGAGGATATAGCAGGCAAGTTCTCATAACTTCCTGATAATACCAACCTAAATGGCTTGTTTTTTCTACCTTTTTTTTTCTAAATGGGTCCTTAAGTAAAGAATTAAGCTAAAAATAATCTTTCCGTGAGAGAAATAACTTACAGAAATAACCTACAGAATTTTGACTCTTACAAGGATAAACCTAAAGTCTTACAATATTAATTTTCAATAATAAAGCTTTAGAAGTAGTTCATCAAAAGTATATTGTATATTATATTTCTCTAAGCGGTTAATATATATACTTCAAAAACATACAAAACAAGGGGCACCTGGTGGCTCAGTTGGTTCAGCATCTACCTGCCTTCTGCTCAGATCATGATCCTAGGGTGTCAGAGGCAGGCCTCTGGCCAGGGCGGCCTCCGCCGTTAAAAGATGGCGCCTGGCTAGTTGCCAGGTTAGGATTGCCTCCTGAGACTAAGCGGAACGCCCAAAGAGGGAGTAAACAGCATTGGTTGCTAGCGAAGTTGTTCGTTTAGGTGCACAGCCTGATTCGCTCCCTCCTGTACCCTGCTCGCTGATTGGTCATGTAAACATATATAAGTGTGTAGACTTGTGGGACTAAAGAGAGAGAAGATACATCTGAACTGGGGCTTCTTGTCGTCCTTGCGGGTCGAGGGCGATAAATGGTGCCAAAACCTGGGAACTAAATAAAGGAATCTTGCAAGGTAATCCGCAGAAAAGCAGGGAGTAAAGGCCACGTTCAAAAGTGGGAATTCCGCGGTAAAGCGGGGAGTAAATGTCGACTGAAGTATGTGCGTGTAAAAAGTTAATGTGCTAGTTAGTGTCTTTAATGTCCGCCTCTGTTGTCTGTGTGTTCATAATGGGATCTGAAGAATCTAAAGTGGGGTTGGAAGGGTCTTTATAAGACCTGCTGAAAGCCAATGGAACTCCACTAAAAGCAAAAACTGCTCGGGCCTTTTTGAATACAGTGGAAAAGGCGGCTCCATGGTTCCTAGATGAAGGCTTGCTAAACATACCTCAATGGGACCACCTGTGATCCAGGGTTTGGCCCCTGTGAAACCTATTAATGCCTCGGGGCCATATCAACCTTTTAAGTTGCCCAGGTTCACCAATAACACGGTATGGCCATCAGAGTGGTCTGGATGTCAGAGTACCTTGTGCTCAGTTTACATCAATGAAATGCATAGCTTTACATTCACTCCACACTTTCCTACTTATAAAAATAATACCTTTACAGGGTAAAATTATTCCTTTCAAAATCCTAAGAAAGGCAATTCCTCCTCTCCCTTTGATGCATAGCAGGTCTGTAACCTGCTAGGAGCATATACTGATATCTCAGCAGTGTCCATGTTAAATGGTGGCAAATTCCTCAACTGTTCTTATAAACAAAATGACTCTAGTACCTTTGAGACAACAGTTAATGTGTATTGTCCCAATAATATTACTTATCAGCCCACTCCCATATGTGTCTCGCCACCGTTCCTTTTCCTCGTAACAAATGCTAGCGAGCTGAATGATACGTTGAATTGCACTAAGAACTGCTATCTTTCCCAGTACTGGAATGTCATGGCCTTCAAGCTGGCTGTGATTATACGTATCCCTACCCATGTTCCTATCCTAGTTTCCATTCCAGAGGACAAGTTACTGGTGGTGCTATCCAGAAAGAAGAGAGATTTTGGTATCACAGCATTGGCTATATCTACAGCAGCTGCCACGGCAGCAGCAGTCTCGCTTGCTGCAACTATACCCACTGCGGAAGCTGTGAACACCCTTGCAGAAGGAACGGTGGCTGCCCTTCAAACACAGACTCAGATCACTGCACATCTGCAAGCAGGAATCCTGATAGTCAACCAGAGAGTGGATTTGGTTCAAGAACAAGTGGACATATTGGGGGCCCTATTGGGACTGGGATGTATAGCACCCTTCCTGGCAATTTGTGTAACTCCCATAGCCTATACTAAAATGAGTGACTTACAGAATGTCTCCCGACAGCTCTCCCAATACTTGTGGGGGAATTAGTCTGCAGAATTCCAAAACTACACTCAGCACCTGCTACTAGGCATAACAAGGATAAATAATACCAGAGTTGAGCTTGCAACCCTCCCAGAGATAAAACATTGCAAGATGTGTTAACCTTTATGAAACAATGGGCTAGCGTAATTGGTCTGATGACAATCCTCATAGTGGGCTTGATTCTACTAGTAAGGAAACTGCAAATTTGGAGACGACAGCAACATAGGCAACAGCAAGCCATGGTGCAGGTCTTGTTAGCCATAGAGGCTGGAACATCCCCCCAAGTGTGGCTAAGTATGCTGGATCGGTAGTCAACGATGGGTAAGATTGGTGGGGGAAATATACCAACCTAAGACAGGATGCAGATCATTGATATCTGCCCTCTGATGACGGGTAAGGATATTCCCCGCCACTGACAACCTAAGACAGGCACAATCCCCGCCATAAAAGAAAAAAGGGGGAGATGTCGGAGGCAGGCCCCTGGCCAGGGTGGCCTCCGCCATTAAAAGATGGCGCCTGGCTAGTTGCCAGGTTAGGATTGCCTCGTGAGACTAAGCGGAACGCCCAAAGAGGAAGTAAACAGCATTGGTTGCTAGCGAGGTTGTTTGTTTAGGTGCACAGCCTGATTCGCTCCCTCCTGTACCCTGCTCGCTGATTGGTCATGTAAACATATATAAGTGTGTAGACTTGTGGGAATAAAGAGAGAGAAGATACATCTAAACTGAAGCTTCTTGTCATCCTTGCGGGTCGAGGGCGATACTAGGGTCCTGGGATAAAGCCCCACTTTGGGGGTCCTTGTTCAGTGGGGAGCCTGCTTCTCTCTCTCCCTCTGCCCAAAGCTCCCCCTGTTTGTTCTCTCTCTCTCTCTCTCTCTCTGTCAAATAAGCAAATAAAATCTTAAGAAAACACACACACAAATGCAATACCAAAAAACTGATATGATCAAACTGATTTGGGTAATGATTCAAGCCATATATGATTTGTAAGATACAACAATAGAATATTAACAATTTTCTCAATGTGTTAAAAATATAATATAAAATTTATCATTTCTAAGTGTACAGTTCAGTAGTGTTAAATATATTTACCTATTGTGAAACAGATCTTCAGAACTTTTTCATCTTGCAAACTGAAACTCGAGACGCATGAAAGGACAACTCTCATTTTTCCCACCCCCCCAGCCCCTTGGTAACCACCATTCTACCTTCTGTTTCTATGATTTTGACTACTTGTGTACTTCATAGGTAATTAGTAGCTTTTTCTACGTTCTATCTTCTAAAAACCTGTTAACAGAGTACCTCTCATATATATTTTATAACAACTGTTTCCCCCTAAACACACCAAATATCACTGGTAAAACATAACCCTGTGGAAGAGTATTTTGAGGAACACTCAACTATTGTTTTTAGAGCAAAAGTAGTAACATTTTTACTGCAGGCTTTTTTTTTTAAGAGCAAAATTTACAAAGACAAATAAGAGGAGCTGAACAGAATTCTGAAATAATTATAATCAGTGGGCTCTGGGAAGAACATTTGATATTTGGGAAAATATATCCAGATTACAAATTCGTATTGATTTTTAAAGCTATATAAATTTAATAAGAAATTGAATGTGTATATAAATCCAGAGAAAATAACTAATATTGTGTAAGCTAGGAAGATTTCAGATTAAAAAAATAAATAAATAAATAAAAGAAAAGAAGACGTGTCAGGTTCTAAAATAATTTGGCTATCTTTTACCAGAAGCCTGAAGTGCATGAATATATGTCTTAATGTAAGGAAAATTCCTAAAGAGATATAAAGTTGGATCAGATGCCTGTGAAGTTTGTCTAAGGTTATTAGGTATGATTCTAGATCCTAAATTTAAAAAGAAAAAAAACATACTAAGAGTTATGCCTTTTAAACCTAAACAGATATGTTTGGATAATTTTTCCTTAAAAATATTTAGCTAATTTCCTCCATTACACTTTTCAACAACTTCTGCAAATATGATACACATTAATTGTAATCTAATTAAGTTACTTGATTTTTGCATCAAAAATTCTGAAAATTTATGTAGTCCTTTCAAACTTCGTATACTTAACTGAGAATTATAAACACCTACCACTGTGAAAAATCTCAATATTTGCTCCCAGTGGGTTTAGCCAATTCTCATGCTGCTGTTCTCAGGCTATATTTATCTTTCCTTAAACATCGTTAGAGTCCGTGTAATCTGTTGATGACCAAATGTTTCCTAGGGAGCTTCAGTATTCTGAATAAATTAGTTTTGTTAAGTGTTAATTGTAGGGGTCTCTTTGTAGATCCAGGAGAATGCAGTAGAGAATATTGAATGCTTCCTTTAGTGAAATCTGACTTTTAGGTAACTTTCTACTTTTTTGGTATTTATGGTTCCTAAATGACACATAAGTATATGTTCTTTGTCCCAGAACTGCCCATTCTTACTTGTTTCTTCTAGAAAGTAGGAATCATACCCTTAATGACAATGTAAAACTTTAAATATGATACTAAAACTAAAATTAAAAAGAAGTTTTTAGCAAAATCATCTCCTGATATTTGTACTTTTTATAAACACCTACTGTCTTCATCACATATATTTTAATTAAAACCCCATACTCAATTCAAAAATTATTTGGTTTCTCAAATATGGGGGATGTATTCTGTTTAGTCAGAGAATAAAACAAATGTTTTCAATAGTTAAAAATACTAAACATGAGGACACTTGATGTATTTTATACTTGTGTTTGAAATCTCTGTATTTACATATATTTTGCCTTTTGTGTACATCTTATGATAAGCATGTTCTAGAAAAATGTTATATGTTTGATCTTTTTTCTTTCAGTTTATGTATCCTTGAATAAAGTATGATAAAGGAAGATGTCATGGTAACACTGAAGCACATGGATAGATTGTGACAGAGGACTAGTGGGAAACAGAAGAGCACCCTTGTATTTGGCAGTGCTCTCTGAACATTTCCAATGCAAGTAACAAAATCATAAAGCCTTTTATCTGGCAGTTGTGCAGAATGAGAGACTGATTTGACTCTTGTACAAAAATGCTTGGTGTTTCTCGGAATCATTGCCTATATCTCAATTATATTCTATGCGGGAGAAAGGAATTTGGCTATTATTTTAACTGACATAAAAGGGGGAAACTGAAGAGTTCCAACTTTCAGTAGCTCCTATGGACAGTGAAATGGGAAAATGAATGGCTAGAATTTACAACCTCTTCCTTGTAACAGGCTGTGACTGCTGCAAGGACAGAGCGGTAATATAATCGGTCTGTCAGGAGTCTGCAGCTGAGAATACCGACATCTAATCCCTTCCATTGAGGGAAAAGACATGTTGGGAAACTAGAAAGCTTTATTTTAATGTAAAAAGCTATGTTGTGTAAACTCAAAGTAAGTTTGTTGCAAAGACCAGGAAGAGTAAGAAATGGTGTAGAGTGATTAATGATTCAATTTCATCTATAAATGCCATGTACAGAAATATAAAACAGGCAATTGTATCCAAGTGCGAGGGCAGCATATAGAAAAGAGTGGAAAACATTCAAGATAAACACTCTGAATGTTGATCACTTAAGATGCTGAATGCTTTTGTTCAAGCATGGGTCACATTCCATAAAACAATAAGATACATTTGCAACAACCTCAGCATATGGAGTACTTTACATTAACTTTAGAGACAGCATTAAAGTGATTTTATTTTATGAAGTGTCTTTACATAACTGTGATGAAGGTTTTGTTTGTTTCAATTTGTATTTAAATTCTAGTTAGTGAACATATAATGTAATATTGGTTTCAGGAAGTTTAGTGATTCATCACTTACATATAACACTCAGTGCTGTGATGAAGTCCTCAATTGGTTCTTGAAAATCCTATTTCTGCTTTGGTACTCATTCTGTTATTAGTATTTTTCACCCACAACAAGGCTCAGTTAGAATTTAACCTCTATACTATGAATTCTTCTGAGTCACATTTTGATAAAACATGTTAAACATTGAGGTTTAATAAATTAATGAAAGTCTTTTTGTCATTTGTTACTGATACCCTTACTTTGAATAATGTGCTACACTCATAAAAAATGAATGAATTATGGGGTTCTGTTAATTAATTGTCTCTTATAATTGATGTATTTATTTTGATAAATGTTGGAATAATTACTTATAATTACTTTAAATACTCTATCAACATTTCACTTAAAAAAAGAGCAAATTAGAAAATTGGCTTCTTATATGCAGAATTTTAAGTAAGTAACAGCTATAAAAATACACCTGTAAATGTACCATCTGGCACACTGATGTGAACTGAAAGAAGTCAAAAGCAGAAATTAACATGAGTTTTTCACTGATTCTGATCTCCTTGCTCAAAAGGTTGTGATCCCAACAGTTTAACAGGATCAGACTGCAGTTGGGATGACTGGTTTTAGATTCTGCTCTTTTTATATCACTTAGAAATGGCTTTATTAATATATCATTTTCAATTCTTTGTATACTCCAATTTGATGAACAATAAATAGGCCACTTTGGAGATGCAAAGGCTGGGGCAAGCAGTCATTTCTCTACAATGTGTTTCAAGAACTTTTTGTCAGAATTGGAGAACTTAGGCTAAGACAGGGGACCTTAAAGGGCTTCTCTGTTCCAGCTGTCCTAAATTCACTTTTGTTTTTCTTCTGGCCTTGGAACAACTCCAGCCTTGGGAATTAGAGACAAACCATCCTTTGTACATATCTACTCTACTTTGTTTTTTGTCCTTTGACTAAACTCAAATCTCTTGTGTCTTGCATCCTCTGGAGCTCACAATTAGCACAAACTTAACCACAAAAGTAAATGGTCATTGGGTGTGTGACTAAACACAGAACATGTGAAAATAAAACTTCGAAGCCCATCATGAGCTTATAGAAAATAATCTTCTAGAGTTATTTATCTGTCCGCCCACTTAAAAAGTGAATTCAGCATTCACGGAAAATGCCAAGATGACAAGCTAAGTTGACAAGTCGTCTATTTTTACACATAATAGCCAAAGCATTATGTACTCCACTCTGAAACAATGTCTCAGGCCTGAGCTTGAGGAATCACCAAGGGGATCAGGATATTTTAACCCCTGTTGCCTTAGTTCAGATGCCAGAAGGGTGCCAATTATGTCAACTTTGGTCTGGAAGATACACAAGCATTTTGTGTAGACCTCTGAGAATACTGGTGAGAAATGAAGTGGATACTTAGATCCTCAGCTAGATAGACACTAGAAATACACAAGAGAAAGTCTAGCTTTCATTTCTAACTTTAAACTCTGATTTTTTTATCTTCATGAATTTCTGAAAGATTTGTTTCAGTCTTTCTGTAAACAATATTCACAAAGCTTCAATAGTGTTAAAAGACATAAATAGAATATATTAAATATGAGGCATGTAATGGGCTAAAATTCTTCTAGAAATCTATTATATATATATAGACATATATATATATATATATATATATATATATATATAATCTATAGGATATTTTTTTGAGATTATTATATAGTAGAAGTGGATAAGTTTGCTGTACCCAAATAATTTTCTCAATTGATTTGATAAAATGGCATGTATCTCTTTAAGCAGTAGAATTTATGATGATATTTTAAAAACAGATAACAATTATCTGTGTTATTGACAGTTCAGTGATTGAATCTTTCACATTGTAACCAGGAGAATCTCTCATTAAACATTTACATCATATTAATGCACAACAAGATAGATAGTAAGGGAAACATGTTTTTAGTATACATATTTCAAATATTTCACAAAATTGAAATGAAACAAGAGACCAGAGAGAGAAAAATGATCTGAAATCAGAACATGATGAGAGTGCTCATTTTTTTCATATTTTAATGCTTAAAATCCTATAAATGAAGTCAACTCTCCTTAAGAGTGAATATTTATGTAGGATTAGACCTACAAATACAAAGAACAAACTGATGCTTGCCAGAGGGAAGAGGTGGGGAGATGGGCAAAATGGGTGAAGGGAGGTAGGAGATATGGACTTCCAGTTATGGAATGAATATATCATGGAATTAAAGGCACTGCTTAGGGAATATAGTTGATAATACTGTAATAGTGATGCATCGTGACAGATGGTAACTACACTTGTAGTGAATATAGTGTAATGTAAAGAGAGGTTGAATCACTATGTTGTACAACTGACACTAATGTAACATTGTATGTCAACTATAATCAAATAAATAATTAGATAAATTAAAAGAGTGAATATTTATAAATACACAGAGACACTAGAAAATAAAAATAAGTAAAAGACATAGCCCATCAAAACAATTTTTAATGAAGAAAAAATAAAAACTTAAAATAATCAAACTAAAAAGTATTAAAATGAAATTATTACAAATAGGTACATCTAATGAAGATTTAGTTCATTTAACTAGGATTTTATATAGACATAGGAGTGAAAAAAAAGAGTAAAAAAAAAGAATAAAAGAAAAAAGAAAGGGCAAGAAAACAAAACAAATTAAAACAGAACTAGACTCAGAAAATGAGAGTGGATCTTATTATAAGGAATTTCTACTTTATCAAAGATAAGTATGTGCATTTCAAAATGCTCTATTTAAAACCATCGCTATGGAGAGGAGTCAAGATGGTGGAGAAGTAGCAGGCTGAGACTACATCAGGTAGCAGGAGATTAGCTAGATAGCTTATCTAAAGATTGCAAACACCTCAAATCCAACAGGAGATGGAAGAGAAGAAGAACAGCAACTCTAGAAACAGAAAATCAAGCACTTTCTGAAAAGTAGGACTGGCGGGAAGCTAGACCGTGGGGGTAGAGGCCAGCTTCTGGCAGCAGCGGAGCAATGGAGCAATAAATCAGCACTTTTAAAAGTCTGTTCCACTGAGGGACATCACTCCAGAGGCTAAACCGGGGTGAAGCCCACGCGGGGTGAGTGTGGCCTCAGGTTCCGCAGGGTCACAGAAGGATCGGGGGGTGTCTGAGTGTCGCAGAGCTTGCAGGTATTAGAACGGGGAAGCCAACTACAGAGACAGAGCCGAGGAGTGAGCTCTCAGCTTGGGGTTACCTTGAACCAGTCGCAGGCTGGGTGAGCTCAGAGCATGGCCAGAGGCCAGGGAGACAGGAGTTATTGGGTGCTATTTTCTGAGAATTCACTGAGGAGTGGGGCCCCAAGCTCTTGGCTCCTCCGGGCTGGAGACTGGGAGGCCGCCATTTTCATTTCCATCCTCCGGAACAAAAGCTCCTGAAAGCAAACCCGAGTGGATTATTCAGCCCGGCCCCTGGTAAGGGTGGTGCAATTCCACCTGGGGCAAAGACACTTGAGAATCACTACAACAGGGTCCTCCCCCAGAAGATCAAAAAGAAATCCAGCCAGGACTAAGTTCACTACCAAGGAGTGCAGGTTCAATATCAAGGAGAGCAGCGGAATTCCGGAGGAGGAGAAAGCAAAGCACGGAACTCATGGCTTTCTCCCATGATTCTTTAGTCTTGTAGTTAATTTAATTTTTTTTCAATTTTTTTCTTTTTATGCTAATTTTTTAAACTTTTACCCTTTTCTTTTTAAACGTTTTTTAACTAGTTTATATATTATATATATATTTTCTTTTTTATATTGTTTCTTTATTCATTTTCTTTTTTTAATTGTTTCTTTCTTTCTTTTTTTTTCTGAACCTCTTTTTATCCCTTTTCTCCCCCCCCCCATGATTTGAGATCTCTTCTGATTTGGTTAAAGTGTATTTTCCTAGGGCTGTTGCCACCCTTTTAGTATTTTACTTGGTCCTTCATATACTCTTATCTGGACAAAATGACAAGGTGGAAAAATTCACCACAAAAAAAAGAACAAGAGGTCGGAGGAGTCAATATGGCGGAGAAGTAGCAGGCTGAGACTACTTCAGCTAGCAGGAGATCAGCTAGATAGCTTATCTAAAGATTGCAAACACCTGCAAATCCATCAGCAGATCGAAGAGAAGAAGAACAGCAATTCTGGAAACAGAAAAACAACCACCTTCTGAAAGGTAGGACTGGCAGAGAAGTGAATCCAAAGCGACAGGAAGATAGACCCCAGGGGGAGGGGCCGGATCCCGGCAAGCGGCGGAGCAACAGAGCACAAAATCAGGACTTTTAAAAGTCTGTTCCGCTGAGGGACATCACTCCAGAGGCTAAACCGGGGCGAAGCCCACACGGGGTCAACGTGGCCTCAGGTCCCGAAGGGTCACAGAAGGATCGGGGCTGTCTGAGTGTCACAGAGCTGCGGGTATTGGAACAGGAAAGCCAGCTACAGACACAGAACTGACAGTAAGCTCACAGCTTGGGGTTACCTTGAACCGGTCGCAGGCTCGGTGAGCTTGGAGTGTGGCCTGGGGTCAGGCAGACGGGAGTAACTGGGCGCTGTTCTCTGAGGACAAATTGAGGAGTGCGGCCCCGGGCTTTCGGCTCCTCCAGGCCGGACACTAGGAGGCCGCCATTTGTATTCCCGTCCTCCGGAACACTACGGAAAGCGCTCAGGGAACAAAAGCTCCTGAAAGCAAACCCAAGCGAATTACTCAGCCCCTGGTAAGGGCGGTGCAATTCCGCCTGGGGCAAAGACACTTGAGAATCACTACAACAGGCCCCTCCCGCAGAAGATCAACAAGAAATACAGCCAAGACCAAGTTCATCTACCAAGGAGTGCGGTTACAATACCAAGGAGAGCAGCAGAATTCCAGAGGAGGAGAAAGCCAAGCACGGAACTCATGGCTTTCTTCCTGTGATTTTTTTAGTCTTGCAGTTAATTTAATTTTTTCTTTTTCATTTTTTTTCTCTTCTTCTGCTAAATTTTTTTCAAATTTTACCCTTTTCTTTTTTAACGTTTTTTAACTAGTTTAGCTAATATATATATTTTTTCTTTTTTATATTTTTCTTTATTCATTTTCTGTTTTAAAATTATTTTCTTTTCTTTATTCATTTTCTTTTTCTAAATTATTTTCTTTTCTTTTTTTTTTTCTTTCTTTCTTTTTGAACCTCTTTTTATCCCTTCTCCCCCCTCACAATTTGGGATCTCTTCTGATTTGGTTAAAGCATATTTTCCCGGGGTTGTTGCCACCCTTTTAGTATTTTAATTGTTCCTTCATATACTCTTATCTGGACAAAATGACAAGGCAGAAAATATCACCACACAAAAAAAGAACAAGAGGCAGTACCGAAGGCTAGGGACCTAATCAATACAGACATTGGTAATATGTCAGATCTAGAGTTCAGAATGACAATTCTCAAGGTTCTAGCCAGGCTCGAAAAAGGCATGGAACATATTAGAGAAACCCTCTTGGGAGATATAAAAGCCCTTTCTGGAGAAATAAAAGAACTAAAATCTAACAAAGTTGAAATCAAAAAAGCTATTAATGAGGTGCAATAAAAAATGGAGGCTCTCACTGTTAGGATAAATGAGGCAGAAGAAAGAATTAGTGATATAGATGACCAAATGACAGAGAATAAAGAAGCTGAGCAAAAGAGGGACAAACAGCTACTGGACCACGAGGGGAGAATTCGAGAGATAAGTGACACCATAAGACAAAACAACATTAGAATAATTGGGATTCCAGAAGAAGAAAGAGAGAGGGGAGCAGAAGATATACTGGAGAGAATTATTAGGGAGAATTTCACCAATATGGCAAAGGGAACGAGCATGAAAATTCAGGATATTCAGAGAACGCCCCTCAAAATCAATAAGAATAGGCCTACACCCCGTCACCTAATAGTAAAATTTACAAGTCTCAGTGACAAAGAGAAAATCCTGAAAACAGCCTGGGAAAAGAAGTCTGTAACATACAATGGTAAAAATATTAGATTGGCAGCTGACTTATTCACAGAGACCTGGCAGGCCAGAAAGAGCTGGCATGATATTTTCAGAGCACTAAATGAGAAAAAACATGCAGCCAAGAATACTATATCCAGCTAAGCTATCATTGAAAATAGAAGGAGAGATTAAAAGCTTCCAGGACAAACAAAAACTGAAAGAATTTTTAAACACCAAACCAGCTCTAAGGAAATATTGAAAGGGGGTCCTCTACGCAAAGAGAGAGCCTACAAGTGGTAGATCAGTAAGGAACAGAGACAATATTCAGTAATAGTCACCTTACAGGCAATACAATGGCCCTAAATTCATATCTCTCAATAGTTACCCTGAATGTTAATGGGCTAAATACCCCTGTCAAAAGACACAGGGTATCATAATGGATACAAAAACAAAACCCATCTATGTGTTGCCTCCAAGAAGCTCATTTTAAGCCCGAAGACACCTCCAGATTTAAAGTGAGGGAGTGGAAAAGAATTTACCATGCTAATGGACATCAGAAGAAAGCAGGAGTGGCAATCCTTATATCAGATTAATTAGATTTTAAGCCAAAGACTATAGTAAGAGATGAGGAAGGACACTAGGTCATACTCAAAGGGTCTGTCCAACAAGAAGATCTAACAATTTTAAATATCTATGCCCCAACGTGGGAGCAGCCAACTATATAAACCAATTAATAACAAAATCAAAGAAACGCATCAACAATAATACAATAATAATAGGGGACTTTAACACTCCCCTCACTGAAAAGGACAGATCATCCAAGCAAAAGATCAGCAAGGAAATAAAGGCCTTAAAGGACACACTGGACCAGATGGATATCACAGATGCATTCAGAACATTTCATCCCAAAGCAACAGAATACTCATTCTTCTCTAGTGCACATGGAACATTCTCCAGAATAGATCACATCCTCGGTCCTAAATCAGGACTCAACCGGTATCAAAAGATTGGGATCATTCCCTGCATATTTTGAGACCACAATGCTCTGAAGCTAGAACTCAACAACAAGAGGAAGTTTGAAAAGAACCCAAATACATGGAGACTAAACAGCATCCTCCTAAAGAATGAATGGGTCAACCAGGAAATTAAAGAAGAATTGAAAAAAATCATGGAAACAAATGATAATGAAAATACAAAGGTTCAAAATCTGTGGGACACAACAAAGGCAGTCCTGAGAGGAAAATATATAGCGCTACAAGCCTTTCTCAAGAAACAAGAAAGGTCTCAGGTACACAACCTAACCCTACACCTAAAGGAGCTGGAGAAAGAACAAGAAAAAACCATAAGCCCAGCAGGAGAAGAGAAATCATAAGGATCAGAGCAGAAACCAATGAAATAGAAACCAAAAAAACAATAGAGCAAATCAATGAAACTAGGAGCTGGTTCTTTGAAAGAATTAATAAAATTAATAAACCCCTGGCCAGACTTATCAAAAAGAAAAGAGAAAGGACCCAAATAAATAAAATCATGAATGAAAGAGGAGAGATCACAACTAACTAACGCCAACAAAACACAAACTATTATAAGAACATACTATGAGCAACTCTACACCAACAAATTTGACAATCTGGAAGAAATGGTTGCATTCCTAGAAACATATAAACTACCACAACTGAACCAGGAAGAAATAGAAAGCCTGAACAGACCCATAACCAGTGAGGAGATTGAAAGAGTCATTAAAAATCTCCAAACAAACAAAAGCCCAGGGCAAGACGGCTTCCCGGGGGAATTCTACCAAACATTTAAAGAAGAACTAATTCCCATTCTCCTGAAACTGTTCCAAAAAATAGAAATGGAAGGAAAACTTCCAAACTCATTTTATGAGGCCAGCATCACCTTGATCCCAAAACCAGACAAGGATCCCATCAAAAAAGAGAGCTATTGACCAATATCCTTGATGAACACAGATGCGAAAATTCTCACCAAAAAACTAGACAATAGGATTCAACAATACATTAAAAGGATTATTCACCACGACCAAGTGGGATTTATTCCAGGGCTGCAAGGTTGGTTCAACATCCGCAAATCAGTCAATGTGATACAACACATCAATAAAAGAAAGAACAAGAACCATATGATACTCTCAATAGATGCTGAAAAAGCATTTCACAAAACACAACATTCCTTCCTGATCAAAACTCTTCAAAGTGTAGGGATAGAGGGCACATACCTCAATATCATCAAAGCCATCTATGAAAAACCCACCACAAATATCATTCTCAATGGAGAAAAACTGAAAGCTTTTCCGCTAAGGTCAGGAACACGGCAGGGATGTCCATTATCAACACTGCTATTCAACATAGTACTAGAACTCCAAGCCTCAGCAATCAGACAACAAAAGGAAATTAAAGGCATCCAAATCAGCAAAGAAGAAGTCAAATTATCACTCTTTGCAGATGATATTATACTATATGTGGAAAACCCAAAAGACTCCACTCGAAAACTGCTAGAACTTATACAGGAATTCAGTAAAGTGTCAGGATATAAAATCAATGCACAGAAATCAGTTGCATTTCTCTACACCAACAGCAAGACAGAAGAAAGAGAAATTAAGGAGTCCATCCCATTTTCAATTGCACCCCAAACTATAAGATACCTAGGAATAAACCTAACCAAAGAGGCACAGAATCTATACTCAGAAAACTATAAAGTACTCATGAAAGAAATTGAGGAAGACACAAAGAAATGGAAAAATGTCCCATGCTCCTGGATTAGAAGAACAAATATTGTGAAAATGTCTCTGCTACCTAAAGCAATCTACACATTTAATGCAATTCCTATCAAAGTACCACCCATCTTTTTCAAAGAAATGGAACAAATAATTCTAAAATTTATATGGAACCAGAAAAGACCTTGAATAGCTAAAGGGATTTTGAAAAAGAAAGCCAACGTTGGTGGCATCACAATTCCGGACTTCAAGCTCTATTACAAAGCTGTCATCATCAAGACAGCATGGTACTGGCACAAAAACAGACACATAGATCAATGGAACAGAATAGAAAGTCCAGAAATAGACCCTCAACTTTATGGTCAACTAATCTTCGACAAAGCAGGAAAGAATGTCCAATGGAAAAAAGACAGTCTCTTCAATAAATGGTGCTGGGAAAATTGAACAGTCACATGCAGAAAAATGAAATTGGACCATTTCCTTACACCACACACGAAAATAGACTCAAAACGGATGAAGGACCTCAATGTGCGAAAGGAATCCATCAAAATTCTTGAGGAGAACACAGGCAGCAACCTCTTCAACCTCAGCCACAGCAACATCTTCCTAGGAACATCGCCAAAGGCAAGGGAAACAAGGGCAAAAATGAACTATTGGGATTTCATCAAGATCAAAAGCTTTTGCACAGCAAAGGAAACAGTTAACAAAATCAAAAGACAACTGACAGAATGGGAGAAGATATTTGCAAACGACATATCAGATAAAGGACTAGTGTCCAGAATCTATAAAGAACTTAGCATACTCAACACCCAAAGAACAAATAATCCAATCAAGAAATGGGCAGAGGACATGAACAGACATTTCTGCAAAGAAGACATCCAGATGGCCAACAGACACATGAAAAAGTGCTCCATATCACTCGGCATCAGGGAAATACAAATCAAAACCACAATGAGATATCACCTCACACCAGTCAGAAAGGTTAAAATCAACAAGTCAGGAAATGACAGATGCTGGCGAGGATGTGGAGAAAGGGGAACCCTCCTACACTGTTGGTGGGAATGCAAGCTGGTGTAACCACTCTGGAAAACAGCATGAAGGATCCTCAAAATGTTGAAAATAGAACTGCCATATGACCCAGCAATTGCACTACTGGGTATTTACCCTAAAGATACAAACGTAGTGATCCAAAGGGGCACGTGAACCCGAATGTTTATAGCAGCAATGTCCTCAATAGCCAAACTATGGAAAGAACCTAGATGTCCATCAACAGATGAATGGATCAAGAAGATGTGGTATATATACACAATGGAATACTATGCAGCCATCAAAAGAAATGAAATCTTGCCATTTGCGACAACATGGATGGAACTAGAGCGTATCATGCTTAGCGAAATTAGTCAAGCAGAGAAAGACAACTATCATATGATCTCCCTGATATGAGGAAGTGGTGATGCAACATGGGGGCTTAAGTGGGTACGAGAAGAATAAATGAAAGAAGATGGGAGTGGGAGGGAGACAAACCATAAGTGACTCTTAATCTCACAAAAAAAAAGGGGTGGCGGGGGGGAGGGGGTTTGGGAGAAGGGGGTGGTATTATGGACATTGGGGAGGGTATGTGTTTTGGTGAGTACTGTGAAGTGTGTAAACCTGGTGATTCATAGACCTGTACCCCTGGGGATAAAAATATATGTTTATAAAAAATAAAAAATTATATATATATATATTTTTTTTTAAAGATTTTATTTATTTATTTGACAGACAGATCACGAGTAGGCAGAGAGGCAGGCAGAGAGAGAGAGAGGAGGAAGCAGGCTCCCTGCTGAGCAGAGAGCCCGATGCGGGACTCGATCCCAGGACCCTGAGATCATGACCTGAGCCGAAGGCAGCGGCTTAACCCACTGAGCCACCCAGGCGCCCAAAATAAAAAATTATATTAAAAAAAAATTGAATGCAATTTATCTTGTATAAAAATATCTGAGAAATTTGGCTTATTCCAAACTATGTGTAAATACTTATAAACAGACAAAACAAGCAGAACTGGTACAAACTGCCATAATAATCTAGAGGTTTTATGCAGTAAGATTTGGGAGTCAGAACTGTCAGAATCCAGAAATTAGCAGTAAATATTTAAGCACAGAAGGCAAAGCCCTTTGAGTAGAAACTGCTATAAACAGTAAGAGAACATTAAGGAAAATTAAGAACGTTAAGGCATATATATATATATATATATATATATATATATATATATGCCATCTTCATACATATAACATGTATATGTATATATTTGTGTGTATACTGAAATCATATATACATATGTAGACGTATATAAAACTTTAAACACTCCTTTGGGTAGCAAGGCATATTCAGGTCACTTAGAAAATAGAAAAAAATCATGTAGGCAAAAATTTTTCCACAGCAATATATTCACTTAAGTTCTTTCATTTCTTGAAAATTGTAAAAAAAAAAAAAAAAAAATTGCCTCAGTCATAAGAAAGTCTCAAGAGAAAAAAGCAAATATATATTAACAGGATATTGAATGCCCAAATGTCTTTTATTTTCCACATGTTTAAACATGAGGAATTTTTCTCAGCCATTCCCCAAGCAATGTCATTAACCAACTCAGCAGTATTAAGAGTAGGTGGCTGTTTAAATTTAACAGCATTGTTTTTCAAAACTAGCAATTTAGTTTTTATGTATATAACATATATGTATATATGAGTTGGATATACATTTGACAAGTATTTCCATTGGTAGTATATATGTGCATACACACACAACTTTGGGTAAAGCCAACAGATAAGACATTCCATAGTTTCCTTCTAATTCAGTGTGTATTATTCAATAAGACACATGGAGATATTTTACCCCATCATTCTATGATATATTTATTGCAAATAATCAATCTTATTCCATATTGTAAGTGATTGTTTCTGTTGTTCATATTTTAAAAATAAAATTAGAGTCTATTTACCAGGTGAATTATTTTAGCAGAAAAAAAAGACAAATAATAAATGACTATAAAATTGCCTGAACCTTAAAGTTGTAACTCGCAGTTATCTGAAGCAAGAGTATGACCTAACCCAAAAAAGAAAAAGACCATATTATTAATGATTTTTTAGAAGGTGACTGCATAGTTGCTTCATTATCATATTTAATTTCTTTCCCCTTCAACTTTAAAATAAATGATTATCTGAAGCATTGGTACAGTGTTTAGAAATTATTTATCAGTTAAAAAAGAGATAATGGGTTGGAGGGTAGTCTATAACTTCTAAGTATTTTACTCATTATGACTCCTGACAGGGGTGAAGAAAATAAGAAGATAATATGTTAAGATACATTCTCACACATATCTTTCATGATTTTATAAATATTAATGACTATATAGTCTTCTCATATCACACATTCTCTAAGACTTCACCTTTCCTCACCTCACTTTTAATTGACTAACTAACTGTGCTCACATAGGAACATAGGAAATAATGTCCTTCGTTCTCACTAGGAAATAATGTCCTTTGGCACCTTTTAAAAAGTTTCAGTTTTCTTTGAACCATTCCAACTTTCTATTGTGTATTTTATAGTTTTGCAGGATGCTGAATACACCTTTTATTTAAGAATAATACTTTTGGTTTTCCATTCAACAATCATTTGATAATGTTAACCTCTTTGGAAGTCTTTGTTTTCTACTGGGCAGTCACATTGAAATGTTTTTGGGGAATATTTTGCAATTAATCAATCATCCAATAACTTCAACTATTGTGGAAAGTCAAAAAATCTTGTAAGGTAAGATATGACTCCAAACAGAGTCAGTTTACAAATGACAATTTTCTTCCAAAACATTTTCAAACTTCTAGCCTCAAAAGGCTCCCAGCCCCACCACTTTTCACTGACACCACATGAACTATGTAGAATTATATCTTCTATACTTGTTTAAATAAGTATTTAAATTTTTATGTGTACACTGAAGTTTGCCTGTTGAAGTCACTCTTAGACTTCTATGTAATTTATATGAGCCCCTTTTATAAGTACAGACTGGAGTTTTTCTCATTATATATTCTCTGCACAGTAAATCACTGCACTGATAATCACCTAACACTCTTCCACCCACTCACGCAGTTTCACTCTTCACTGCTTGTGAATAGAAAAGCAGTAGAGCTTTTTTCTATCCATAACTGTTTAGTATTATTTGAAAATTATGAGAATTTTAACATTTGCTTTGATCCAAAATACTAGTAAGAACAGTACCATGTACTTTATTTTTTGGTATCTAGAATCTCTATTCTATGATCTTCAAAATGCTAAGTTGTTATTAGACATGTCCTATCAAATACAAAAAGAGAATATATTACATGTTAATAAAATATATAAATTCAAACTCTGGTTTCCTAAGATTGAGGTGAGATTTTTACCTTTTAGAGGAACTTACTGGGTACTTTATCTTGTGATACTCACTTCCTTAGAAATTCTGCTATTATATAATATATATAAATAGCTATAACTGCTATTCTTACCATACAGACTTAGAGAATCTTTCCCTAAAACTGTCTACTCAAATTTAAATTTGTGCTCTTTTCTTTTCTGTGATTAAGTAAGGTAAATCTGTAAGATTTTAACAAAAAAATATAAAATGGCAGTCAAAAGAAAATAATTAGAATGTTTAATATTGATTGACTTAGTAGATATGGACAATAATTTATTCATCTTCAGTGTGTGACATCCTTCAAGGATAAAATATCCCCAATATCTAGATTGCCTTGTGACTAAGAATCTCCTACCAGCCTCCAAGTGTTAAACCCACCTAAAAATCTACAATATAGTTCTCCCATGGAGGTGATTTTGTCCCTCAGGTATATTTAACAATGTTTGGAGATAGTTTTGGTTGTCACAAATAGTAGGGTGGAGCTAGGACATGGAGGCTACTACTGACCTCCGTAGATAAAGACAAAAGATAAGAAATTTTTGCAAAGAATTATCTGACTCAAAATGTCCACAGTTGTCAAGGTTGAAAAACCCTGTTCTAATATAAAACCTTAGTCTATTAATGTTAAGGTCCAGACAGAGAAAAGATTTTCCTCTACCACCCAATTTAGGCTTCCTTCTAAGTTTTTGTTCAAATAGAAAAGTAACCTTTCTCAAGATATTGGACAATGGGAATGATTTTTTTTTTTTTCCTTTTGGGAACCCTACTTTTATTCACAAAGGTACAAATAAAATGGTAATCATTACATAATGCAAAATGTTTTCTCAAAACTTATTCAAAACTATTGCTGCCTACCCTTCCAAATCACAAAACAAAGAGTTTAAAGTGTGGGAAATTTAATCATTTATATTATTGTATGCAGGATAGTACTTTTGCTATCAAATTTCAACTTTATTAGGGACTCTATTCAATAACTAAATATCACTCTTTCAGATATCATGGACCTCATGTCTTCTCTGTTTCAGTTGTTTCAAAAATTAAATCCTGAGTTCCAGAATATATCTTAAGTCACATCTTCAGTTTTGGAGAACCCAGGCTGTTTTTTTGTTTTGTTTTGTTTTTGTTTGATGATGACTTTTTATAGTAAGCAAACCATAAGTCATATATATGAAAACATAAATCATATATATGAAACTCTAAGTCATATGTATCCCTTGGTATTTTAAGTTTAATGATAGGTAGTTATAGCCTATCCATTATTCCCTCTTCACCTTCTTTCTTTTACTGTAAGTTATAACTCTAACTGGATTGGTCATGAAATCAGCAGATATTCAAAGCAGCCAAAGTAAAAATTCTTCTTTCTTTGAAGCTGTGAGAGGCACAAGAAATTATTTCTCTTTTTTGTTAATCTTTGTCTAATCTTTGTTAATCTTCTGCCAGATTATTAGTGATTCCTGCAAATGCTTTACTTATAAAACTACTAAGGATCTGGTCTTGACTTTATAGAGATCTCATTTTCTTTCCTCCTAAACTATTGAAAATTGTAGGGGGTTCTTCCATTGTATTTTTCACTTTCTCCACTTATTTCCCTGAGAGCTATCTTGGTATTTAGTACTCTTCTTGGATTTCTACACAATATTTCTACAGGGTTTAATTCTCATGAAGTTTCCAGTCTTAATTCTCTTGCTTTATTTAGCCAAAATTTATTGTCTGAAAATCCCTGGGATTGCCTACTTTTTCAGATAATTTGTTTCCAAAATCCTTTCTTGTCAGCTGTTACAGAAACTATTTTTGTTTCTTTGCCTGTTTGCAAACATTTTACTGGCTGAGATTTTCTTTAGTGGTACAACCTCCCACAGAAGCCTTACTTGCATATCTTTAGTCATGATCAGAGGATATTCATAGCCAATTCCATTGATGTTAGGATATTTTTTCTATTCTTGGGAAAAATGCTATTTATGAAATTTACTAAGAAATTAAATTCCACTACTAATCACTGAACAAATGAAGTGAATTATCACAACTTCTTAATGCAAAACAACCTTAATTTTCCAAGGTAAACAAAGCATTGGTGGTGGGACCTGAGGTCTGACTGACCTGACACTTGTCTCTGTGAAATATCTTTGGCTTGTGAAATCTGGCTCACTTCCAATGTCATCATGGACTCAAAAAACATTTTTCTTCCTGTAATTACTTTGCCAAGTACAAATTTAAATTAAAAATCAGTACTTTCAATTATATTGTTAAAATAAACTAGAATATTTAAAACTCATCTGAGGTATGGTTTTTGGTGTTTTTGTTTGTTTGTTTGTTTGTTTTTAATCACTTTAACCCCACAAATGTCTACTGATACCTTAGTGTCAAATACCTTTCCACTGGATAATTTGCATAAATGGTTTTGTAGATCCATTTTTCAAACAATTAATTATTCTTGTCCCCTTCTTTTATGAGGCATATGTTTGGGATGTCCTCATTTGCATTCAAGAAAGAGAAATGGACTAAGGGCAAAACCAGATGAAGTATATAGCACACAAGAAATTGCATATTCAACTTGAAGAGCTGACTCAGCCTACATGGATGCATTCCTGGCTCATTTTTACTTGGCAACCATGTTATAAAAGCTATCTTTCCTACCTTTGAGCATTTTTCAATATCTTCTAGCATGTTGCTATTTCATACCAGGGAAACTTGACTGAAAGAGAGAGAGAGAGAATAAGATTTTTTCTCTTGTCATCCTTGCAAATTCTGGCTTCCTATTTAATCTTATTCTCTGGGGTATTGACACTGAGGGGGAAAAAATAAGACTTAGAGGAGAATTTATCTCTTTCCTACAAAAGGAAAACTTTTCTTTAATGTCCAAATGATAATACCAGGATACAATGAAGTTATCTTAGTATTAATTTTAAAAATATGCATGTGAAGAATTGAAGAGTGTATTTTGATTTAAAATGTGCTATTAAAATCCCATTATAGTTTCATAGAAAATGCTCATACAGTTAAATAAAGGAAATCCATTGTAGCACATTATAAATTTGGTATGATTTATAGATTATCATCCATATTTTGTTATGTATTGTACTTGATTCTAAGTGTTCAATAATTGATCAAAAATTCTATCAAGTTTTCATTAAATGTCATGTTTAATGGAATTAAATGGTTCCTTTTCTAGGAGTGGCCAAAGAAAAAGTTCTGAGAAAATGAGATTTTTTTTTTAAGATTTTATTTATTTATTTGACAGAGATCACAAGTAGACAGAGAGGCAGGCAGAGAGAGGGAAGGAAGCAGGCTCCCTGCTGAGCAGAGATCTAGATGTGGGGCTCAATCCCAGGACCCTGGGATCATGACCTGAGGTAAAGGCAGAAGCTTTAACCCACTGAGCCACCAAGGCACCCCAGAAAATGAGATTTAAATAGAGAATTCAGAGTCAAAAGATTAGGTAAGCTACAAATTTTGAGAAATGATGCCTGTAAAAGCCTATAGGTATTTAGGCTACTCTATGTAACAAGTAACTGAAACCTCTAGTTGAGCATAATAACAATTCAATGCTCATTAACATCAGAGTGCAAATTAATGGGTCAAGAGGACTGTAGTTAAAATGTACTCTATTATATGCAACTTCTCATATACACAGTCTCCCTATATCTTGGGCTCACTATTCTCAACAAAAGACCATCAAGTTTGCCATGGAAAGTAAGAAAATGGTGCTTTATATATTGGATATGTTTTTTGGTGGTAGAAGGACAGAAGGAGAGGGAGAGAGAAAATTTTAAGCAAGTTCCAAACCTAGTGCTGAGTCCCATGTAGGACTTTATCTCATAATCCTGAGATCATGACCTTGGCCAAAATCAAAAGTGGGATGTTTAACCTACTGAGCCACCCAGGGATGCTACATTGGAGATGTTTTATGAGTCTGGCCTGGAAGTGGCTGCAGCACTATCACTCAATTTCCAAAGATCAGAAGTTATCTCATGACCTCACATAGACACCAGGTACCAGGGATATGTATCTTCTTTTGAGTCCAGGGAGAAAATGAAATAGTTTGCTGAACACAGCATTGTCTCTTCTACAATGCTGTCATCTGTTTTTGATGTGGGAAACAGATACAGAAGAAAGATTATTAAATTTCCTTCTACCTGTAGCCCATTGACAAGTCCTTGACACAGGCAGAGTGACATTTCTTCAGGGACTCAGCTGTCTCAATGTTAACACTTTGCTAGGGTCAAAAGGCAGTCCTAGCCTGCTGTTTCTCCACCACACCCTTGCCACAACCCAACCACCACCAGCATCCTGTAAGTGTACTTTAATGTATAAAAATTCCTTTGGAAACTTCCTTTATTTCTAACCACCCAAGATTTGTTTTAGCAATTATCTCTCAAGCATATGGCCCACTTATATACATCTGAAGGGTCTTATGACTAAGGTTTTATTAGATGGTAATAAATGACCCTTTCCCAATAATATCTAGCTCTCTCAAGGTTCTGGGGACCTTGCTTCCAAAATTCTTTAGCTTTATGTTATCCCTAACTCCTTCCAAATTTGAAAGTATATAATGAGTCACTCTTCATGATCCCATTGCAGCTATTTCTGTTTACAGGTCCTGTCCCCATGCTCTAATAAAATCACCTTTTTGCACCAAAGATGTCTCAAGAATTCTTTCTTGGCCATCAGCTTTGAACTCTAACATCATTTTTCCAAAATCAGTTTCACCATATTTTCCTCTACGACCCATCAAAGCTATATTTGTCAAATTTTCCTCCCCTTCCTCCCCTTCCTCCCCTTCCTCCTCCTCCTCCTCCTCCTCCTCCTACTTCTTCTTCTTCTTCTTCTTCTTCATGATTTTCCTTTGTGTCTAAAAATGTTCTTTCGTGGGGAGATGTTTCTTTGCTTTGCTATGGGGCTGGGTAGTGCTGAGGCTTTGAGAGAATAGGAAACTAAGAGACATTAAAATGCAAAAAAGTTAAGACTTAAATACTGATGTCATAGATGGGAGACTTTCCTGATTAAAACAAAATAAAATCCCATTGAACATATACAGTTCTAATTAAAAGCATTTCAAAGATATAATGGTTACAAAAGAAAGTATGAAGAAATTTATTCTTGGACAAAGACTTTGGGGTTGTAAAACACAAGTTATTGTGCCAGAATGTTCTTTATGATAAAAAATGTTTACTTTACAACACTACTTTCTAAAGCCTCCCTTCAAATCCCTTATTTTCAAGTTAAATATGATTTTAAAGTGATAAATATGAAAACTGGAAAAGTTTTCATTATTTGGCCTGGTTTAAAGATAGAACTTGAGATTTGTATTTATAAACATAAATTAATCCCAGATTATTTTCAAGTAGGGATTTTGAGTTTGCTCACAATGTCTAAACAGCAATTTAGAGTTCATTTAAAAGCCATAAGCAGTGTTTTATGTTGGCTTATTCACAAGTTTAAAGGTGTGAATGTATTTCCCTAAAGGATCCTCTAACATAGCACCTGCCGCAAATGTTCACTTTATCACTCTTGCCAGTGGCTGTACACGCAAGAAACTAATTTTTAAAATTTATTTCTAAATCCACATTAGAGACATTATCTCACTAAGCTTCCCCAAATCCCTATTATATTTATATTACTGATGAGGTAAGTAACACAGAGAGCACTGAAGGACTTTTCCAAGGTTATATGTATAAAAATGGTGCAGGGACCATCCCCCATACCTTCAAATGCCTGGTATAGCAATCCTATCGCTCAGCTTTGCTTTAGTTATTTTGCCCAAAGGAAAAGGTGTCCTTTTATAACAGACACCTAAACTTTTCCCAGGAGGAGAAACAGTTTAATAGCATCATTTTTTAAAATACTGGTGCTTTCAAATCCAACCTTCTCCATATCCTCCAGGAGAATGCATTATCAGATGTCTAATCTCTCTCTCCTGTCATCAATCACTCTTCTGACCCTCAGCCTTTGATCCCATTTTAAACAAACACTGTTCCATTCTAAACAAAATAACTACTAAAACTTCCCTTTGATCCAGTTAGCCTTTACATATAGTATTACTTCTCTCTACTGTTCCAAAAAGGAAATGAACATATAGTTTAAACATACAATATATATTTACCATTCTCTTATTTCTTGAAATCTTGTATTGGAATTGTCCTATAACTTGAGTCTGAAATCTCTTTGGAAGCTACTATTAATCCCTTAATAACCACTATCCAAAATTTCTATCTAGGAGGTGGCTGGGTGGCTCAGTTGGTTAAACATCTGACTCTTCATCTCAGCTCAGGTCTAGATCTCTGGGTTGTGAGTTCAAACTCTGAATTGGGCTCCATGTTGAGAGTGGAGCCTACTTCAAAAAAAAATTCTATTCATTTTGTTTTTCCTTCCACTCTCTTTCTTTTCTTATTTCCTCCTCTCCCTTCTCTTCATTATCTCATTCTCTTCCTTCTCTCCATTTCTTTCTTTCTTGAATGACCTTCTTTAAATTTGGAAACATGATACTTGGACACAATGGAAATAAAATATTCAAATGTACTGGAAACATATTAAATGTCTTTCCTCTTAAAACCTCTCCTTTAAGAGAATCATTTTTTAGCCATTTATATTAATATTTGCCAGGGGGGTGTTACCATAATTTTAGGTAATATGATTAACCTCTATTAATGATCGTGATGTATGATTTAGTCCTATCTGGAAAACAGATATCACTCTAAATATTTCAAGAGAAGGAACTAAGTAAATAGAATTGGAGAGTTACTTGTGGTTTTGGGTCCAATGTATGAGGTGCTTAGAAGTCATCACGCATGCGCATAACAAGAAAAAAGATGAACAAACTGAAAGTATACAACTCTTTTTAGACCCACAAGAGAATTGATGTCAGGGAAACCTTCTGTCCTCAAGGATGAAAAGAGTGAGAAAGAGTGCAAATCACAACTGATGGAAGTTTTCTGTTTCAATGGGAACTAAGGAAAGAACACCTAAATTGCAACTAATGAATTTTTGGAGGCTCAGTGTGGAGAAGTTTGAGATTAAAAGCCTTCAGGAAACCCCATTTTTAAAGAAGTCCCTACACTGGCAGCCAGCCCAGGACCAAACCCAAGTGCAAGACCCCAGACTAAAGCCCCATGGCTGACCTCCACTGTCATGTACATGCTTGGGGTTAACTTTTCCAGCTATGTACCTGAACATCACTGGCCTGACTTCTATCACTAGTCTCCACTACCATGGGCATGTCCATGTAAGATACTGCAGCCAAAGAAGTGTGCTTCTATAGACAAAGCCCTTACAGCAGTATATGGCCTCAGATTCAGTCCTATGTCCATTCACTGGCCTGCACGACCAGTCTAACCCACAGGTAGCCCTTTAGCTCCGCATCCAGCACACTCCAGCCCAACTCCCATCACCAGCTTCTACTGCTGAGCACATACCTGAGGGGAAACCCTGTATCCACAGCAGTACACACTGACAACCAGGGCCCCCAAGCTGATTGTGGGCTGGATCTGGCACTGTTCCTTATGAATGGCCTGCTCCACCAGGCTCACCTGGACCTGCAGCTAGTTTTGCAGCTGTGCATCAGCATATCCCCAAGTTAGATCCCTCCCTGTCACTGACATACTTTACTGTGCCTATAGTAAGACTCTGCTGCCATAGGAGTACATAGATGCCCAGAGCTTCCTCAGCTGCTTGTGGGCCCAGACACAGCCCTCCTCTCACTGGCCTGCACCACTAGGCTCACTCCCAACTCACCCCTCCAACCGTGCATCTCTACATACTGGCCAAACCCCTGTCACTGGCCTCCACTGTCATGTATGTGCTCATGGGGAAACCCTGAAGCCCCAAGAGCACACAACCACAGCCAGGGACCCCATAGCTGCCTTGCACTTATAGCTGATCCTGGTCCCACTGCTGGCCCTGGACTTCACCACTTTGTGTGTGTGTGTGTGTGTGTGTGTGTGTGTGCACAAATAGTCTCTAACACTATGAAAGCACCTGTAAGTGGCTTCTCATGGCTGAGTGCATGCACACCACCAGCTCTGGCCACCATCAATGCCTGTTGCTAGCCCTAATCCTTGAATCTAAAGGTACCACTGAACACCCCAACAATCCTTGAAGCCACTGGGACCACCTCCCCTTGCCCCCCCGCCACAGAGGTCACTGAGGACTGTGCTAAATATATACAATGGGCTATTATGCCATAAAAATTGGAAAAATAAAATTACCATTTGTGACAACATGGATGAATCCTGAAGGCATTAGGCCAAGTGAAATAAGTCAAACAGGGATACATAAATACTGCACGATCTCACTTATATGTGGATCTATAAACATCAAACTCATAGAAACAAAGAGTAGAATGGTAGGTTCTAAGGGATGAGGTGCGGAGGAAATGAGAAAATATTGGTTAAAGGGTACAAACATTCGCTTTTGATTCCTTTGCCTTTGGAGACATATCTTGAAAAAAGTTACTGTGGCTGATATCGAAGAGATTACTGCCTATGTTCTCCTCTAGGATTCTGCATCAAAATCAAAGGCTTCTGCACAGCAAAGGAAACAGTCAAGAAAACAAAGAGGCAACCTACGGAATGGGAGAAGATATTTGCAAATGACAGTACAGAGAAAAGGTTGATCTCCAGGATCTATAATGAACTCCTCAAACTCAACACACACGAAACAGGAAGCATATCAAAAAATGGGCAGAAGATATGAACAGACACTTCTCCAATCAAGACATACAAATGGCTATCAGACACATGAAAAAATGTTCATCATCATTAGCCCTCAGGGAGATTCAAATTAAAACCACATTGAGGGGCGCCTGGGTGGCTCAGTGGGTTAAGCCTCTGCCTTCGGCTCAGGTCATGATCCCAGGGGCCTGGGATCGAGTCCCGCATTGGGCTCTCTGCTCAGCAGGGAGCCTGCTTCTCCTCATCTCTCTCTCTGTCTGTCTCTCTGCCTATTTGTGATCTCTCTGTCAAATAAATAAATACAATCTTAAAAAAAAGTTAAAAAAAAAACCACATTGAGATATCACCTTACACCAGTTAGAATGGCCAAAATTAACAAAACAGGAAACATGTGTTGGAGAGGATGTGGAGAAAGTGGAATCCTCTTACACTGTTGGTGGGAATGCAAGTTGGTACAGCCTCTTTGGAGAAGTGTGGAGATTCCTCAAGAAATTAAAAATAGAACTTCCCTATGACCCTGCAATTGCACTTCTGGGTATTTACCCCAAGGATACAGATGTCGTGAAAAGAAGGGCCATCTGTACCCCAATGTTTATAGCAGCAATGGCCACGGTCACCAAACTATGGAAAGAACCAAGATGCCCTTCAATGGACAAATGGATAAGGAAGATGTGGTCCGTATACACTATGGAGTATTATGCCTCCATCAGAAAGGATGAATACCCAACTTTTGTAGCAACATGGATGGGACTGGAAGAGATTATGCTGAGTGAAATAAGTCAAGCAGAGAGAGTCAATTATCATATGGTTTCACTTATTTGTGGAGCATAACAAATATCATGGAGGACAAGGGGTGTTAGAGAGGAGAAGGGAGTTGGGGTAAATTGGAAGGGGAGGTGAATCGAGAGAGACTATGGACTCTGAAAAACAACCTGAGGAGTTTGAAGTTGCGGGGGTTGGGAGGTTGGGGTACCAGGTGGTGTGTATTATAGAGGGTACGGATTGCATGGAGCACTGGGTGTGGTGAAAAAATAATGAATACTGTTTTTCTGAAAATAAATAAATTGAAAAAACAAAGGGTACAAACATTCAATCATAAGATAAATAAGTTCTACAGACCTTAAATGCAGCATGGTGAGTGTTGTTAGCAATACTGTATTATACTTGAAAGTTGCTATGAGAATACTTTAATTTTCTCACCAGAACAACAAAATTGTAACTATGTTAGGTGAAAGATATGTTAATTAACCATATTGTGATAAACATTTTGCATTATATACATTTATAAAATCATCACGTTGTATACCTTAATGTTACACAATGTTATATGTGAACTATACTTCAATAAAGCTGGAAAGAAACTTTTAATAAAATCTACTTTGGGGAAACTGATGAATTCCTAGTAAAGTCTTATGTTGAGTTTTTAGTTTTGATACATGTACATGGTTAAAAAAAAGATGGTAACATTAATAAAGAGTATACAAGAACTTTCTATTACCTTTCCAGTTCTTCTCTAAATCTAAAGTTATTTAAAAATTATAAAGAATTATTAAACCAAAATTTAAGGCAAAACAACCAAAAATAAGCGTCCTCTAAGGCCATCCGAAGCTAAGAAGGGAGACAAAAAGCACAGGAGGAAATTGTAGCCTAATACCACAATTGCAGCAAACAGTAAACAATCTAACTCCTAGAAGGATAAACATGAAACCTCACACTAAAACCTTTTTATCTCAGTTTCTTTAGCCCCATACATTCTGTTCCACTTTCAACAACAACAACAAAAAATTACAAGGCATACTAAAAGACAAAGCACACATTTTGAAGAGACAGTGTGAACATCAGATATAAAAGGAGTTGTATATAAGTCTGTTGATAAGGTTAGAAGATAAAGGATAGAAGGAGAGGAGGCTGGGTAATTTACAAAAAAGAAAAAAGGTAATACGAGAATTCAACTGCCGCTAATACCCACGCACAGATATCTACTACAGCTGCTACACTATAGCAAATTCTTTTGCAACTACTTTTTGAAGTGGTACTGGGAGTTTTAGCCAGTTGTAAGTACACAAACAATGATTGGAATGGAAAAGTTATAAACTCAGTAACAATGAATAAATTGAATTTTGGGAAAACAAAAAGTTCATGAGGAAATTGCTGTAAATCATAACATAATTTAGTTAAATAATAGGAAATATAATTATGAGGCAAATAAGGCAAGAAGAGTGTTAACCTCACTCCATTGTTTTATTTTTAGAAGTTGTATTTGATTTGGAAAATATTTCCTTCATATATTTATATTTATATATATAGAAAGAGAGAAAAAGCAAATAAATAATCTTATAAATGTTGTTCAGAACCAAGGCATGAGGGGCACCTGGGTAGCTCAGTGGGTTAAAGCCTCTGCCTTTGGCTCAGGTCATGATCCCAGGGTCCTGGGATTGAGCCCTACATCGGGCTCTCTGCTCCTCAGGGAGCCTGCTTCCTCCTCTCTCTCTGTCTGCCTATCTGCCTACTTGTGATTTCTGTCTGTCAAATAAATAAATAAAAGTAAAAAAAAAAAAAGACAGGAGTGTAACAGAAGAAAATAATAAAGCATAAAACCATAATAACTTAGCCAAAGCCTTTAAATTAGAAATTTGAAATATCACTGGGGATTCATATTCTTTTCAAAAAATAAATGTTTATCTTTTCAGATGTAAAGAGCAAAAACCAAAAATAGCTCAGTAGAAACAAACATGAATAATTCCTGGACATGGTGTCTAGATATATCATCTGCTTAAAGGACCCAAGGTTCCTTAATGAAGTGACAAATCCTGGGTCTTGCAAGGATGTATGAAATGAAACTGTAGTACCTTATGTCACAAAAGCAAGTAAGCTTTCAAAGATAATTTGAAGGGTTGGTTCCCTTAGCCAAAGGAGGGGTAATTTAGGCATTGAGGAATTACCAATGTTGATTCAAACAGATTGAATATATAAAAATCCAGTTTTACCTTGGGTAGCAACTAGGTCACTAATATTATTAAAAATGCCAAGCAAAGAGAAATAATTAAAAGTTTATCTTCTTGTTTCTAAAAAATAACTGTATTACTGGATAACAAAATAGTCCTAACTGATAAGAGAAATACCTTTCTGCAGAAGTCCAGGTAATAATTGTGGAAAGAATTAGAAAATCATAATTTTGGAATCCCTAATGAAAAACTAATTCAACTGATTTATTAATGTCCAACTATCTTATAAAATTCTTATAAAAGTTTTACAAATCCAATAATCAAAATTACATCACTAAAAGTGAACTAATAAATTATTATCTGGGATATGAAAAAATATCAATACATACCACAACTCCTCAAGTGATCCTAGCAATAACATTTGAAACAAAATCTAATTAAACAATTAGAAATAAGTTTTAATTTTTACTCAGGTGTATATGGTGAATAAAAGTACAAGTTAAATTGCCACACGGGGTCAGATTAGCAATTGAAATCCCCAACCAAACAAATCAAAATATGAAATTTGTAACCATTTTGTATTTTGTAACCATTGGGAAATTTAATATAAAGTATATATCCAATGATGCCAAAGAGTTACTTTTAATTTTGCTATGGTGATGATGTCACTGCTGCTATGTAATAAAATAGCCATTTTTAAAGAGATGTCAATTATTATAGAAGGATGATGACATGAAGAAGGAGATTTGCTCTAAAACATTTCAGGAGCAAAAAGCTAACAAACACACACAGAAAAAGGGTAGATAGAGAAAATTAAAGCACCAAATTACTGATAGTGACTTGATTAGTCTGGGTGATGACTTTTTAGAAGTTCATAAACTTTTCTCTCCTTTAGTATTGAATGTCTGTAACTTTTCATAATTAATAAATTAAAATAATGAATTATTAGATGAATGGCCTAAAAAAAAAAAAGATTGGTAGGGAGAATATTGCCAAAAGCCACTGTTCAAAATGAGCTTTGGAGAAAGCAAATACAGAATAAGATGAATGCCAGGAATCCTAGAGCTTACATTCAACTAATAAAAAAAAAAAAAGCAATAACAAAATCTGGAGCAAGACGAAAGGAAAATTTACTAATGCAATACAACTAGCTCCCCAATGGACTTCTTATTCTGAGAAGAAGAAGCACTAATAGTTTCCAACAGGTTAGAAAAGTATAAAGCTGCTTTCTGATTAAGTTAAGTATCTATTTGGATTGTTCTCTCACCTGGGATCCAAGTGCTGCAAAACAGATCCTGAAGTATCTCTAAATAACCCTAGCAGACCAGAGGAAGACAAAAATGCAAGCAAAAAATGATAACTCCAATATCAGCCTCAGAATGAATTCCTAAGTATAGGTCACAGAAATTGGAACTAAGAAGAGAAATAGTGTACCTAGGGCAAGATTCATGATAGTGACACTAGTTAAATGATGACAACTAACAGGCACTTGGAATCTAAAGGCACTGAGATCCAGAAAATAGATCTTACAGACCAACTGCCATGCATCCATTCACCTTCCCAGAGTCAGCAGAGGAAGTTTCCTAAGTCTCTGGTGGGCCATATTTCTCCAGAGATGAAATCAACTGAAGACTTATTTTTCATAGCATTTACACAAGCTACACAAGAAGTAAAACAATACCAAGAATTAAAAATCCTTTCCAGCCACACTTTACAAAATTAAAGAGGGATTTGAAGTCCATCATCCTAGAGAGAAGAAAAGGTGATACTTTCAACAATCCAGGCAAGGAGTTGAACAGGGGATGGTGATGAGATGTGGATCCTGTATGTCCCTGAGGACTTCAGTTGACATCTTCTGGTGAGGTAGGTATTATATCTCTACAGTGGTGTTCCCCCACATCCCGGTGATATAAGCAAGCAGCAACTTCACTGACAAGAGATACTACATGTCAATTCAAATTGCTTCAGAAATACACATACATGGTGATAGTCTCATTTTTTTTTCTATTTTAAAAAAGTATATTTTGTTGTTTCTTCAACTTTAATGAGGTAAAATTGGCAAAATTATAAGATATTTAAAGTATAGGACCTGATGATTTGGCATACATACACTATCAAAGTATTCCCCCTATCAAGTTAATGCACAAGTATATGTTGATACTCTTAAATGCCCAAATAACTATAGTTGTCATAATTCCTGGGTGTATACTTATGATTCAAAGTGTGATCTATAGTCCCAGCATTGATATCACCTGGGAACATTGTAGAATGATGATCCCTTTAGAGAACTATTAAAGAAAAAAAAGAAAACTATTGAAAATTTAAGAATAATCAGAGATAGTTTGTAGATACAAAAAAATTTGAGAAGCACTAGTATAGGACATCCATGAAGTTAGGAGCTAGATTACCCATCATAAAAATAATTTACAATCCTATTAAGGTAAGTTAATTAAGCCAAATATACTCTTACTTTTCAAATACAGAATTTATACCCAGCTTATAAATATACTGCCTTACAAGTAAGTTGTTCTATACTATTTTTTAAATTTTTATTTTATTTATGAGAGATCAAGATAGAGAGCAAACCTCAAGGGGTGGAGTAACAGAGGAGAGGGAGAGGCAGACCCTCTGTTGAGCAGGAAGCCCAATGAGGGCTCTATCCCAGGACCCTGAGATCATGACCTGAGCTGAAGGCAGATGCTTAACTGACTGAGCCACCCAGGTACCCCTGCACTATCCTATTTTTAATTTAAGATTTTCAGGGTCCAACTAACAACTGACCAAAGGAAAAAAAATCTCACTCTCTAGGAGCATTTTATTTGGAGGTCTAGGACCTAAAAGGAATTTGTAGATTGGGATCCTAAATACTTTACTGTATTTTTACTATATATATCATAACTAACGTATAGATACACTACTAAATATACTACTATAATATTCTACATTTCAGAATAAGCAAACAAAATTTCCACTGCAAAAAAGAGAGAGAGGAAAGAGAAAGAGAGAGAAAATGAGAGAACAGGAAATTAGACATTTTGAAAAACCAAATGAATTTAGTACAAAAATTAAAGAATAGAAAATTTAACTCTAAAAGAATACTCTCAACTGAGAAATTAAACATTCTAAAAGTTATACAGTATCTAATATCCATAGAATAAGAAAAAAACCCAAGTATTATGTGGTAAGAATAAACACATTTTTGAAATTTTAATATCTTTTTCTAAATTTGGGAGAAAAATTTAGTTAATTGACTGAGTAGTACTAAGAACATAGATAATCGTGCAAATTTGAGTTTGAGGACAAAAACTGAATATTTGAGGACAAAAACTGAGTCTCAAAACTCAGATGATCTAAGCAAGAATGTGGAAAATGTAAATGAAAACAAGATACCAGATGATTCAAAATTTCTCTTATCCTTTTTACAGGAGTTGCACAAGGAGAAAAATGATGTACCTGAGATGATTAAAAAAAAAAAAAAGTTTCAACAGAAAATGTTCCAAAGCAAAACAAAATAAATCAAATAAAATCAAAATCTGAAACAACAACAAGTATAGAAATGCTTCCAGGAAGAAGAAGATAGTTATCCACAAAGGAAAAAAGAGTCCAACTAGCATCAGAATTTTCAAAGACGACACTGGACGCAAAAAGACAGTATCAATTCAAGTCATCTTTTGCAAACTATAAAGTCTAACACTAGTTTTCTTCTATTTATTTATTTATTAAAAGATTTTATTTGTTTATTTGTCATAGAGAGAGAAGCGAGAGCAAGCACAGGCAGACAGAGTGGCAGGCAGAGGCAGAGGGAGAAGCAGGCTCCCCGCTGAGCAAGGAGCCCGATGTGGGACTCGATCCCAGGATGCTGGGATCATGACTTGAGCCAAAGGCAGCTGCTTAACCAACTGAGCCATCCAGGCGTCCCTAACACTAGTTTTCTTAAACAAATAAGGGATTTGGTGGAATTATATAAGTGGATCATATAACTAATATCAGTATAAATGAATAGGTATAGAAATTTTTAAAAAAGTAAAACTATTTCACAGACTATACTGCAAAGAAAGGTTGGTCAAGAAACTACCATTACTGCTCCTGGGTACGGTTCTTGCTGAGGGCAGATATGAAAAGGGAGCTCTGCCTTCTCTTTCATCTCCCCTCCAGGGTCTCCCTCAATCTCTGTCTCTGTCTTTGTCTCTCCAGCTTCAATACTTTAGGAAAACAATATACTTGACTGATGCTTCCCCTGATGCTTGCTTATACCTTAAATATTAGTGGCTGATGAGTGGGAAAATCCCTTTCATTATGATCCTACAGGTGTGATGCAACAGAGGATCACACTAATATGAAACGTGGAAAGCTACCCAAAAGTTCATGCGGTAATATCTCAGGAATCCCTATATTTCATTCTATGTCTCCACAACCTCAGTGCCTGACAGGAATCTTAATTCCTCTCTTACCATCAGGATTAGTCATCTGAGAGAGTGGTGTAACTGCACATCTTGCTTAGGACTCAAGCATGAGGATCCACAAATATACGCAGGAGGCAGGCTGACCTTCCAACAATGGTGGAACCATTGCTGATTCATACTGAAAGCATTTCATTCATAACGAAAGTATGTTGTGATTCATAATGGAAGTTTTTCTCTTTGGGGTTCTAATAGCATGAGATCATCAGCATATCCTATAATCACAGGGAAGAATGGTAAAAGTGTACTAGTGATTAATAAGGGATAATTGTAAGAGAAATCAACCCCACTTCTAGTATTTTGTCCCAAATATATGAAACCTAAAAATGGGAAGGACAGTAGTCTATTTTGCTTATTAGGTAAAAAAAAAAATATATATATATATATACACACACACACACACACACTATCCTGTAGAGCAGCACCTTTCATCTTCCTTACTACAGTCTAGCAATTCAGTAAAAAATAAGGCTATATTTTGTGGCTGATATAGCATATGATAAGACTGGTACATCACATGACATCAGCTCTTTATTTCTTTCACTGCAAGAGTTTTTCTTCAGAAGTGAAGCTGTATGGTTTAATAAGGTTAAACAGATCCAGTAAACATGAATAAAATTAATAATAGAAATTTCTCAGTTGAGAGTATTCTTTTAAAGTTAATAATAGAAATATGATGTGCAGGATAATGTGTCCAAATCCTGTGTCTAAACCTGCTGTCCCCTCCATTATAAGAAAAGTCCAATGCAATTAATTGGTTTTCTACTTATTTTTCTTCTCCCTAAGCTATAGTGTCTGGAAAGGAAAAAAAAATCTATAGGAGGTATATAACTTATTTCCTCTCTCCTTGATAACACCTATATCTGTGTTGACCTCATAAATCTCCTTGTAAAAAATAGTTTTGGTAGAAAGATAGTCAGTAAAATTACCTACCTACGTTCCTAGCAGAGTATATTTGATTCATCTATATTGCTTCTGTGAAGCAAATTTGCTTGCAAAGTAAACTTTTGCATGCAAACTCTTCAGTTTTTGTGATTAAAAAAGGATAAAAACTAAGTCCTATACTGAAACAGCTTCCTCTGAGTTCACACCCACCACATATAATTAGTGTTAGCGTGCATCTCTGAAACCCAAACATGTATAAATGCTGAGAAGAAATAATTTGAAAGTTTAGGGCATCACAGGGGACAGAAATGGTATTCTTATGCCTGGTTTGTGCTCATATCCTTTGCTATTAGTAAATTTGGTGATGTTAAGATCTATAATTCCTGGGAATGTATATTGCCTTTTTTTTTTTTTTTTTTGGTGAGTATCATTAAGGGGGAGTGGGGGGTGGGGTGGAAGATACTTGGGAATTTGTCAACAATGGCTATATTAAATGCTGTTCAATGCCTTTCAGTTGTTTAACAATAGCATCCCTTCCATTCTATGATTGTAACGACTTGTTCATAAGTCCATTATTTGACTTTCACAGAATAACTCCTCTAATCCATAGTATTTATCATGAAGAACTTCTTCACCTCTCTTTTCCTAGAAGTTGTCTTGATCCCATATATACACTAAGATGCTGGAGCCTAGATTTTTTGTCTATGAACTGTTGATGTACCTCTTTCTCCAGGCTCTTTATCACCTATTCTCCATCCTTTCCAGCCATAAGGGCAGAAGGAAAGGGTTTTTGTTTTAACTGTAGCCTGCACCAGATAGAAAGCTTTTGATTACTCTGGACTCTACTCAAAATTGGCCTTATTAGTGACTCAGCAAATTGGATAAACTAGCGTACGCATATGTTAAAACTCTAGGATATCCCATGACCCCGTAATTTTATCATGAGGGCATTCCTCGAGAGGAAGCCCTTGGCCAAAAGGCATTGATAATAGACAAAGGATGACTCAGTGTTTTATCTAGAAAAGGTTTTCCATGTGTTCACTTGCCCGTACAACTGATTGGAAAAAAACAAAAACAAAAACAAAAAACCAAAAAAACAAAAACAAACAAACAAAACAAATCCAAAGCCAGATCAGTTTCTAGGGGTTTACATTGCCAAAGATACCACAAACCTGGCCTGGAAAGCACAGTGGCTGTTAGATTCCTATGGTAAGCTCTGTGCTTCCAACCTGTACCAGATGGAAACCGGCTGTGAAAGCCACACAGTCACAGTGTAGACTGAGCAAGGAGATGATTCCTGTGAGCAAAGCCAGGGTCTACCAAGCACAATTGGATAGGAATCGACCCAGAGAGCCAGACTAGTGTCTCTACAAGTAGTTTCCTCCACTGCCAAGGTAGGCAGTTTTCAAAATTTTTGCCCAACAATATTTCATGACTCCTATGGAACAGGAACTGCTGGGAGCTTCTCATTTTCTCATTCTTTTGTTTTCTTTCTTTCTTTCTTTCTTTTTTTTTTTAATTTGAGTGTAGCTAACACACACTGTTACATTAGTTTCAAGTGTACAACATAGTGATTCACAAGTTTAAACATCATGCTATTCTCTCCACAAGTATAGCTACCATCTGTCACCCTACAACACTATTACATTATTACTATGTTCCTTTTGTTTCCCTATTTATTCCCATGACTTACTCATTTCTTAATTAGAGGCCTGTATCTCCCGCTACCCTTCACCCATTTTTCCCATCTCCTCAACCCCTACTGCTCTGGCAACTATGTTTCTTCTCTGTTTATAGGTCTGATTCTGATTTTGTCTGTTGTTCTGTTTTTTAGATTCCACGTATAAGTAAAATCATAAGGTATTTATTCAACAACTCCACTACTAGGTATTTACCCAAAGGAAGCACAATCACTAATTTGAAAGGATGTATGCCTTCTTTAGTTTTCTTGATGATAATTTCTACTGTCTATGCTCACTGTTCACACAGTACCACTGAATACTGGCTATGAGATGTTAAGATTTTTTTTTTCATTAGATTACAGATCATCAGACCACAAAGAAATATATTCAATTCGTTGAGGTCTATACCACACTTAGAAATTATAGACCTGGATATGGATGCGATAATTTTTAGACTTGAGCAGCTTCATTTCAAGAAGGTTTGAGTTTGTGCTGTAGGTAACAAAAAAAGTTTTTATGGATATTTGGGTGTTAGAGGCAAGTCTGATCATTGCTGCATCACATGCAATGTCCTCTTTTTCTGTTTAGTAAACACACCTCTGAGTTTTAGGTATGTTACTAAAGTTAGGCTCTTGGGAGTCATGCTCTTGGGTTCATCAAAGATATAAACAGGGCCAGACCCAAAAGTCAAAAGCACAGTAAAGGCACCCCAGGGTCAATAGCACAAGCCAAAGAGAGACACAACACAGGGAGAGCAGTTAGGCTGGCTTCTCACACCAAAGGAGAGTCTTGCTTATATATAGTCCCCACTCAGTTTCCCACTCTGGTACAAAATGCTGATAAGGAATAAAAAAGTGCTTTGTTTAATTGGCTGATACTGGTAGGCAACTCAGGAAACTCATTTTTTTTTTTTAAGATTTTATTTATTTATTTGACAGAGAGAAATCACAAGTAGATGGAGAGGCAGGCAGAGAGAGAGGAAAGGGAGCAGGCTCCCTGCTGAGCAGAGAGCCCAATGCAGGACTCGATCCCAAGACCCTGAGATCATGACCTGAGCCGAAGCCAGTGGCTTAACCCACTGAGCCACCCAGGTGCCCCAACTCATTGTTTTTTCAAAGCCAGGGTCTTTCAGGTTTATGGAGCCCTTATTTCTTTCATCAACAGGAAATATCTGTGGCTGTTGTTTATAAGTCTGGCTTATAAATTGGGCCACATCTTGCTTTTGTTTGGTAAGGGGAGTGGGTTAACAATAACAGCCAAAATGAAGTGCTCCAGGTGCATAATGGTTTTCACTTGGAGCTTTCCACATCATGGTCCTTGACTGTGTTAGGTAGGCATATGTAGACCAAGCAATGTAAAACATGCTCTCTCCCCTTGAAGTAAAGATGTTAGTGTGATAATTATTGATGATGAAGATGTAAACAAAAATGATAATTTTTAACATTACTGTGAGAACTTAAATGACAGAGATACAATTACACTTTTACCCCATGCATTTGTATTTATATGCATTTACTCTTAATTCAAAACATCCTTGAGATATTGTTTTAATGAATCCCCCTTTCAAATTTCACAGCCATATAAAATGTATGTGAGGGAACAGTGACTGGCAAGGAGAAATAAGTAGTAAAACCTAAGAAAGACCCAACATATAAGAGAATGTCAGAGAGATTTTATTTTTCTTTGTCAAAGATGGGAGTGATCTGAAGAGAAACAATGGTTTAGAGAACATTCCTAGAGACAAGAAAATTTACAGACCTGCCCATTAAAATAAAGATCTGCATTTTTAAATCAAAGCATCTGCCTTATATTTGTGTTTTATTTATATAGATTAACTCAGCTATTTAGGTATATCTACCTAGAGAACTCTTATATGTGCCTTTCTTTGTTCTTAATGGAAGTGTAGAAGACTTTTTATGACAATATTATGTTTGGGACATAAAATAATACATTCTTGAATTTGGATGTTCTTTGCAAAGACAAGTGTCTTTTTAAAATCTTATTTTTGCAAAAATGGGAAAGGAGAAATCATTTATAATATCTCTTTAAAGGTGTTTTGAATTTAGAGTAAATGCCATGAAATATTGCTATCACTGTGATGAAGGATAGGGATGAAAGTACAGGCATACTTCTGTCACTTAGCAAATTCTCAGAATAGCATCAAACCTAAATCTCATGTAAAAATGACTTGTATTTATGGCAGAAACTCCACAAACCATTAACTGTTTTGTGTATATGTACAAGCAGCTAAAAGTAATTTGTGGTAAAGGCACTAGTGTTAATAAATTTCCATATCTTAAAAGACTTACTGTTGGTAAATTTGTGGAGGCATTTAAAAAATTTCAATCTAATGACAGTTTTATCTTCTTGTTTGTTTTCTCTTTTTCTCTCTATTCCCAAGCTTAGAATATTTACTGTTTTGCTTCTTCTCAACTCAGCCTCTATTTCTGCAGATGGCCTAATGAATGCATAAATGCCACATAAGTATGAAAAGTTAAAATGGAGGAGGTAAGCTTCTGTAAACAGGCTAGTGAACAAGGCAATTGTACTAAATCTACCTTTCCTGTAATGTTCCAGCGGCTCAAAAATTTCCTGACTAGAATATTTCTTTGAATATATAAAAATTTGCATAGAACAAAATACATTTTAGAGGATAAGAAAACAAAGTTTGCTTGTATTATAATTAGATATTCTGTGTGTACACACATTTGCCTGTAAATACCTGCACAGAGGCCTGTTATTAAGAACAAATTTGCAAGGAAACTTTATTGAATGCTTGGACATAATAAGAATTCAGATAATTTTTACATGTTACCAAAAATATATGCAGATGTTAAAAATATAAAATTGTACTGTATAAAAAAAAACAAAACAAACAAACAAAAAAAAAACCCCAACTTTCTGAAACAATTCCCTGACTCCCAGATCACCTCTTAAAAAAAAAAAAAACTCTTTAATGTTTGGAGTGTTCACTTCTTTAAGTGATCAGTCCTTAATATATATTATATAAATTGTATCTATTTCTTCATAAATATATATATGTACATATATATATATTCTCTCTCTAATGTCTTTACATCTTTGGGAAATTAAAGTTTTACTCACTCATGCTCATCTTACTATCACTCATTTTCTATATGCATATTATTGATTTTATTTAAGTAAAAACGAATTTAATTCAGTTAGTTTAAATTAGCATATTTTTTAGATTGCCTGGGTTCAAATTCTGACTGAAACTCTCTCTCTATCCTATATATATATATATATTTATTTTGAGAAAGTTACATAACTTTTCTGACTCTGTTTTCTAGTCTATAATGTCAAGACAACTGAATATGTTGAGGCAGTTATGTGATTATGTGAGAGAATGAGTATAAATTTGTCAGAACAATACTTGGCACTTTTAACTATGTAATACAATTATCTAACATCATAGTCATTATTGCCATTAAATCTATGGAAGTATACCAATGTTTCTATGATAATTGCATTCCTACCTTTTGTTACATCTATGTCTGACAGTTTAGGCTGTTGTTGACATCCTTTGCTTTTCCACCTACTCTGGGTCCGATAAGATGGCTTCCAGTTACATTCAAGTATAAAATAACATTTTAAATTATCAAAGTACAGTGATTTAATATTTATTTCTGTAGGCATAGTTAGATTCTCCATGCTTTGCTGATTAATTTATGCACAAAATTGAAAGTCTTGGGTTGAAGTTCAGTTGGTTGGGTGACTGCCTTCAGCCTGGGTCATGATCCTGGAGTCCTCATCAGGCTTCCTGCTCAGCAAGTAGCCTGCTTCTCCCGGCCCCTGTCGTCTCTCACTATCTCTGTCTCACTCTCTCCAATAGGTAAATTAAATCTTAAAAAAATAAAAAAAATACACAAAATTGAAAGTCTTTGAAAATGCATTTTCAGCATTAGGGCTATGCTAACATAAACCAAACTGAGGGATAGAATTACATTATCTTTGTCAAAGCTTCATTGCCCTCATTACTGCTAAGTTCAAGAGAAAACATCTGAAATGATAACTTTAAAGACCGTATTTTTTAGCAGTAGTGTCCACAATAGCCAAACTGGGGAAAGAGCAAGATGCCCTTCAACAGACAAATGGATAAAGAAGATGTGGTCCATGTACACAATGGAATATTACTCAGCCATCAGGAAGGACAATACCCAACTTGTGCATCAACATGGATGGGACTGGAGGAGATTATACTGACTGAAATAAGTCAAGCAGAGAAAGTCAATTATCATATGGTTTGACTCATTTGTGGAACATAAGGAATAGCATGGAGGACATTAGGAGAAGGAAGGGAAAAATGGAGGGGGAGAAATCGGAGTGAGAGATGAAACATGAGAGACTATGGACTCTGGGAAGCAAACTTAGGGTTTTAGAAGGGAGGGGTTGGGGGGATGGGTGAGCCTGGTGATGGGTATTAAGAGGGCATGTGTTGTATGGAGCCCTGGGTGTTATACACAAAGAATGAATCTTGGAACACTACATCAAAACCTAATGATATACTGTATGGTGACTAAGATAATATAATAAAAGAAGCAAAGACAATATTTTTAAAATTTTTCCTCCTTATTCAAAGTCATGTTCCATTTTGCTTCATAAATGGGCCATATTCTTATTAAATATTCTCACTTGACATTATTAATATTATTTATTTTGTTTATGCTTACACAATGAACAAATATCTTCATCCTAAACATATTAGCATTCTACATTACACTATAATTTCTAGAAACTTTACCCTCCTACTCCACTCTGATTGATATAGCTATTTTAATCCTGGAGATTAACTTCATTGTACTTCAGTTGTGGATCAATATTTTTTTTTTATAGGTGGACTACATGTCTTAATTTTCTTCACATTGTTCCTTATTTGCTTTCACAGTTGATTTATATTTTGGTTGTGTTGAATTAAAAGTTCCAAATCAGGGGCACCTGGCTATCTCAGTGACTCTTGATTTTAGGATTGTGAGTTCAAGCCTTATGTTTGGTGTGGAGATTACTTAAAAATAAAATTTTTAAAAAAATAAATGTTCCAAATTACTCTCCTAGAATATGAGGCATTTATCCATTTAATTGAAGAAAAATGTGTGGGCAACCTTGACTTTCATTTCCTCATGGTTAAATAGATTCTTCTTCAGTCCTTTATTTTTTTTTTTTTAAAGATTTTTATTTATTTATTTGACAGAGAGAGATCACAAGTAGACAGAGAGGCAGGCAAAGAGAGAGAGGAAGGGAAGCAGGCTCCCCGCCGAGCAGAGAGCCCAATGTGGGACTCGATCCCAGGACCCTGAGATCATGACCTGAGCCGAAGGCAGCGGCTTAATCCACTGAGCCACCCAAGCTCCCCTCTTCAGTCCTTTAGATTATGATTTTATTCTTATTGTTTTGAAATGTCCATGAAAATATACTTTTCAATGGGTCTTTTAAGCATAAACAGATTGTGGGGTGCCTGGGTGGCTTACTTGGTCAAGTGTTCAACTCTTGATTATTGGCTTAGGTCATGATCTCAGGGTTGTGAGATCCAGCCCCTGTCCAGCCTCATGCTGGGTGTGGAGACTGCTTAAGATTTTCTCTCTCCCTCTCCATCTGCCCCTCCCCAGCTCCCTCTCTAAAAAAAATTTTTTAAAATATTATTTTATCAAATCAAAATTGCTTTCCTACTGTTTTAAAAGTTATTTTTTTAAACTGCTATTAATATTAACCTCTATGACATTAATGTTTGCTATTTTGTTGAGGTGCAATTAACATAATCAAATTCAAATAAGTTGTACAATTTGCTAGAAATGTGTATATTTGTGTGTGTGTCAATGGAACATCACCACAATTCAAAACAATGAATACATCTATCACCCACAAAAATTCTGTTTTCTGTCATTATAAATTAGTTTTCCTCTTCTATATTTTTTATATAATTGAAATTACAATTGTATATGTTCTTTTATTGTCTGGCTGCTTTCCTCAGCATAATTATTTTGACTTTCACGCCTGTTGTTGTGTTAATCAGTAGTTTTTCTTTTCTTTTCTCTCTCTGGTTTTTTTTCTCTTTCTTTCCACCCCCCCCTTCTAAAATCATCCCACTGGATAAATATTCCACAAATTGTTCATATATATAACTGTTTCCAAATTGGGTTGTTTCCAATTTTGACAATTACAAATACAGCTTATCTGAATATACATGCATATATTTTCACACAGATACACAATTTATTTTCTCTTAAGTAAATCACTAAAGAAGATATGTTAAGTTTTTAGGAAACTGATAATTTTCTAAAGTCATTGCAACTCCTTCCTTCCTTCCCCCCATCTTTCCTTCCTTCCTCTTTTCACTCCTCCTCCTTCTTCTTCCCTCCTCCTCCTCCCCTTCTTTTTCTCTCCCACTCTACCTCTCTGTCTCTGTCTCCTTCTGATTCTCTTTCTCTCTCTCTTCCTTTCTGATGGCTATTGTCTCAGCTTGACTTTCTAGACCTACTACTTATATCTTATTTTCACCTTGGTGACCAAAGTTTTAATTATAAATATATTTTGTTATCCTCAGATTATGGTATTGTTTCATGCTATCTGGTTTATGTATGAATTAATGAGAGTGTGTGTATGTGTGTGTGTGTGTGTGTGTGCGCACGCGCATGTGTGTGTTGGAGGGATAAAGTTCTCAAATTCCACTATGTATATTTATTATTTATAAATGCTATTCTATTCCCTTATTCTCTTGTTTATAGTATTCACTTTTCATGAGTTTATTTTGGTTATTCTTTGATTTCCTTCCTTCCTATGTTCCTTCCTTCCTTTACTCTTTCTTAACAGGAGAGAGAGTTGGGGTTGCGTTTTTTGTACTATAGTAACATCCAGAGTCAAAATTAATTTTTTTATTATCTTTATATGATTTATAAATTTTATTTTAGCCTCACATTCAAAAAAGGATTGAGTTAATAAAAACATGAGCATATAAAAGTATGTAGCACTTTTTTCTGCCTTTTTAGGCAATAATTATGATAATATTTCTCAATAAATATTGAGAGTTTCAAATTTACAGATTGAAGTAAAAACAATGTTAAATGGTTGACTCTTTAAGATGTAGAAGAAAGGTTTTGTTATCTGGAGAAATAAATTTGAATTTTACATAGAGTAAAAGGATAACACAGAAAGAGATAATTAAATAACAACAATAACAACAACAAAATAGCATTTATTTCCAAAATCTATTAAGGATCTTATCATTATTTACAAGTATTTGAATGGACTCAGTAGTTTCAGTAACATTAAAATTCTAAGAAATATAGACTGATTAATGGATAATAATTACCTTTCACTGGTAGTCTCATAAAAAAGCAGAAAATGCATTTTTGGTAGCAAGATATCCTGAAAATACATTCTATACTGTTATGTTGCTGCAGTTTATCATGATCTTATTCCTAGTTATTCAGGAGGTTTACTTGTAGGTCTTTTCAACAAAGAAATATTACAAAACTACTAATCAAAAACAACTCAAAGGAAAACATACATGTATTTATATTTTAAAAAGTTCCATAGTTGGATTTTGTTGCCTAGTTAGAGGTAAAAATAAGTTTCAAGAAGAAATGTCTTCTATTAAAATACAAATACTAAGTATAAATATTTCTATGTCACCAACTACCTGAAGTTTAGTTGCATTAAAAAACAAAAAAACAAATTTTACTATGTTTCAAGATGTTGTGCATAAAGAATTTTGATAAGGCACTTTGTAGATGTCTTCCTTGTTCCATGATACCTGGAGCTTCAGATGATAAGACTTGACTGATTGGAGATACCTCAAAAATGGAATGAATCATCTGGAGGGATCTCTGCTCTCTTGTATTGTGCCTAGTTGTGATGACTCTGAGGCTGGGATCAAATAGCTCTTTCAAATGGAATTCTATATGCAGATTTCATACTTGATTTGGGCTTCTCAAAGCATAGTACTGGGTTCCAGATAGAAAATCCCAAGAGGAAGCAACTCAAGACCAAGTATTGTGACAGAACAACTCATGACCTTTTCTGACTTTGGTTCAGAATTTACATATTAGATCTTATTCTTTTGTTTACAAGTAAATTACTAAGGCCAATACACACTAAAGAGAATTAAGAGAATTGGACTTCACCTTTTAATAGGAGAATGACAAGATTACATAGTAAAAGAGCCTATGGGATGGGAAATGTTATTGTATACATCTTTGCAAAATAACATTTACAATATTCCAGAAAATTTTGACTGTTTAGGATAAAATACACAATTCATAACCTAGTTAAACATGTACTTTATTCCTTCTCATAATAGCTATTAGAGGAAACTGAATAGAAAATTATTCTCATGAAAAAAAATAGATAAAATTTGCCTGCGTAAATTGTAGTAGATAAGCAAACCTTTGATTATTCTACATTCATGGATGGACCTTGTGGCCATTATGTTCAGTGAAATAAGTCAGACAGAGAAAGACAAATACTATATGAACTTGTATGTGGAATCTAAAAAAGAATAAACTCATAGAAACAGAACAACTGCTGGTTACCAGAAGCAGGGGAGGTGGAAATGGGTGAGGATGATCAAAAGATAGAAACTTTCAGTTGAAAGATAAATAACTTCTGTGGATGTGATGTGTACTGTGACGACAATAGTTAAGAATACTGTATTGTATATTGAAAAGCTGTAAAGAGAGTAGATCTTAAAGTTCTTATGACAAGAAAAAATTATAACTGTGTGAGTAAGGTGATGGGTAAACTAAATTCATTATGGTGATCATTGTGTAATATATACATATATCAAATCAATATGTTGTACCTCTTCCCCCCCGCCATTATGGAGTCCTGAATGTTTATTTATTCAAAGTCTTTTTTAATTATTTTATTTATTTTTTTAAATTTGTTTTCAGTGTTTTCAGAATTCATTGTTTATGCACCACACCCAGTGCTCCATGCAATATGTGCCCTCCTTAATACCCACCACCAGGCCCACCCAACTTCCCACCCCCCACCCCTTCAAAACCCTCAGATTGTTTTTCAGAGTCCGTAGTCTCTCATGGTTCATCTCCCCCTTCAATTTCTCCCAACTCCTCCTCTCCATCTCCCCATGTCTTCTGTGTTATTTCTTATGCTCCACAAATAAGTGAAACCATATGATAATTGACTCTCTCTGCTTGACTTATTTCACTCACCATAATCTCTTGCAGTCCTATGTTGATACAAAAGTTGGGTATTCATCCTTTCTGATGGAGGCATAATACCCCATAGTGTATATGGACCACATCTTCCTTATCCATTCATCTGTTGAAGGGCATCTTGGTTCTTTCCACAGTTTGATAACTGTGGCCATTGCTGCTATGAACATTGGGGTATTAAACTAATTCAATTTTATATATCAATTGTATCTCAATTAAACTGGAATTTTTCACAATAAAGAGAAAGCAATGTATTATATAAGGAAAGTTCAGATTTGCTTTGAAGAAAAGATATAATAACCAGTTGTTTTAATTAATAGCACTAATATAACCAAAATGAATTAAGCTTTAAATTTCAGTAATAAAAATAACTCTAATAGTGATCAAATATTATAGGAAAAGGGAATTACAGAATATAAACACAAGAATGATTAACTTGAAAACTGTTATCTTGACAAATCTATTTAAAAGTTTTTGGTTTGTAATAAAATAGATAAAGGTTTAATGAAGAAAATGTCAACAGACAGACAAAACTTAAAATAAGGAAAACCTATAGTCACATTTTTAAGATTAATTTAATAACTTAAAGAGACAATGTTCACACATTCATTTCAATAAATTTGAAGATTTCATTCTAATTATTTATCTTAGTTATCTGAGAAAACATAAATAGAAAAATAACTTAAGATAAACTTTAAATATCCAAGAAGACTAATAAGTATAAACATTAAGAAAGTTTCCAAAAAAATACTTCTAGGGATAGGTAGTACCTATGCAATTTTAACTTTTGCAAAGTACTAAAGAGAAGGAAACTTGCCTATGGCACTTACTAAGTTGGCATTTTCTGAAACAATAAAAAAATGGAGATAGCACATAGTGGTAGTCTAAGCAAGGTATCACCTCATAGAAACAATGGCATGCTAAAGGAGTTATGAATATTCCATTAAGAAGTGGGTTAAAAAACATGAGTTCATTCATGGACTATAGGATTTTTTCTAATTTTTCATTTTATTAATTTTATTTTTTTGGATTATAGGATTGTTAACACTAAGATAGTTCATATATTTCACTATGCTAAATTAAAAAAGAACATATTCTATTTTGATATGTGTTGAAAAATCTCTTTTCACAAACAATTCTCTCTCTATCTTGTTCTTTTTTCCATCTTTTATCTCTTGTACTTTCTTTGAACATTATACATAATATAAAGAGGCAGTAAAATACCTGTCATCAATATTTTAATATTGCTCTTAGAAAAGTAAAAAAAAACAAAACAAAACAAGATATTAGAATTGGAAAAAATAGAAATTTCATGATCCAGTTATAATTATTTACAAATGAATAGGATTTTCTACCAAACATATCAATCAACTGCAAAACTATTAGAGATGATAATTCACTTTATAAAGACACATGCTGAATACAATTACATTTAAGTATGCCTCTCTGCTATAACTATGTTTGAAAATATATTTTGTTTTTAGCAATACAACAGATTGAATGTTCAGGAAAAAGTTATCTAACATCGTTAACTAAAATGATAACTATTTAATATTGTTGCAAACCCCTTTATTTAAATGCATGATGGAGACAGAAAGAAAATAAGATGACTCAAGGAATTGATCTACTTGATAAACTTGGGTATTTGTAATTGGGAGTGAATTATTATTCTCTAATATAGACAAATAAGCATGGTCACTATTTTGTGTGAGTGGTATATTTACCAAAAAAGTCAAAATACAAAATACAGAAGTAAGAAAATCATTTTCTCAAATGTAATAAGTGAGAAGTTATTCAAAATTTAGAAATAAAATTGGAAATAGTTGTACAATGTTAATATCCTAAAATTAAGCATACACGCATACACACAAAATAAAATCTATCAATTTCAAGAAAAAAATTGAGAGAAATTTTTCATGAAATTAGAGACAATTATTCAGTATAATGTTAATGCCACTACCACACATCAAACAAAATAACAAAGTTATTTTTTTCTCAAATTTGGTAAAAATACCATGAAAATCTTCAAATGGAGGGCAAAATACATTAAAGTCCATAATGTTTTTGAAAACTGGTCCTCCTGAAGTTTAATACATAGACATACACACAAAGTCTAAATGAATATAAATGTTAATTGTTAAACAACTGAAGAAGAAAGACAGGAAATATTTTCTATTAGTGAATGCCCTGCATAAAGAATTTCATCAAAGATATAAATTCCTTTTGATGTGTTTTTGAACACATAGCAGAGTTTTGAAAAACAATAGTTGACAGTAATAATTCATCAAAAATACCACGTAAAATATATTGCTTTGTTTACTTATTCGCAATATTTAGAATTTTTAATAAAAATGAACACTATACTTAAAACCACTTCACCATCTGTTGCCAGAAGTATTAGACAATGTCTAGCTGTTTTCTTTGAAGGAAGAGTCTGGGGATGACATGACAGAAAGCCCTAGGGCAGTGCATCTCAAATTTTATCAAGGTAGTATCTCTAACTGTGAAGAGAAGTTTACTTTCACTCCTGGCCTTTAGCCTAGAGGGATGTTCAACAAGAATGAACTTTATCTCAGAATTTCCCATATTATATAACATTTTAGGGGGAATCAGATTTTATTATATATAATGTATACATATTGGTATAAAATGTTATAAAATATTTTCCATGAAATAAAATAAATGTTACTTAATTTGCATATGAAACCTTCTAATTTTTAAGTATTAGCTGATAGAAAAAAAAATATGTTGTATAGGCAAACAGGGAAATCTCTAGGCCCTTGTAGAGTATTAACTGAGAATTGATAAGTGTTTAGAACAAACATTTCTTGCTTTTGATTTGAATTGGTCCAAACCTTAGAAATCTTGTTCATCCACAAAATAATAGTGTGGTCTCCAGTTATGAAGTGAAATAATGATGCTTATGGTTTATATGTTACCTATCACATAATAGGTTTATTAAATTATATAGCTCAGTTACGCAGATCAAATGTAACAAGACAAAATACAGAGTTTTAAAGAATTAAAATTTGACTTAGTCCTTTCTTTTTTTTTTTAATTTTTTATTTTTTATAAACATATATTTTTATCCCCAGGGGTACAGGTCTGTGAATCACCAGGTTTACACACTTCACAGCACTCACCAAAGCACATACCCTCCCCAATGTCCATAATCCCACCCCCTTCTCCCAAACCCCCGCCCCCCAGCAACCCTCAGTTTGTTTTGTGAGATTAAGAGTCACTTATGGTTTCTAACACTATCACCTTTCTCATAGATTGTCACATTTGTGACACATTATAACATTTCCTCTCATTGCTGCTGTATTTTCAATATTTGGATTTTGTAGCCGGTCTGTGTTCCCTTACTGGAAAGGAGATGATTAAAGTAGAATGTGTGCTCACCATAGAATATCACTGATCAGTTAGAAGCAACAGATTAGTGTCCATCTATGGTCATAAGTGATCTTAAGACACACTGCTAAGCTAAAAAAAAAAAAAAAAGGTAACAGATCTGTAGATTCATAATAGTTTTATCCACATAATGAAAGGTGAGTACTTTCAAAACCATCTTTATTTCACCAGATCATTGTCAAACTAAAAATACTTCCTGTGAGGTTACACAAATTATAAAATCTCTCCTAACTAAAGCAATTCTTTTGTTACATCTCTGCACACCTTTGTTAACATCCTACCTCTTTTATTCTTGAGGAACTGTATTCTTCATAGTACACTTGAAGTTCATTATCACCCTTCCTTTATTTTGCATTTGTATTAGTTATGATAATGTTAAGCTACTCAACAAATAGACTTAAAATGTATAACATATATAAAAGAGCAACTATTCTTTTTTTTTTTCCTAAGCTTTTTATTTATTCATTTGACAGAGACACAGCGAGAGAGGGAACACAAGCAGGGGGAGTGGAAGAGGGAGAAGCAGCCCCCAAAACAGGGAGCCCCATGTGGAGCCCGATGCGGGGCTGGATCCCAGGATCGTGACTTGAGCTGAAGGCAGATGCTTAAGGACTGAGCCACCCAGGTGCCTCGAGGACAACTGTTCTTACAGTTCATAGCAGTACTTGTGGAACACAAGGGCTTTGTTCTGCATGGTAATTCAGGGGGGTAGTCTCCTTCCTTCCTTTGCATCTACTCAATCCTACAGCTGTTGTAAAATTGTACTGCAGAGGACATGCTAAAACAAAGATTGCTTTGACCCCTCACACCCTTTTTACCCCGTATTTTTAATTTACAAAATCAGAAGTAGGCCTAGGAACTTGCTTCAAGTATGTTCCCATATATTGTTGATGCTGTTGCACACTTAAGAGAATCCTTATCCTAAGGCGTTTTCTCTGCATACTGCTGGGGGAAGTAGGAAAACATAGAGAAAATATAACCATTCCTTGTATCCATTTTCTGAAGTAATAAAACTTGCCAGTGTTATTCATAACCCATAGGCAAGAAGGGTTCCATTGTGAGATGCGAGGGTCATCTCAGAAATGGTATGCCCGTCTCACAAGGCACTTCTGGGCAGTAACTACACAATATAGAAAATGGAGCACACTGTGTATGGGTCAGTCTCTCCCTTTGGTCACCAAAATCAGCATACTTCTTCACAGAGAAGAACAAATTCTCCATCTCTTATGCAAGCTCAACTGAAGTCTCATCTTGATGCAGTATTCATCTCATTCCACTATCTGTGGTTGATGTTTAATCTTCTCCATCTAGTTCACATGTGGTTCTTTGTGATTCAGCCATCTGTTTGTATATGAGAAAGGAAAAAATATATAAGACTAAATGATTAAGCTTCAAGTTCAGTGCCCACTTTCTAGTGCTCAAATTTCTCCACAAGTGCTAAAGGGGCATGGAATGATGCTGAGGGTAATTGAGTGACAAGAAGTTGTGAAGACATTAAATAGAGCAGGATGGCCTTATAGACAAAATTAATAGGCAGCAAAAGGAGAGTTACTTAACATGCCCAACCAAAAAATGTAGGAAGGCAAGAGTTGAAGGTAGGAAGGTAAAAGTTAAAGATAAGATAATTTTGAATCCAGATCTCACTGGGATAAAAGTGGTTAGCTCCTTAAAAGGAAGGACCCTAACACCATAGCAATTATACACTCTAAATGAATTGCCAAGTTTTACCAAAAGAACCTATAGCTATTTACTTGGGAGTTTTAACACTAGGCAGAAAATAGATATCTTGAGGACTATTGGGTGTAAGATCTGGTTGACAATGATACTCAGAGACAAATATTGTTGTTACAGCTCCCTTGTTAGAATGGGGACTTAGGAAGAACAGACAGTAAATGGGACTTGGGCTCTGGCTGAAGATTAGCTCACCATAGGTTTCATGAGCCCACAGCGACACCTATGCATGAGTGGGTAGCCTAGATCCTCATGTCACCACTAAAGTCGCAGAAATACACCTTTCACAGCTCATATCTCTTGCATGTTCAGTTGAAGGAGAAAGAATAATCTCCAGGCTTCATTTATAATTGAGTTGGCTCAGTAGGTGGGTGCAAGCTGAAATTAGGTGCCATAAGCATTACAGAAATGTTCAGAGTGGCTCTAAATGAAAGTGGAAAGAAAATATTTCCCAATGGGTGGAGGTGCAGACTGTGAAGCTAGCCATCCAATTTGCATGGTAGCAGAATTTGCACATGGATGAGTAACATGTGGAAGTGGACACCAAGTGTGAAGATATTTGTGTCACATGCTGATGCCCATCATAAAGCAACCAATGTGAAAATAGTGCTGGATAACCAAGTCACTGAAATGATTTTGCCATCTGATGTTAGCCAAACTTCATATGCCATCTTGGGACTGGCATGATAGGCACACAAATGGAATAATGGTTATGTTGTGAAGGTTAATTACAGCAAGCTTGGAATTAGCTTGAACTGTCTTGCTAAAGTTTGTGCATGGCAATGACCCTTAGTCAAGGCATGAAACATTCTGATTAATAGTGTTGCTTTATAACCATGGGTCTAAAGAGTTTCTGGCCCATTTGTTCCAGCTCGTCAGCACTGTTTATTGATAACAATGAGATTGATGATTCGCACCTGGTCTCTGCGAGACCCAGGAGGACTTTGCTGCTAAAGCTGGTTATGTAGCAGAAATATGTTACATAGCCAGCAAAAAATAAAAAAATAAAAATCTCCAGCCAAGATTCCATTTTGAGCTCCCTAATTCCAAGGTGTTCCATGCACACATTGGTGATTCCTGATCCAAGATAAAAAGTGCATTCGTCCGTGGCCCTTAGAAATGGATTACGATAGGAGCCTGCACCTGATGTCTCTGGATCCATGGCTGTTAGACAGACTTTGGCTGTAATACATCTGCTTACTTTAAGGCTGTCACTAATATATCTTTTTTGTGGTAATAAACTGTAGATTTGTAAGTATTTCATCTTGTATTATATGAATCTATTTTAACAATCGAACCCTGTTTAACTGGTGCAGTGAGTGGCAGGATTGAAGCTATGAATTACCCCAGCAACATGGATTTCTACTTATCAAGAACTAATCTAACTACTACCTCTTCGGAATGCCCAACCTGCCAGACAGACCTAATCTGAGCCCCTAGTATGATACTACTCCTCAAGAATAATTAGTTGGTGCCAAATCTCACTTTCCTAAAACAGCCAGGATTTATACTGAAACATATTCCAAATATAGGTTTGGCTTTCCTGCCTACAGAGCTTTGACCAACACTACTGCATGAGGGCTTAGAGATTTCTCTTTCACAGGTATGGAATCTGCATATGTTTTCAATGGCCTCACTAAAAATTATCACAAACTTGGTGGATTAAAACAATATCCATTTATTATCTCACAGTTTCTGTGGATCAGAAATCCAGGTACAGGTTAACTAGATCCTCTGCTCAGAATCTTAAAAATTAGGATGTTGGTTATATGCTTTCCTGGAGCTCAGGGTCTTCTCCAAGCTAATGTGGTCATTGGCACAATTTTGTTCCTTATAGTTGTAGGATGGTCTCTGGCTGTCAGTAGGGGACCACTCTCAGCCCTGATAGGGTGTCTACAATTTCTTGCCACATGCCTCTTAATGATATGACATTTTGTTTTTCAAGGCCAACAGATCATTTTCTGTAGCTTCAAATCTCTCTGATTTATTCTATCTCTGATCTTTAAGTCCTCTTTAAAAGGCTCATCTGATTAGGTAAGGTCACCCACACAAGGGGGGAGGATATAATTGCCAGCTGGAGTAACTCTAGCGTTGATTCCTTGGCCTGTGGAGTAAGAGCTCTCATAGAGGGAAAAGCCAAATTAAACTTGAAACCATCCACTTGCCCAGTAAGAACAAAAAATCTCCAACAAAAATTCATACGGCTTTTGAGAAACAGCTCATGGTACGTCAGTGAGCCTTGGCAGGGCTAGAACACTTGATCATGAAGCAACAAGTGACTAGGTATCTGGAATTTGTCCTAAAAGCTATATTGTTTCAGACATATCAAGTTATAATTTCAGAGGGGCTTACAGACAGTCCTAAAATTAGAATAATAGACACTGGCTTATACAGTGCATATATATCAAGGAATGGGAATCTAAGGGTTCACTTGAGAATTATTATTACCACAGGAGGCCAGACAATATTGCATGCAATCAGAAGATTTGCTGCATAACAAAAGTAGTGTGGGTATGGGGGCATAAGCAGGAAATCCACCAGTTGCATCACCAGTTTAATACTTAGAAATAGCTGGTCTCACAGAGGGCTGAGACATCCTTCTAAAAGCAATGATGAAGTACCAGCTTAGAGGCAATCCTTTAAAAGGATAAATTGTCATCCTTCAGGATGAAGAATGTGCTTTAAGTCAGAAGCCTCTATACAGCTCTGTGTTCCCAAATAGGTCTGGAAGCCAAGTGGTAGAAGTAGGAGTGGCCTCATTCGATGTTATTCTCAGTGATGCACAAGAGTATTTTGTGCTCCCTGTTCTTGCAACTCTGTAGGGTTGAATGTGTTTTCCTCAAATATGGTTCAGTCTTGCCATAGGACAGAGTAAATGTTCCATTGAACTATAACCACCACCTGAGCCCTTTAAACTTCTTATACCCAGGGACCATCAGACTGGTAGAAAAGGCAATATTACAGTGTGTGTAATTGACTACAATCAGCAGGAGAAAGTAGGACTGCTTTTGCATAAAGAGGTCAGAGTAATACGTATGGAACCCAGGTAATCCACTGGGTACCCGGGAGTCTTTGCCTCACGATTGTGGAGTGGACATTTGTGGTAATTCAACTTGGAAAAGGTGTGATTTCCGAAGAAAATATCCCACAGGAATTTACGTTTGGGTCACATCAGTAGGAAATATACCAACACATGCACGGAGAGAGAGGAAAGTGAGGGAAATTCATGATCGGTAATATGAGGAGAGGATGCCTATCCAGCTGTTCCCTAACACCCACAGAACAAAACCAAACAAAACAAAAATTCTGTTCCACTGACCTGATTTTTCTGTTTTCTTTCAGGAAAAGAGGTCCAAGGAAACCATGTAGGAGCTACTCCTGGAAACTGTAGTGGACTTCAGTTCAACTACGTCTTACCTAGCAAGTGATGGTCTGTTTGAAATAAGGTTCTGATATTAGACCATGAAAATAAGCTTTTCATATCTACAGAAAACATATGAGTCAATGGCTGAGATACTCCTGTTCTGGATCCATCCCCACATTTATGCTGATGCCACATTGCCATGGGTTGCTTCTAACCAAAGACTGAGCAAGGAAATGGTATGTTGAGCAAAGTACTGGTATTATGCAGGACCATTACAACAAGATGAAGAATTCTTTCAATAGGTAATTTTAGCCCTAGGGTACCCCACTGACCTGGCTGAAGTTGTCTTAGGAGATAAAGTTGCAGTCTGAGAATCTTCTTACCTAATCCTTTTTACTTCTTTCCACATGAGTCAGACAGTTGGAAATTCGACAATGCTCCTTGTCTACTCTAGATTATTCCCCATTTTTCTTTCACTATTTCTCTTGCACATGTAATCTTGTGTTGGCACCTGCTACATTCTTTTTCTTTTTTTCTATTCATGTATAATTGACATATAACATCATATTAGCTTCAGATGTACAGAATCATTATTTTGTGATATTAGTATATTGTAAAATGGTCACAACAACAAGTCTGTTTAACATCTGTAACCATACATAGTTACAAAATATTTTTTTTCTTATGAGGAGAAAGATTTAAAATTTCAAGATTCACTTTCTGAGTAACTTTCAAAAGTACAGTGCAGGGCGCCTGGGTGGCTCAGTGGGTTAAGCCGCTGCCTTCGGCTCAGGTCATGATCTCAGGGTCCTGGGATCGAGTCCCGCATAGGGCTCTCTGCTCAGCAGGGAGCCTGCTTCCCCCCCTCTCTCTCTCTGCCTCTCCAACTACCTGTGATTTCTCTCTGTCAAATAAATAAATAAAATCTTAAAAAAAAAGTACAGTGCAGTATTATCAACAGTCACAATGCAGTATATTTCATCCCTATGACATTTATTTTATATTTGGAAGTTTGTACTTTTTGATCCTCTTCACCCATTTTACATAGTCCCCATCCCTTCCCTGTAGCCAATACCAGTCTGTTCTCTGAATCTATGAGCTTGTTTCTTTGTTTTTAAATTCCACTTATAAGTAAGATTGTATGGTATTGGTCTTCTCTCTGTCTGACTTATTTCACTTAGCATAATGCCCTCGAGTTCCATCCATATTGTTATTAGCTTTTATTCCTTTTTATGGCTGAGTAATACTCCAGTATATAGCTGTATACTGTATCTTAAATCCATTCATTTATTGATGGACAGTTAGGTTGTCTTTATATCCTGGCTTATTATAAATAATGCTGCAGCAAGTATGGGGGTGCATATATCTTTTCAAATTAGTGTTTTTGTTTTCTTCAAAAAAATACCAAGAAGTGAGATGATAGGATCACATGGTAGTTCTTTTTCTAATTGTTTGAGGAATGTTCATACTGTTTTCCATACTGTCTGTACCAATTTGCATTCCCAGACATCTGCTCCTTGACAAAGAAAACTGATAGGTCAGGCTTCCCCCGACAAAATTTACTTGACTTTGAGAACAAATCATAGCCAGAGATGACACTGCCTGAACAACAATAGTATAGCAAGAACCTCATGGATTCCAGATGCAGCTGCTGATGTTCCCAAAGGGTGTGGCACTGGGGACATGTGCGGTCACTGGGACAACAGTAGGTGAGTGATGATTAACTTAAAACAGAAACACTATCAACTATGAGACCTCTTCAGCTTAAAAAGTTTCCCAGTCAAGTAGAACCCCAAGGTGTATGTGATGAGCTCCCCTTCTGGTGCTGCTGCATGTCATCAATTACCATTTATAAAATGGCTACAGATAAAGCAAACAAACAAACAAACAAACAAAATTTAAAAAAAAAAACACCAACAAAATAATGTTGACAATGAGATACAGAGTGAGGTCAATATGTAGTGATCTAAGTAGTTTGGATTAGAGGGAAGATTAGAATAAAAAGTAACTTCCCAAGCATCTCTGACCCTAGAGAAAAGACCTGTTAATCTCTTCCTCCGAAATTTAATACTTAATTGTTTTTTAAAAGCACTATTTATTATACGAGACTTTCAACAACTTACAAGTTTCTGAATTCTCTAATTTGATTTAATTTCTTGGTTCTTCTGGTTTCATAAAATTCAATAATTTTGACCTAAATGTTTGTATTCTTTAAACATGATTGCTTTCCTTTTTTTTTTTTTTTTTTAACTTTGTTACTTCATGTAGTTGTTACTAATTTGGGGGATAGTATTTTGTAAGAACTCTTTTCCCATCAGAGCTATGTATCTATTGGAATCCCCTTCCTAGTCCAGTTTGAAAGAAATGTTCTGTCCTCCTGAAGAGGTGTCAACATGTGACTTCCTGTCTTCACTGAGTAAAATATTCTATATCTTGGATTCTATAGCTTCCACTGCTTTGGTTTCTTATCTCATTTTGACAAAGTTCATCCTAAAGAATTTCCTAAAATATTTGTAAAATGAGAAGTTTGTGAGTTCTTGACTGTCCAAACTTGATAAATAGTTAAATGTTAACACCAGTTTCCTTTTCCATCAGAGACCTAAAGCAGTATTTTGCTGTCTTCTAACAACCACTGGTGCTTGTAAGTTTGATGCTGATTATTCCATCATATATTCCATCAACATCATGGTTGTTTTACTACTTATTTTCTTTCTTTCACATGTTGATTTAATAACACACTATTTAGATGTTTCTATAACATGACAAAAAATTACTTGTTTTAGATGAGCATTTAAGTCAACCCATCATGACATTAAACAGATTGCTTGCTTGTTTATTTAGAAGTAACTACTATATTGTCAATAATTTTGTAGAGATTATCAGTTCTTTACTGTACCACATTCACAATTTAATATAAAAAAGATGGCCAACAATTCAGGAAAAATAAGAAAAGTTAAACTTAAAATCTTTATTCATATTCCATTTAAGTCATCCCCAAATACAAAGTGAATATATACTTTTAATTATCTCCAAATACAAAAGTATATATTTACTTCTAAAGTCCTAAGTAGAAATGAAACACATCTGGTAAAGGTTGATGCCTAAAACCTTCCTTCATATAAGACTTATCTCCAAAACACATGAGAGAATTGCTTAACCACAATTTTGACATAAATACTCTGGATGGAAAAGAGAAATGACCTATTGTCTTCAAATATGAAATAAAGATGTAGAAGAAATTAAAATGATCAGTTCAGTACCATTCAGAAATTGACTTTTGATTAAATAAACTCCAGTGTTTTGAAAATTTAAAATTTTTAGTAACGATGAACATATTGTGGAAATCACACGTGCATTTTTTACTTTGTTTTATAGTTGTCTGATACAAACAATGCTAATTTTCTTTATATGATAATGTTAAGCCTATATTAGATTTTACCCATTAGGGAGCTTACAGAAAGATTGACCTTGAACAATTTACATTAGAGAAGCTGCCATATAGATATAACACAGACCATATGGTATGTGATAATTTTCTACTTTGTAGTCAAAGACTGTGAAAAAGGTTCTAGTACTTGAGAATGATTACATCCATATTTACATCACATCTGCTATGCATACTTAGAAGTAATTCTACCAAATTTCCTTGAGTTTTAGGATTTTCTAAATTAGTACACCCAATTTGACCTACTGTACTTTAAGCAATCATATAGTTAGAGTAAGTAGCTTAGCTAATTGAGAAAAGAACTGAACTGGAATAAAGACATAAAAGTTTTATGTGTCAACACCATTATCCATTATTTGAAAACCTCTAAACATAACCTGGTAGATACTCAAAATATATCTGTTGAATTAATTTGTGAATTTAAAATTAAATTAGTTAAGATAATTAAGTTCTGAAGATGCAATATACAGCATGGTGACTGTATTTAACAATATGGAGTTGTATACTTGAAATACATCACTTGCAGCAAGTCAATAAATATGATCTTTTAAACTACAGGCTTGATATGATGGCCTCTGGCTGATTCGGCTTCCTCAAAAGGATTCCTTTAGGAATCCTTTTACAGGAAAAACAACTTAGCCAACAGAGTTAGCTTGAAAAAAGCAGTTGTAGACCCTTCACTGTAACGTCTTGGTTTTAGAAAATGATTAGAAGAGTATTTTTTTAATTTCACATGGGTGTTAAAAGAAATTACATCCAGATAGACCCAATGGGAGTAGAACTTAAAAAGTAGTTGTTGAATAAGACATAAGATATTTCGACACAAGAAGTAAAGTAATCTCCAAAATAGGAGATTATATATATATATATATATTTATATATATATATATATATATATGTGTGTGTGTAACAAAACCGCTCAAAATTTAGCTACTTAAAATAAGAAACTTTTGGGGCGCCTGGGTGGCTCAGTGGGTTAAGCTGCCTTCGGCTCAGGTCGTGATCTCAGGGTCCTGGGATCGAGTCCCACATCGGGCTCTCTGCCTGCTTCCCTCTCTCTCTCTGCCTGCCTCTCTACTTGTGATCTCTGTCTGTCAAATAAACAAAATCTTAAAAAAAAAAATAAGAAACTTTTTGTCATCTCTTTCTTGATTCTGTGAGTTGAGTAGGCTCAGCTGGACAGGTCTTCCGCTCAGCTTTTGTTGGATAGGGCTGCAGCCATTTGGAAACTTGAGGGGCATAACTGGAATATTGGTCCAGCTGGGTCACTAGAATACGTAGAATCACCTGGAACTGGTGGAGTTGGGCTTTCTTCTGTGAAGTTATTTAATATTCACCTTCTCTGCGTGTCCTTTTCAAGGGACTATTCCAAATGAATAGCCAGACTTCTTATATACCAACCAAAAAATGAATAAATAAAGCATATTGGTCTTTTTTTTTTTTTTAAGATTTTGTTATTTATTTGAGAGAGAGAGAGAGATTGAGAACAATCGTGAGTAAGGAGCAGGGGGAGAGGGAGAAGCAGGCTCCCTGCTCATGCAGAGCTCAGTCCCAGAAGCCTGGGATCAGGACTTGAGCCAAAGACAGATGTTTAACCTCTTAGCCTACTGAGCTCTGCAGGCGCTCTGTATCAGGTTTTCTTAAAGCTGCAGTACAAAATTGGGAGAGCAACGTTTCTGCCACACTGATAGATAAAGTCTACAGACAGCCCTGATTGAATGTGGCAAATAACTACATAATAGCATTAATACAGAAGATATGATCTTGAGAGATCATGTTTGGAGACTATAAATTCCCTCTGATCCTTAGTGATTTACATTCCTCCTATATGCCAAGTACACTCCACCCAAGTTCCCTTTCTTTCTGCCATCAGATTTAGAATCTCATCATCGAATCCAACCCAGGTGTAGATGAGGTTTCCTTATTATGGTACCTTTTTAGCCAAAGGTCTATGACCTAAAAGACAAGTCATCTGTGTCATCTCCCCAAACACACACATAGCACATGCAATGGTGAGACAACACAGGGACCAGAACTAAACTGACACATTTAAAAGGGGCAGAGTGTATAGAAAAATATACCACTCACTTATCTGTAGTAATCCTAAAGTCACTGAGGTGCATGCAAAAAAATCCTACTATTAAGGAGGTAAGGAATCTCTATAGATTATGGTCCAGTCCTTTGGCTAATGGCTTCATTCTGAGTCATTCTTCATTTTCCATAGGAAACCACCTAACTTTGGAGCTAAATAGCTCTCTGTTTGCTTCTTACACAAAAACTAATGCTTAATACAAAACTATATATTGATCTCTCACAAATTCCATGGCTTAGTGAGTGAAATTGGGAAGTTTTTGTATTCCTCATGATATAATCTGGAACTACAATTATCTGGGGGTTTATGAGTCAGAGACATCCAAGATGATGGCTCACTCATATATCTGGTGTCTTGTTAGGAATAGTGGCTCTAAACCAGAATCCCTCTCTCTTTCACTGTTATCCTAAGACTCATTCTCCTCCTCCCTTCCTTTTTCTCTCTCTCTCTCTGTGGTTTTCAATGTATTCTTTCCACATGGTCTCTCTAGCAGAGTAACTGGACTTCTAACATGGTGGCTCAGCATTCCAAGTGTGCCAAAGAAGTTCTCAATAACTTCTTTAGCTTTAGTCCCCAAATTTGTACAATGCCACTTTCACCAAGTTCTATTGGTTTATAAAAGTTACAGGAACAGGGGAACTGGGTGGCTCAATGGGTTGGGCCTCTGCCTTCAGCTTGGGTCATGATCTCAGCGTCCTGGGATCAGGCCCCGTGTCAGGTTCTCTGCTTGGCAGGGGACCTGCTTTCCCCTCTCTCTGTCTGTCTCTCTATGTGTGATCTCTCTCTTTCTCTGTCAAATAAATAGATAAATGAAATCTTAAAAAAAAAAAGTTACAGGAACATAGTCAATTCAAGTTGGAAAGGCACTGTATAAAGGCATGAATCCTGAGAGATAGGTTTCATTAGAAAATTTGCTGCAATAGACATCCTCAGGTGCTCTCACATCAGTTTTCATGACTTAGACCCTGGACAAATAGACCATCATTTCAATGCAGTAAGCCTACCAGCTTCAATCACCCACTTTTTAAAACTAGTATCCTTTTTTAAAAAAATTAACATATAATTTACATATTTTAAAATTAATATATTTTTGAACCTATTTTTAATTAACATATATTTTATTGTTTTTTAAAAATATTTTATTTATTTGACAGAGAGAGATCACAAGCAGGCAGAGAGGCAGGCAGAGAGAGAGAGAGAGAGAGAAGTAGGCCCCCTGCTGAGCAGAGAGCCCGATGCGGGACTCGATCCCAGGACCCTGGGATCATGACCCGAGCCGAAAGCAGAGGCTTAACCCACTGAGTCACCCAGGCACCCAACATACATACTTTAATTAACATATAATGTATAATTTGCTTCAGGGGTACAGGTCTGTAAATCACCAGTCTTACAAAATTCACAACACTCATCATAGCACAATGTCCTTCCCAATGTCCATAACCCAGCCACCCTATTCCTCCCTCCCTCCCCCTTCCTCTGCTCTGCTCCAGCAACACGCAGTTTGTTTCCTGAGATTAAGAGTCTCTTATGGTTTATGTGCCTCTCCAGCCCCATTTTGTTTCATTTTTTCCTTCCCTACCCCTCATGACTCTCTCAAATTACTCATATCAGAGAGATCATATGATAATTGTCTTTCTCTGATTGACTTATTTTGCTTAGCATAATACTCTTTAGTTCCATCCCTGTCATTGCAAATGGGAAGATTTCATTTTATTGATGGCTGTATAGTATTCTGTCATATATATATCTATAAGTGTGTGTGTGTGTGTGTGTGTGTGTGTGTGTGTATCTCCATACCATCTTCTTTATCCATTCATCTATTGATGGACATCTAGGATCTTTCCATAGTTTGGCTGTTGTGGACATTACTGCTATAAACATTTGGGTGCATGTGCCCCTTCAGATCACTACATTTGTATCTTTAGGGTAAATACCCAGTAGTGTGATTATAGGGTAACTCTATTTTCAGCTATTTGAGGAACCTCCATACTGTTTTCAGAGTAGCTGTACTAGCTTGCATTCCCACCAATGGTGAAGGAGGGTCCCCCTTTCTCCTCATCCCTGTCAACATCTGTTGTTTCCTGACTTGTTAATTTTAACCATTCTGACTGGCGTGAGATGATACCTCCTTGTGGTTTTGATCTCTACTTCTCTGATGCTGACTGATGTTGAGCACTTTTTCATGTGTCTGTTGGCCATTTGGATGTCTTCTTTGTAGAAATATCTGTTCATGTCTTCTGACCATTTCTTGATCAGATGATTTGTTCTTGGGGTGTTGAGTTTGAGACATTCTTTAAAGATTTTGCATATTAACCCTTTATCTGTTATGTCATTTGCAAATATCTTCTTCCATTCTATCAGTTGTCCTTTGGTTTCATTGACTGTTTCCTTTTCTGTGCAAAATCTTTTATCTTGATGAAGTCCAATAGTTAATTTTTGTCCTTGCTTCCTTTGCCTTTGGTGATGTTTCTAGAAAGAAGTTGCTGCACTGAGGTTGGAGAGGTTGGAGAGTTTTCCTCCAGGATTTTAATGGATTCCTGTCTCAACTTGAGGTTTTTCATCCATTTAGAGTCTATCTTTGTGTGTGGTGTAAGGAAATGGTCCAGTTTCATTCTTCTGCATGTGACTGTCCAATTTTCCCAGTACCATTTGCTAAAGGGACTTTTTTTTTCCATTGGACATTCTTTCCTGCTTTGTCAAGATGAGTTGACCATAGAGTTGAGGGTATATTTCTGGCCTCCCTATTCTGTTCCATTGATCTATGTGTCTGTTTTTGCACCAGTATCATACTGTCTTGATGATTACAGCAATAGAACTTGAAGTCTGGAATTGTGATGCCGCCAACTTTGGTTTTCTTTTTTGACATTATTCTAGCTATTTGGAGTCTTTTCTGTTAAATTAACATTCTTTATAAGCTCTCCTTAACTTTTCTTTCCACAGTGAAGATAACACCTACAATTATATCATTTGATTCTTTCACTATCTTATTGTTTTGCTCAATTCTCATGGTTATTTTTGTGATTCTTGAATTTATTTTTTCACATTTATGTCTCCATCTATCTTCTTCAGGGATTCTAAATCTGAGGTCTATAATACCAAGAGTCTTCATGTTTGGACTTCAGTATAATCAACAACAAAATGGAATCATAAAAATGTATATGTCTGCATATGAGTTTTACAAAAGGTTTTTCTCTAATGTACATGGATAACCTAGAATAATAGCATCTAACTTAATGCAGGAAATCAATGAATACTTATTAGATGAATTTATGCATAAATGGCTATGTGTATATGCATGTGCACACATTTTTAGGCAGCAAAAGCATCTCTAACGTAAATTAGTGCTATTGAAGATCTCTGTCTCCATATATTATATATTGTCTCAGTTTATGTTCTCTCAGAAAGACCTTGAGACAAAGATCTAAGTATAGGCAACCAGATATCACTCACACGTGAGTAGGAAACAGAGAAAGTGAAATAAAGTAGTCAATAAAGTTATCAAGTCAGTTGTGGGTAACTGATGAATAATCTTGCCAGGACTCTGGGAGTGAGTAGTGTAAATAGAATTACCTCACTTAGAATTATCTGAAAACTTTGGCTACCAGCTCTTCTTGCTCATTGATGGATGCTTCAGAGGCAGGGCCATAATAAGTTTCTGGTTTTTCCAGTTTGCTAAGCATAAAGGCAGAGCAGCTCCAGTCTCACTAGAAATCTCTCAGGTACTTTGAAGAGTTCTCCAGGCATTGCAATGGCAAGAACTCAGGGCCAGAACATCAATAACTTCTGCTCCACAGACCAGCACCAAACCAAAGTTCCAAAACATTGTCCACAACTCATCTCTCTTTGCCTTAAGTATTTACAATAATTTACTGTTAAGAGTTATGTAGCTGATTCTAGGCTTTTCACAACTATACTCCAACTAAAAAAAAATTAAAATTTCTCACTAATTATGACCTCATTCTTGAAGCTTTTCTTCTTTCTGTCATTATTGGTCATTTACTACACATTCTTACTGAATTAAGAATCAGAACTTTATAGTGAAATATAATTTTTATAAATTGGTTGAGGTTATTTTATCATTGTTTTCTTTTTTTCTAGGCTAATTTTTTCAAGCCAAAGACAGTGCCTCATATTTTAAATATCTTGTCCCATAGGTCCTCACATGTGTAGAGACCATTTTACTCTTTTAAGAAAGCTCTCAGGAACTTTCCACTGCCTTTAGAAAAGAGTATTATCAAAATTCCTGATAACCTGACACATAGGCATTTTATGATCCAGTCCTTATTTATATGTGTTACATTCCTCAAGAATGTCATTCCATTTTCACTGTTATATTTTTGCACAAACTTTTTCCAATATGCAGGAATAACATTGTCAATTTTTTCACTTGATCACTTCCTGGCCATGGTATCGCAGAAAGGTCATATTTTCAAGAAAACATTTCCTATCTTTAAGGACAATTTGTAGTTTGTTTTACTCTTTTACTTCGAGCAGTGCTTTAACTTTTGCATCTTCATTAGTACTTAAATGGTATTATTATATTCCCTTTTTAACTATATAGCTCCCTAATAAAACTTATTTTATTTTATTTTTTTTTGAGAGTCAGGGATAATTTATTCATAGACAGCAGGGAACCATGTAAAAGTGTAGCTTGTTAGCTTAGGATTCATGGAAGGTATATGAAGTCATGCCCTATTTTTACAAAGTTCACTATATGTGTCTTTGGGCAGTTTCTGAGCCTCTTTAAGCTTAATTCTTCTTCTGTAAAATGGGCACGTTAACACCCCATAGCATTGTTGTTAGAATGAATGCGTTAATAAGTGTGAACTGATTAGCAGAATGCCTTAAAGATAGTGTTATTAAATAATAACCATTATCTATAGTATTAATGATAGTAGATGCAGCGGTAGTAGACTATGAGTACTAATAAAAGTAATGATTTTTATTTTTTTATTTTTTATTTTTAGATTTTATTTATTTATTTGACAGAGAGAGAGGCAGGCAAAGAGAGAGGGAAGCAGGCTCCCTGCTGAGAAGAGTGCCTGATGCCGGGCTCGATCCTAGGACCCTGAGATCATGACCTGAGCAGAAAGCAGAGGCTTAACCCACTGAGCCACCCAGGTGCCCCAGTAATGGTTTTTAAAAATCTAGTAGAGCATTCCTAAAAGTACTAGCTGAATAAATAAAATAATGACTTAAATGTGGGCAGCATTTAATCCCAGTACTGCTACATTTCAGCTATAACGAAGTACCTCCTCCAAAAAAAGGAACAGATAATATTCCTTTTGATAGTTTCTCTCTCCTGTGGTGTGGTAGGTGATAAGCATGCTCCACAGACTCACAAGTAGGAGTATGTAAGTGGCACTGGGACTATTTGCTTATATGAGTTGGGTGGATTGGCAAGGTCATCTTCTCCCCATTCAGCAATAAACCCATGCTTCCAGGTTTCTCTAACCTGTTATATTCTTTATTCTGTGCCAGGAAATAAGACAACTAAAGAGTAGAAGTCGTTCTATGAGGAACAAGGATTACGGTGGGGAGCTGCCACTAAGGTGGGGAACTGGTGAAGGATCTTGGTTTATTATCTTTCCATTACTTTTTTTTTTTTCTTTTACTAATGCCATGGAGGGAAAGTAGCTTATTTGAATCCTTATCATCACTTTCTAATCTGATCTGGCCACTTCAAATGTTTATGCCACTTTTTGGTAGTTGTCCAATAAATATTAAAAAAAATTACGGAGAGAGAAATTCTTTAAAAATATATAGTAAATATAAATCAGAATTCTTACCTACATTTAGCAGGGTGGCTACATAATTAGAATTTACTAAATATTCTGTACAGTTTGCTCCCAAAGATGGTAACAAAATTATTACATACATGGGTCCCTGAAATCTCTTTTCCTTGAAGTAATACAATTCTAGTCAATTACTTATATTTAAAATGTCAAAAACCTTAGAAAGAATGATGCTTTAATTTATTAACTCTCCCATAAAGCCCCACGTGGATAAAAGTATATAATTGATAGAAAGTGTTGGGTTGCAGAGAGTGATTTGAGAGTACGGAAGTTTTAGAAAATGCAAACATTGTTAGGATTCCAAGAATGAGGCAATAGTACCATCACGCTAAAAATACATCGAATGGTTTATTGTTTTGCATAGAACTTTTTGTGTAACATTTACCGTATGAAACAAATGACTTGTCCATTGAGAAAATCTGTATCTGCTGAGTGGAAGACTGGACCTGCAAGAATTTATAAAACAGTAGTTCACATCAAGATCAAAAGCTTTTGCACAGCAAAGGAAACAGTTAACAAAATCAAAAGACAACTGACAGAATGGGAGAAGATATTTGCAAACGACATATCAGATAAAGGACTAGTGTCCAGAATCTATAAAGAACTTAGCAAACTCAACACCCAAAGAACAAATAATCCAATCAAGAAATGGGCAGAAGACATGAACAGACATTTCTGCAAAGAAGACATCCAGATGGCCAACAGACACATGAAAAAGTGCTCCATATCACTCGGCATCAGGGAAATACAAATCAAAACCACAATGAGATATCACCTCACACCAGTCAGAATGGCTAAAATCAACAAGTCAGGAAATGACAGATGCTGGCGAGGATGCGGAGAAAGGGGAACCCTCCTACACTGTTGGTGGGAATGCAAGCTGGTGCAGCCACTCTGGAAAACAGCATGGAGGTTCCTCAAAATGTTGAAAATAGAACTGCCCTATGACCCAGTACTGAGTGTTTACCCTAAAGATACAAACGTAGTGATCCAAAGGGGCACGTGTACCCGAATGTTTATAGCAGCAATGTCCACAATAGCCAAACTATGGAAAGAACCTAGATGTCCATCAACAGATGAATGGATCAAGAAGATGTGGTATATATACACAATGGAATACTATGCAGCCATCAAAAGAAATGAAATCTTGCCATTTGCGACAACATGGATGGAACTAGAGCGTATCATGCTTAGCGAAATAAGTCAAGCAGCGAAAGACAACTATCATATGATCTCCCTGATATGAGGAAGTGGTGATGCAACATGGGGGCTTAAGTGGGTACGAGAAGAATAAATGAAAGAAAATGGGATTGGGAGGGAGACAAACCATAAGTGACTCTTAATCTCACAAAACAAACTGAGGGTTGCTGGGGGGAGGGGGTTTGGGAAAAGGGGGTGGGATTATGGACATTGGGGAGGGTATGTGCTTTGGTGAGTGCTGTGAAGTGTGTAAACCTGGTGATTCACAGACCTGTACCCCTGGGGATAAAAATATATGTTTATAAAAATAAAAAATTATAAAAAAAAACAAAACAGTAGTTCACAAAGAGTTTCATGTCATGATCTCTATGAGACATAGGATTCTTTCACAATGAAGAATCAATTCTTCTCTTTCATCGGGAGCAAAATCTAAATGCTGGCATTCCTCTCCTTAACATCTGCTCCTATAAGAATTATTTAGTGAAAGCAGAAGTGAGCTGAGGGTAACGCTTCAACTTCGAACTTTTTCTCTGTTTTCTGACTCCAGTTGTTGAGCTTTCCCTTTTATTGTGCATTGCACTCATCCAAATGATTGTAAAATTTAGGTTGAAAGTATGCTTGGATGAACATAGGCTTTATTTCCCTTAGTATATTCCTAGCCTTCAATGCCACCCAGAAGCTTCTACATAGGCTAAATTCTGCGGCTCAGCAACTAAGTGGTACAAGCCACAGGGAGTGCATAATACCAATTTTCCACAGCCTGCACTGCCTACCCATTTGCTTAAAATTGCAATTCAAAGATGTTGACTTTACTCTATAAAGCTCTAAATAGTTTGGGCTCTGGCTCCCTCAGAAATCCCTTCTCTCCCTCTGCCATATAATGACAATTGAAGCCAGGCAGTATACTCCTGATGAGAGTTCCCAAATTTAAGGCATATGGAGCTTTATTTAAAATGGCAAGAACACTTCACACGGTCATCGGTTTCTTAGGAATCCCTGTGCTGCAATAGCTTAACACAGTCTCATTATGTTGACCTTCTGGGCATCTCTTTCTTATGACCTTTAATTAAAATAGTTACATGTAATGATGTTATTCTCTAATATTTTTGGAAAGTTCTACTTATTTAATATTTTTATTTTGTTTATTTTATTTCTACTTATTTAACATATTTATTTTTATTTTCTATCTTCTGATTGTTAACAAGTTTGATAAAAGGTACAATTTAAATATATTACTTAAATCCGTATCTTTAAAGTCGTTCTAAAATCAGCACAATAGCAAGAATTAGCACTTGTAAAGAATATTTTAGAACCTTTCTTTCCTTGCAGTTGTGTTTTAGAGAAATGTTATGACTATATGTAAAGAAAGTTATTAAAACATATCACTGAGGGCTGAATAAATTGTGAAATCTTTTGATCTATGCCAAGAGATATACACATATTTCTTTTGGTCTTTCTGTGAATGATGTATTTTAATTATAATATAATTGTTTGAATGAAACTAATATAATTTAATAGTAACAGAGTTTACTTTTTGTTATACATATGGTTACTATGTTTTAATATATTCTGTTAATAACCGATATTAAATTTAACTGAAGATAACTTTTCAGATTCAAAGCTAGCAACTAAACTATTCTAAGAGCAAAAAACATTAATCATATAAGCATAAATTACTCTTAAATTGCATTGACTTTTTTCTTTTGTATATATAATCCAGTTTACATGCAATAAAGTTATCAAAATTCTTATTACTTTATATTTAATTTAAAAATATGTATTATATGCTTTCTTAGATACTTTAAAATTAAAAAAATATGCTCTCTGGGAATAGTAGATTTTAACTTTCATTGAAAAGTGCTGGTATTTAGATTTAAAAATCAAGTGTATGAAACCAATATTAAAACACATAATTTTTAGATGGTCCATAATATTTAATATCCTGAATGGTACATCAGGGTAAGTATTCCAATTAATTTAAGGACATTTGAAGAAATACTGAAATTTCCTTGTTTGAGAAAATCTAAGGATTTATGTAGCTGTACTGAAGCTATGCATTTGCTGGTTCATCATCTTAATATTTCCTTATACCTAAATGTTACCACAACCTGTCATGTTTGTTTTCAGAAATTCACCTAGTTTTATCTTACCTATACATTTCCACCAACGTATCCTAGTCAATAACTTTACCACTTTCTTTCAGAAATGTTGTATCGTCCTCTACATATCCACCTACTTTATCTTTTTATTTTTTTTTTATTTATTTTCAGCATGACAGTATTCATTGTTTTTGCACCACACCCAGTGCTCCATGCAATCCGTGCCCTCTCTAATACCCACCACCTGGTTCCCCCAACCTCCCAGCCCCCACCCCTTCAAACCCCTCAGATTATTTTTCAGAGTCCATAGTCTCTCATGGTTCACCTCCCCTTCCAATTTCCCTCAACTTCCTTCTCCTCTCTAATTCCCTTTGTCCTCCATGCTATTTGTGGCCATTGCTGCTATGAACATTGGGGTACAGATGGCCCTTCTTTTCACTACATCTGTATCTTTGAGGTAAATACCCAGTAGTGCAATTGCAAGGTCATAGGGAAGCTCTATTTTTAATTTCTTGAGGAATCTCCACACTGTTCTCCAAAGTGGCTGCACCAACTTGCATTCCCACCAACAGTGGAGGAGGGTTCCCCTTTCTCCACATCTCCTCCAACATGTGTTGTTTCCTGTATTGCTAATTTTGGCCATTCTAACTGGTGTAAGGTGATATCTCAATGTGGTTTTAATTTGAATTTCCCTGATGGCTAGTGATGATGACTATTTTTTCATGTGTCTGATAGCCATTTGTATGTCTTCATTGGAGAAGTGTCTGTTCCTATCTTCTGCCCATTTTTTGATACGATTGTCTGTTTTGTGTGTGTTGAGTTTGAGGAGTTCTTTATAGATTCTGGATATCAACCTTTTGTCTGTACTGTCATTTGCAAATATCTTTTCCCATTCTGTGGGTTACCTCGTTGTTTTCTTGACTGTTTCCTTAGCTGTGCAGAAGCTTTTGACCTTGATGAAGTCCCAAAAGTTCATTTTCGCTTTTGTCTCCTTTGCCTTTGGAGACATATCTTGAAAGAAGTTGCTGTGGCTGATATCGAAGAGATTACTGCCTATGTTTTCCTCTAGGATTCTGATGGATTCCTGTCTCACATTGAGGTCTTTTATCCATTTTGAGTTTATCTTTGTGTACAGTGTAAGAGAATGGTCCAGTTTCATTCTTCTACCTATAGCTTTCCAGTTTCCCCAGCACCATTTATTGAAGAGACTATCTTTTTTCCACTGTATATTTTTTCCTGTTTTGTCAAAGATTATTTGACCATAGAGTTGAGGGTCCATATGTGGGCTCTCTACTCTGTTCCACTGGTCTTTGTGTCTGTTTTTATGCCAGTACCATGCTGTCTTGGTGATCACAGCTTTGTAGTAAAGCTTGAAATCAGGTAACGTGATGCCCCCCGTTTTATTTTTGTTTTTCAAAATTTCTTTAGCGATTCCATCCTACTTTATCTTATTCCAATCACCTCTGCCAAACTTCATTCCACTCTCAAGTTATTCTGCTCACACCATTGTTGTCAAGCAAGTTCCTTGTTCAACAATCTAGTAAGACTCCAATATTTTTGTATTTTCTATCACATTAGGATTTAAGTCTTCTACTGTTTCTTAGGATTCCCAAGTTTCCTTGATGATCTATCTGTCTTTGAGTGATTTCTACGTATCAGGATCCAGTCTGATATTATTTCTATTAGTCCTGGCTAGTCTGACCATTTCTTTCTTTGAATGCTTATTTCAGTTTGAATCACACTATTGGAAGCAATTATTCTCTAATATATCTAATTGTTGTCTGCATTAGGTATTGAGTATATTTTATATGTAATGTAAGCTATTATTATTATTCTTAACTTAATAAAAATATAAGAATATGAGTCACATCTTATTTAATTCAATCTTGCAGACAAAATCTACTCCCCACCATAAAATAAACCATAGAAGCATAAGGAAGAGAGAGAGTTTTGTATGATTGAGCACATCAGTAAAGATACCCCAGAATTAGTAACATTAGAAATCAATCTTAAATTCAGACACAATGTCCATAGTGAAAAAGTGAGAACTCATTTCCAGAAGTCACAATTTTATTCATTTCCAAATAGAGGGTGGGGTGGAGGGAAAAAAGAACAAACTGTGAAAAACTTCTGTGTGGTTGTGCTTGGTTTAATGGTCTGCTCCACTGCCATCCTGAAATCTGTAATAATACTTTAACACAGGACCTGATATTTTCCTATTGGACTGAGCCCAACAAACTGTGTAACTGGCCCTGGAATTAGAGCTGCTTTTCCCCGGATTGAATTGCTCCCAAGTATGAAGGGCTCAAAGAAATATTTTTAAATGGGATACTTTGTATAACTTGATGAACACATGTATAACAAAATTAATTGGTCTATGGCAGATATGGAAATTTATCAATGAATTAGAAAAAAATAGTACTTTTGTCTTTCTTACTTTTACTGTCTAGTTAGTGCATCTGAAGATTCATTGTAGGGCCCAGGGCTGAGGGCCATCCTCATATTATTCAGGTCCAAAAATTATATCTTCCTTTTCCTTATTATTAAGTTCACTATTACTAAATAATTTCCCATTTCCTACTATAAAACAAAGTAGCAAATTATCATCACATTGCCATTTTTTTTGGAATCTTTATTGAAGCAATATAAATTTTCTTGCCAATACAGTTTACTAATGCTATTTTTGATACTTTTAGTGATACTTGTGACACTACATGGTCCATCATACAGTGAATACTTGTTTTCAATGACTCTTTCAAAGGTTTTTAGTAAATCTTTTCAAGAATATGCTAAAAGATATGAAAGATAATTCACTTTCTCTTTATGTTAAGTTTGCTAATGGAATTTTATAGCATAAATGTAAACAACATATCTTCCAATCATATCTTCTCCTGAACTCATTATGCTGTATTCTCTGCATTCCTGGAATGTGGCCTCCACAGAAAGTTCAGAGGAATGGCTTTCATAAGAGTAAGAAGAGCAACTCTATTCCAGTGAATGACCTTTCTTGACTCTGGTGAATTTACCTCCTCTGTTTTAAACCTGTGCCAATGGATATTCCTTGCACAAATGGGAACACAGTTACCCTAAACAACTATCTGATGTGTGGCTGGAGCCTGTGAAGAGGTGAAGGGATCACCCTGGAGGAGTAGGAGCACAAGATGCCCAAGGTATAGAATACCCGCCTCCACCCATGCAATCCTTGGGAGCTGTACCACAGGTGACATCGGGTTGAAACAGGGTTAGAGCTCATCCAAAGACTCACATATATGGGTCAAGTCAAGGGTTAGTTTTTGGAATATGTTAGCTCAACATTCTTAGTCTAATACATATCATACCACTTGGGCTAATTACAGTGATTTCAGGACCAGGCTGCCTACCTGGGGCAGAGACAATCCCAGAGATTCCCAAAGGGAAGAAATAGGGCAAAGAGCCTACCAAGGTCCCACTCTGGACAGCACCAAAATGGCATTGGTACCCTGACAAGTCTAGTTTACCTGAGGGAAACTTTGAAAATATAAAGGAAGGAATTCCAGAGCTCAAGACCTGGGTCAGAGGCCGTGCTTGCCCAAGCTAAGTGGGGGCACTGTCCCAAGTAATTGTACAAAGAACTGAGCATATCTAATTCTCGAGATGTATCTCTGGTATTTACTTTAAATAGATATATTGATCTGGACAAATTCTAGAATTTTTTCCATTAAAAAGTTTTCCAGGTGATTCTTATATTTTCGGTAGCTTGGGAATCATAATATTAGAATAATATTAAGTTATGAACAGTCCTTTTCCATGTCCAATGAATATTCTTAAATTATACTCAAGGAAGAGACATAGATTATATGAAATATACAAATCTCAAAGTAGGTATGATGTTACCTCCACCAGAAAGCTTCACGTGATCCCCATGACTAAACTGAGTGTTCTTATATGCTCTCAGAAGACATTTTGTTAACCTGGTGTATTAGTTTCCTGGGGCTAATGTAACAAAGTACTACATGGCACCTGAGTGGCTTGGTTGGTTAACTTCTGCCTTCTACTCAGGTCATGATCCTTGGGTCCTGGGATTGAGTACCATGTCGGGCTCCCTGCTCCTCTTTCTCTCTCTGCCTCTCTCTTCTCACTATGAATAAATAAATAAAATATTAAAACACACACACACACACACAATACCACAAACTTAGAGACATAAATGAGCAGAAATTAATCATCTCACAGTTCTTGAGGCCAGAATTCTGAAATCAAGCAAGACTCCTAGAGTATCTGGAGGAAATTCTGTTCCTTGTTTTCTTCCAGTTTCCTGTGGCTGTTGTAATTCCTTGGTTTGTAATCACATCATCCCATTTTCTGATTCTAACTCATGGCCATCTTCTCTTCAGTCTGTCAGAAGTCCCTCTGCCCATTCTTATAAGGACACTTGTTAATGGATTTGGCGGTCACCTTAATAATCTACTTCCAGTTCTCAAAATCTGTAGTTTGATCACTTCTTTTATTATGTAAGTTAATATTTATCTTTTACTATAGAAAGCAATAGTCACAGTTTCTGGAAATTAAGATTTGAATTAATTTTTGGGGTGGTTTCTATTCAGCTGATGACACCTGATTTTATGCAATCATATCTGCTATTATCTCTACATAACTTAGTAGAATATATGATGAATAGTAAGCATGCATATGCACACACACATATGTACACACACCAGTTTTTGAATAAACAAATAAATGATAGTTTCCATAAAAGTTCCTTAGCTCATTAAATTCATAAGGTTATGTTGCCATAATGTGCATAGATGTATAACCATATTTTTCTAAATGTGTCTCTATTAATAGTATAGTTTAAAATAGACATTTTAGTCCCTATAATTCTAGACAATATTAAAGTTATAACCACAAAATTTTACTATTTAAACTATGGATTGCTTGGCCAATATGGTTTTAACATTGAGATCTCATAACGCTAACTCTTATGTTTGATTTGGTTGAAAAGATATAATCAATTAAAACAAGCCTAGCCAGACAATGTATTTTGAGTTTTATAAATTACATATGGACAGAAAGCAAGACTTTAGGATTTCATATAGCAAAACAGAAACCCTCCAAGCTGCTTTATTGCCCTTGGGAATGGAGATTAATATACTTATGTTTTCTAGTGGATCAAACAATGAATAGCATATTCATCTTTGAAGAATAAATGTATTGAGAACCTTCCATTGCAAGGCAATGAACTTTGCCCTAAGGATAAAAAGATGATTATCAGACAACCATTGTTATGTAAGAATTTAGGATTTAGGTAGTTACATTTGGATATTGTTTCATAATTCAAGAATGAGTAAAATTACTTTAAAAAATTTAAATGATTAAATTTTAACATAGAGGATGGAGTTTTCATGAAAGCAGAGTTATGAATGACCTTTTTTTCCCCAAAATTTTAATTTAAATTCTAGTTAGTTAATATACAGTACAATGTTGGTTTCAGGAGTGAAATTCAGTGATATCAGTTGCATACAACACCCAGTGCTCATTATATCAAGTGCCCTCCTTCATATCCATGACTTCTTTTTCATCTTGCTTAATCTGTAAGGATTTAAATACTTACATCTAGGCTCCCTGTACAGGTAAAAAACTCACTTTTCATAAATAATAATCTCAATGTCTATTCTTAAAGAAGTTAAGAGTATCTTCCTATTCATAAGATTGGTAAATGACAGAGTTAGGACTAGCATCTGACTAGATTTACTGAGTCTCAGACTAGTACAGATTTCCAATATACAAAACTGTAATACAGAAAGACATTTAATAGTTTTCTTTCCTGTGATTTATATTAAGATCAAAACCAAGGAAAGACATATCTTGAATACATCTTCCAAAAAGCGTGTAGGTCTACATTATCATGTAATATTTTTTCTATTTGCTAATTTATTTGTATGCAATTCTTTTTTTTTTTTAATGCAACTCTTTTTTTTTTTTTTTTTGGTGTATACAACGTCAACATTCTTCATATGTTAATGTTGTATTCTAGGTTTTATAGGTTTCCAAAGCCAATAGAAAATAGAACTACTAAATTTTCTTCTTCCTTTTCTTCTTCTTCTTCTTCTTTTGTTCCTGAGACATATGGTGGTAATAAGGTAACTCAGACTTTTGGTAAAACATAGTTAACAAAAATACTAACTTCTAAATGTAAAAAAGAATATTAATTTTGTTAGAAATTATGGTAAGATTTGTTATGGCAACAATTTTATGATTAGCTGGGAAAAGATTTAGGCAAAATAAAAGCAGAAATCATATGTAAAATAAAATTAATCTATGCAATGAACAGACATACTACCTATGAAAGAAAAAGATTCACTTAGAAATTTTGTTTAGTAAGTTTATATTTTGGATAATTCTATTTAAAAAAAATCTTACACCTTTAACCTCTGTAGTGAAACTAAATTTAATTGTATTCTTAAATAAAATTCTGATATAGGCATATAAAAGATCTGAATAAACAGATCTATTTTAAGTAATCATCTTATTACTTGACAAATATGTTGTACAAAATTAAATCTTACGACAACTTACTGTGAACATAAAACTTGGACATACTAGAGGAATCTAACACCAAGCATATGTGTAATACATATTCTAAGTAAGAATAATTATTGTATTCTAATTTCTCTGGCTAACCAAAGATTGCATAAATTAAATGTACTTTCCTATTCACAAGCAGCACTAGCTACATTAACTTGAAGATCAAAGTGAAATGCAGGGCCCTTTGCTCAAAATTATTAGGATTTCAAGTAACAGAAGAGCATAAACCAAGCCTGAAATCCCTCTAACCCCAAAGCACAGCAGATTTCAAAGGTCACATGCTCATGATCTTGAAACTGGCCCTGCTACTGAATTTTACAGCGTCATTTAGCAATTGGGCTACATATGGTATTCCAGCCTCCATATCTGATCATCAACCATTCTTTTTCTCTCCTTTTCCAGAGAGTAATATTTCAAACTTTAACAATTGTCCATTCTCATTACAATAGAATGTTTCTTACAAATATATTCTAGATCCTAGACATTGTTAATAAGTAATATTCTGATGTTCCTGCAATTCCAAGTCTATAATCGCTGAACATATTTTATCCTGGAAAATATGACTTCCCTGCCTACTATTGCAGGTTCCTTTTTTTTAATTTTTTTATTTTTTTTTATGATTTTATTTATTTATTTGACAGAGAGAAATCACAGGTAGTTGGAGAGGCAGAGAGAGAGAGAGGGGGAAGCAGGCTCCCTGCTGAGCAGAGAGCCTGATGCGGGACTCGATCCCAGGACCCTGAGATCATGACCTGAGCCGAAGGTAGCGGCTTAACCCACTGAGCCACCCAGGCGCCCTGCAGGTTCCTTTTGATAGCAAATCCTCTATCTGAATATTTATCGAGTTCCCACCATGATCTTGGCTCAAGGATCATGGTGAATAAAATAGACAAAAGGCCTGCCCTCAAGGATTTTATTTTACTGAGGAACACAGACCTTAGGCAGAAAACTATGTAATATCTGGAAGTAAGTGCCTTGCAAAAAATGGAAGGAGATTAAGTATATACAAGACTCATTAGAATATTTATTAAGGAATATTTATTAATTTCTAATACCAAAGATATGAAAGGCCCTTTCATTGTTGATGGATTTCTATCAGCTCATAAGGAGGAAAAAGTTGATGCAGAAGAAGGAGGGTATCCATTCAAGGACAAATCTTTTTAGTAGGTGAGAGACAAGAATACCATGCATAAATGAAATGTTTGACCTTAGTAGCTAGTTATAGAATCATCATTTTAACTGGAAATAAAGTGGAAAATAAGGACACAAGATCACATAGATAGGTAGATTCTGAGGATGAAGATGAAATAACTCACTTCTGTTTTCCATGTCTCTGTGAATTAAGAATTTAGGTCAC